>NW_025335855.1:842332-870453 GCF_004798865.1 Varanus komodoensis
GGCGGCGTCCCCGTCTCGGCCGGCCGCCAGGCAGCCCGAGCGCCTCGCTCCCGCCGCCCTCGGGCTCCCGGCTGCGCCCTCGCCGTTCCGGGCGCGCAAGGCCGTCGCCTCCCCGGGCACGCGCCGCCCCCCAGCAGCCCCGCCACGTTTCCTTTTTAGAGCTGCCATGTTCGAACACATGGGTGACGGGCAGAAATTCAACCGGTGCAGCGCCCTCCCTCGTGAGCAAAGGCAAGGTTGCTTGTGTTTTTCTACAGGGCCTGACGGAAACAGAACGAAATGCCGTGTCTGACTCCATTGATTGCTAAAATAATCCTGCGTTCCGAACAATAGACCGTCATCCGCTTGTAGGCTAAAGCAAGTTCGCAGTCTGGGGCAGCCTCCGTGGAAACCACTCCTTCCTTTCATAATTGCCTTGCCCTTGCAGGCTGCCGCTTCCTCCTCTGCTTGCTTCCTTTTCTGTGTCCCTCCACCTCTTGACACAAAGGGCTGTCCTAACCTGGCGCCAGGCAGGCATCCGTTGGAGAGCCATTCCCAAATGGGGGCCACCACAGAAGAAGCCCAGCCCTTGTCCAGGGAGCCTGCAGCTGGGCCAGCCCTGCAGTCCCAGTGCAGGGAAGCCCAGGGAGTGGGCCAGCAGCCAGATCCTGCCTGTTCAGACCTAGAGGTCCCACTAAGGGCCCCAGCTCTCTGCCAACCTGCCCCAGGACCTTCACAGTGCCCGGGGGCTGCTTCGCCTGTCGCGCTCTGGCTTGGGCACCCCAGCTTACGGGGGCTGCGCTGGCCTCCCTGCCTCTCGGGCTTAGGGTTGGGGCTAAGCATGCAGCAGCCCCCCCCCCCCCATGACTGCTCGTGCCAGGGAAGCCTCCCTCATGGGGGAGTGCCTGTCATGCGTCAGTTCTCGTTAGGAGACCCCGCAAGCTTCCGAAGGCAAGCCACCCGGGCACAAGCGGCATCGCTGTGGGTGGCATCTCTGCCTCGGGCGCGACTCCCACCCGGCAGGACTCCCACGGCGCCTGTCCACAGAACCGGGGATAGCCAAGACTATTACAATATTTAATTATTGATGTACAGCATGTTTTTTTTTTAAAAACTGACAGCATCTAATAGATAACATGTTATGGTAATTTGTTTCTGACAGTGGATCATTTATACAATTTCTTTCTTCTTTTTAGTCAAAAGTTGCCAACAGTCTAAAGCTTTAGTTTCAAAGTAAACGTGCAAACCTCCTCACCATTTACACATTTGCAGAAGGGCTGCATTTCAGATACTTGTGATATCAGTCTCAGTCCTCTAAGTACAATTAGTAACCCGAATGAGCCACGTGGCCCTTCCCCAGCATGCACCCCCCCCCCCCGCAGCATCAGGGTCTCTCTGGCAGAGGAGGGAATGCTCCAGCCGGGGGGGGGGCACTCTGAACGGGGGGGGGGTTGCACCTTGGGCCCCTTTTTTGGGGGTGAAGCGGGGGCCGCAAAGCTCTCCCCCCCCCCCCCCGGCCACCTAGACTTGGTCTGCTGGCCGTCGGGTGGCAGCCAGAGCCAACCGACAGCCTTGAGTAGAAAAGCCCATCATCCCCTGCCAGCCACGGATGCCCTGATGGTCCAGGGATGGGGGAGAGTTGCCCACATGATCTGCTCCATCGTCCACCCCTTTAAACTATGAGAAGCAAAACCCAAGGGGCTTTCCAAGTGAGGTTGCCGTTACTTCCTCGGCGATCACTCCTGCCACAGACACGCCACGGACATTGCGTGGTTGGCAGCCCGCGTTCCTGCACATGCAGCAGCACAAGCAAAGGCCTGCCAGAGCCCGGCGTCCTCTCCGTGCGCTCCAGCCAAACCCAGCAAAGCTCTCGGTGCTTTGCAGGGCACGATCCGCCTGGAGGCACCGGCTGCCCAAGAGGGCCATGAGCGGCCCCGTGAGACGGTGTCCCGGGCGCATCGCGCTGCACAGCTGGCGAACAATAACGACATTGGGTAGCTCACAGGTAATTTTATTTTGCAGCTATTGCTAAACAACATGCAATAATAATAATAATTAGTATGTCATTGCTCACAGCTTGTAAAATTTCATTACTGACATCTAACAAAACCAAGCCAATCAAGAGATGTCAGCAAACTGAAAACCTTCATATTTTAAGGTAAAGATTTCCCATTCAATATGCAAGCCTGGAGTTTTCATTTTCCCTGGGAGCGTGCATGGAAAAGATGGCGCGATGGATGCTTGGGAATACATACATTTCCGCTCTTGCTGTGGGGCTCTCGGTTTGCCTCCACAGAGAGAGAAGTCAAGGGAGGGCAGGCGGCACTGGACCGCCGACGTGGCTGGCTGCCCCCATCCCTCAGCGCACCTCCAGGCCAGGAGTGATGTGGCAGCTCCGTGGCTGCCAGTCTGAGGGCCGGGCGTTCCCCCAGGATCGGGGATCCTGCGCCTGCGTGGGCCAGCTGCTGGGGAGCATGGGCTGCTCCTCTCCCGCCTGGCGGCTCCCAGGGACAGCCGTTGGCCTGTGTGCAGCAGGAATGCATGGCAGGAGGAGGCCTCTTCAGCCGCCCGGTGCCCGACACACGCCCACTTGGGCATCGTGCATGCCTGAAGCTCAGTCCTCAGGTGAGAGGATTTGTGTGTCGCTCTCCCGAAAGGTCCCTCCGAAAGGTCCCTCGAGGCGGGCAGGCGAATGGCGGCGTTCTGAAAGGCCCACACAGGGGAGACTCTGCCTGATCCAGCGGATGCCCTGAGGGCAGGAGGCATCTCGGTGGAGGGTGCGGGGCTTGCCAAGGGCTGCGCAGCCGGATGCAGCCCGGCCTCCGCTGGAAGCAGCACTTGCAGGCCAGATGCACGCGGCCGGGGCTGCGGATCCCCTCCGAGCCGACAGACGCGCCCCCGCAGCATCACTCCGAGGTGCCCTTCTCGCCGGTCCCTCCGCCCCAGTCCTGTTTATTGCTGTCCATTCCCATCAGCGGCACAGATTCATGTGGGTATCATTAAAGAGACACACGGTTTATTTACTCATTAGCATATCCAGCTGTTAGCTTTCCTTCTCCCAATATTTCAGACTAAGTAGCGGTTTGACATAAATAACACCCATTCAACTAGAGGTTGAAGGATATTATAAATATGGAACACTTCAATTGCTCTCTTTTTCAGTGTGCTGCACAGTCTCCGGCTAGATGGGGAAATCTGGGCGGGGGGCAGGAAGACCCGATGCCATTACTTAAACAGACCTATTAAAATGAGTGAAATATGGCTTTATTAAAGAGATGGCATTACATCAGGAGCCATGAATCACAAAGTTTCTTTTTGGCATTACAATACCACGCAACCTTTTCAACTTCAGTTATTTGCATCCGATGCACAGCAGCCCTCTGGCGCCTGGGCTGGCGCTGGCCGGACTCCGAGGGGCCGGCCGGGGATGGCTGCTCTGCCCCGGGGTCGGAACGGGGCGGTCGGTCGGTCGGGGAGCCCCTGCCAAGCGCGGCTGGGCTTCCTCCGCCCTCCATGGGCTGCCAGGTGCGCACACGCACCCCCTCGCACGGTGAGGGGGGATGCGGCCAGGCAGGTGCCGGGGCTGCCGCCCCAGAAATGCCCCAGTGGCCCTCCCATTCCCACCTCCCGGCGTGTCAGGAGTCCTCTGCGGATCCTGCTTCGCAACAGCCTCGCGAGCTGCATCGTTAATGGTCAGTTTAGAAGTGTCACTGCGGCCATTTTCGTGCCGAGGGTCATGCTGGTTTTTATATCTGGCCATCTGTGCATGAAAAACAAAATGCGGCACGACAAGGAGTTCGCTGTGCTTTTGGCATCCAGAGCGACACCCTTCCCGTGTCATTTCAGCAGCTCCCAGAAGTGACAGCCCTCGCCCCCCGCCCGCGAATGGCGCGCTGAGCGTCGCTCGCGGAAGCAGCCCGGAGAGAGGCCTGGCCACAGGAGGTGCGACCCCTTCCAAGGAACGCAAGCGGAGCTGCGGGGCGGCAGTGGCGGCGGCTGTGTGACCCGGCTGGCCGCCCAACAGCTCCGTGGCCGTTCTGGAGCTGGCAGCTGGGCACGGGAGGCCCACACAGGTGGCCAGTTCAGACAACCTGGGGCCCATAGACCGCTTCCCGTGGAGGAGACGTGTCCAGCTCCTCCTCGGCACCCTTGATCGCAGCTTGCTCTCGGTAGCGCTCGATGCGCCACGCGAGGGGCCTGCACCCTTCAGCGTCCAGCCGTTTTATACCTGAGCGTTCTGTTTATTCTAAAACGAGGACATGTGATCTTGTTGTTATGAAGCTGGGCTCCGAGAAGAGCCAAATCAGGAACAGGATCCGGCCAAGGCTCAGAAAGCTCTGGCAAAGAACGGCCAACTTCCAGCCACTGAAATATTTGCTCTGAAGGGCCTCGATCGTTTCATGCCACTGGAGAGCCGCTGCGGTGGCCAAGTCGCTTTTGCCGGGTCGGGCCGGGAACCCGGGAGATGTGGGTTCTGTTCCCCATGCAGCCATGACGCTCCCTGGGTGCCCGTGGGTCAGCCCCCATGCTCAGCCTGCCTACCTTGCAGGGTGGTTGTTGTGAGGCTAACATGGAGCCATTCAACGTCCTCAGAAGAGGAAAACCAGCGGGGCATAAATGCACTGCAGTCTCGCAATAGTTGAAGCAGTTTACCAAGTGCATAAAAACAAGACAATAAAATACAATGTCTGCAGAAGCTCGTCAAAAGAAACAGAATGTAAAAGCAACCGAAAGCATCAAGTGACGAATGACCCTCAGGGCCCTGGATACTTTTAGCAGCCTTGGCCTCAACCTGGCCCCGAAAAGAGGGCCGGGCGGGTGCCAGGTGGCTTCCTGCAGCCCTAACGGCTACCCAGCGCACCGTCCTCGCCGACTGCTGTCCTGGGGCACCACCAGGTGTCATCGGATAACAGCTCCCATCATGCATGACCACTGGCCACAGCGGCTGGGACTGATGAACACCGGAGTCCAACAACATCTGCACACCCCTGTTTTATCTGTCCATCCATCGCCTTGATATACCGTTTTAGGCCATGAGCGAAGCTGTGTTGGTTGGGAGAGCATCCAAAAAGTGACGTGGAGATACTTATAAAATGCGACTCACAAATAAATCGGTGGATGATTCCGCGTGGAGCAAAAAACCTAAAATATCCATGTGACTCATTCTACCAGATTGTCTTGATCTGCCTCCCTCAAGAGAGCGACATTGGAGCAGGCCGTAAATAGCACACCCTGAGTGGCGAACCCACACCGAGATTCCAGTTGCGACAGAGAAAGCCCTCTGCAGCGGGGCAGGTCAGCACAGTCGCGCTGCTTGTGCGTTTGCGTGTTAGTGCGGTGTTCACTGCTGTGCTGGTCGGCAGCACAGGCCCAGCCGGCCAGCCGTCTTTCCGGCGCATCGCCTCAGCCTGCCACCGACAGCCGTCCCCCCTGCTCGGGGCCTTACCAGATTTCTCCTCATCCAGTCTTTGCACCGCTCATTAGGCAAAGCTCTCCGACACTTGCGACAGCAGGTGAAAGACAACAAAAATAAAATGCAGAATACAGGATGGCAACACTTCATAAGAAAGACAATGCAACAATTAACAGCCAAGTTTAAAACCAAATGTAAACAACTACAGTGGCTTAAACAATTAAATTGCAAGGGCTGTTAAGCAGTTGACGCAGTCATAGAAATCATACAATAGTAGAGTTGCACCCCTCACAGGGTTGTTGTTGTGGGGATACAGCTGAGAGCAGGAGGAGGCGGATGCCAGCTGCTCTGAGGACTTAAAAAAAGGAAACTGTGGGACGTAAATCAATACATGTATCTGCGAATGTGATCAGCGCCCCCTGCGCATCCCTGTCCAGATCATTAAGGAAGACGTCGCAGAGCGCTGGGCCCAGGACTGACCTCTGCCGCGGCCCCTCCCGCCCGCCCTCCCCCCAGTCTGCGAAGGTGCCACGGATGCCCCCTCGAGTCCAATTCCACAGCCAACTGTGGGTCCACTTGCCACTGTTCCATCTCGCCCACTTTTGACTATTTTGCTAATCGGGATGGCATGGTACACCTTGTGGAAGCCTTTGCTGAAGTCAAGATATACTATGTCCACAGCCTTCCCACCGTCCATCCAGGAGGCTGCTCGCTCAAAAGATGGCATGAGCTGGTCTGCCGGCTTCTAGCGATTCCTGCATTGTTTCCGAGGTGTGTGTGGACTGGCTGCATTATAATCTGCTCTAGAATTTTCCCAGGGATCGATGCCAGGCTGACTGGTCCGGAGTTCCCAGGTTCTTCTATTTTTCCTTTCTTGAAGATGGGGACAACGACAGCCCTTCGCCAGTTCTCTGGCACTTCCCCATCCTCCATGATTTCTCAAAGATAACAGCAGCGATTGTGGGAGTTCTTCCACCAGCAACTTTATGACTCTGGGATGGAGCTCATCTGGCCCCGGAGATGTGAACTCGCTCAGCCCCTTCGATGAACTCGGCCATTTGCCTATCAGTCTTGAGCTGCCGCCTGCTCCTTCAGCCTGCACTTCCTCTTCATCAGATCTTCTTTTGGGAGAAGACTGAGCCAAGTAGGAATTGGACACTTCTGCCTTTGTTGCCATCTGTTTTCATCTTGCTATAACAGATACTTTCTCTTGAAATGTGCCTGTTAAAATACTTGGATACTTATTTACCTGTTTATCTGAACTGATTTGTATCGATTCCGTACAGTTTACTTTAAAGGATCACCGTGCTAAAGGGTGATTGAGATCGTTTACACGGGTCACATCATGCAGCTGGTACAGTAAACCTTTTATATTTTCTTGCCAATGTGGTCAAGCACCACCTGTCAAACAATGCGCGGTTTCAGAGCCATTCAGAGCACCAGGACGGGGCACGGCAGAAAGGGCAGCGGGCGGCAGCGGGCGGCCCCTGGGGGAGGAAGCCACGCAGCGCCCCTGCTGTGCCCGCACGTGCTGACTGCGCCGCCCAGACCCGCAGGCGCGCCCTCCCAGGATGACGGCTGTGCCCAGCTCCCCAGGCCACACGCCTCGCCCGGGCCGGAGGACCAGGCGAGCCTCGCCCGTGGGCGATCAGGGAACTGGCACCCTGCACACCCAGCGCAAACAGGGTGGGGAGCAGCCTTGCTTCCCAGTGGCCTGCCGGCCCCCCGGCTTGGGGCCCACCACGTCCCACCTGCCTGACCTCGAGCCCCCTCACAGCCAGGCACCTCCCGCCCAGGAGAGACCGTGGCTGCCTCCGTGAGCTCCTTGGCCGGGGGCCACGGCTCTGTGCGGAGCAAGTGGGGGCCCGCCTCCCAGAGAGATGCTCCACGTGGCACGGCCCGCCTCGTCTTGCGCCCCACGGGCGTGCTCGGAGCGAGCGCCCGGCCTCTCTCGGAGGGGCTCTGCTGGCCCGGAGGCGGCCAAACGCGCCACAGTCCGGGCTCCTTCATGAAGCGAAGTGAGCGGCCAGCGGCGAAGCGGGGCCGGCAAGGCTGCCCTTCCACGCGGGCGAGGGCAGGGCAGGGACCTGGGGCAACGGCGGGGGTGCTGCCCGGGGCGGCCATGGGCAGCGGCTCCTCTGCAGCCACCCTGGCGAGGCTCCTCGTCTTCCCGGCCCGTGTTAATTACACCCCCTCGCATAGATCAGCCTGCTTATTTTCTGCACCCGTCATGGCTGACACTTGGTTTTGTCTGCTTGTCACTGTGAGGACTAATTAGAGGGGGCTGGAGTTCTTGGGGAGGTTTTCTCGTTGTGTGTGGATTTAAAATAATACGACTGATAATAATAATTCTTCTCAAGTCCAGATGAACAGAACAGTAAAACTGCCAATTAGGGCACTGTTCTCAAAATAAGTTTTGTTGTTGCTGTTGGGCTCTGAGGCAGCTTTCAGGAGAGTGAAGGGTCTGTTAATTAACTGTCGGCAGAATAGTCAGCGCATGCGTGACGGGCCGGTCTGAGCGATCCGCTTCCCGGCGCCTGGGCCTGGGAGCAGGGCTGTCAGCTGCTCTGCTCGGACTGGCCCACAGGAGCCAGCGAGTGAAGGGTGCTGCGGCCTGGAGCTCAGCCCCACGGCTCCCTCCAGCTTCAGTCAAAGTGGCACCCCTCACGACGGGACGCAGCCGCGACCTGGTCCTTCAGCCCGGCCATGGCCAGGCGTCGCCTGGGGAGGCCGCCTTGGCCAGGTGGCCCTTGAGGCAGCACAGAGGCAGGGCCTCCGCTGAAGGTGCAAAGGGCCGTTTCGGGATGAGCTGGAGCTGCAGGAAGGCAGGGCCTTCATGCCAGTCCGGTCAGAGACAGTGTCTTTTAAAGCCGGACACGATGCCCTCGTGCCCGTGGCACCAACAGACCTCACGGGGCAAACCCGGCTTCCCACTCTGCCGGCAGCCCAGGACGCATCCTCTCTGAAGCGGCTGACAGCAGAACGCAGCAAAGCGGCATCCCGCAGTCCGCCAGATGGGGATCGCGACTGCCACAGCCCAGAGGGGCCACAGCCAAGGAACGAGGCACCCGCCTGCAGAGGCAGCGCCGAGCGGGAGCCGAGCACGTTCCCGGGAGGTCTTCCCAGGGCTCTGGGCCTGAACCAAGCGGGCGTTGCAGCCCCAAGACCGAGGCTGCTGGCAGAAGCAGCTGGCAGAGGCTCACGCTGGTCCCACGCCAGAATGCGGCCGCCAAGGGGGCACGTCTCCCTGCGGCTCCTGGCCCGGGGCCTGACGCGGGGCCGGGTGTCTCACCGACGGGGAACGTGCAGGCAGCCGAGCGCCTCTGATGCACAGACGAGAATTCGGGGCCAACTGCCGCCCCGTGACGGGTGCAAGAGGCAGTTCAGCTGGCAGGACGGCCAGGCCTGGAGCCGCCTGTCCACCCCCTCCCGAAGCGTGGGCACAGCCCTCCCCTGCCCCTCTGGGTGAACTGCCCCTCACAGATTCCATGGACTTGCAGACTTTATTTTATTAGCCTACTAATTTTATGCAAACGGAATTGTAGGAAGATAGGTGAAATGTAAAAATGCCAACCAGAACTGCATTCCCCCTGCAGGCTGAGGCATGGAAGGTGCATGGGGGTCGCACATCGGGGGGGGGGGCAGGTGACTGGCAGGCACGGTGAACTTGAGCACCTGCGGATTTGTGCCAATGCGGACCAACACATTCTGGGAAAAACTGATCCCATCTGTGAGTGGACAAGGGAGCAATGAGTAGATTCGATGGCCTCCATGCATCCTTGCCTATACCTAAATTCTAGACCGGGCTAAGCCTGCCAATTGTTGGCTTAAATAAGAAAAACGCTTATTCAGAAAACAAGAACATGGAAATCAATTTTTCCCCATTTCAGTTATGGCTGGAAACCCATCACTTTCGGCTCTGCTGCAGGATTAATCTCTTGAAGAGTTTTCAGGAGTTTTGCTGACATGGGAGCATTTTCAGAATATATTACACCGCTTCCTCCCCCTCCAGAAGTGCTACTTCACGAACTCTGCTCTGCCTTTGTCCCGGTCCTGAGCAAGCGCTGGGGACCACATTTCTCAGGCATCCGCGATGCAGGCGCTGCGATGGAAGGCGCAAAGGTGCCGTCTGCGTGCCGAGCAGGTCCCCTGCCGCTTGCAGAAGAACAGCTGAGCCAGGCGCCCGGCTGGCGCCCCACAGAGCCTCGGGGGTGGGGGGGCCGCAGGAGGGTGGCCCGACCCTCTCGGGCTGCAAGGGCAGCTCTCAGCACCAGTGGCACTCGCTGCCTGAGGGCGCCGGATCGAGGCCTGCCCTCCGGGGAGGACGCGCCCGGCGTGCAGGGTCCCCTGGCGAGGGCTGCGCTGCGCTGGCCCAGAGGAGCCGATGGGCTTCTCTGCCCCCCCGTGTCTCGTCCAGCCCTCTTGCGTTCGCATCTAAATCACCAAAGGCCCTTCCTGTAAGCCGGTGACACTTTTTCCAGTTCTGGTAGCAGCGAATTAAATGTTTATATGGCCAAATCTATCAGCATAATTCAGGACACCCGTGTAATGCAGCCGCTGAAACGGAGCTTGCTGTGTTTCCGCACGGGGGACGTGGCGTCGCCGGGGGACTTCCTTTCCTCCCTCTTTCTCCAAGGTAACCCGAATTGTGCTGAGGTGAGGAAAAGCAGAGCCAGCTTTCTCCTTCCGCTGCTCTGAAGCAGGCACTGGAGAGCCATTGTAAAGTTCCCTCGTCTCCCTGAGACATCAGAGAGAGAGAGAGCCACAGTAATTGAATAAGCAATTAATTCTCCTGTTGAGCTCCATTTACATAATGAAAAATATAATTTCCTGGTATTCCATACAACTTGTTTTTATTTGTCTAGACAGCAAATATATTGAACTTCGTCTGCAAGAACCGTGGCTGCAGCGTCTCTCACTGAGCTGTTGCGACCCTCCTCGGGAAGGGCTGCCCACATTTCTCTAGTGGATCAATGTCGTTCACCGCAGGATTTCTACGCCATTTCGCCACATTTAAATAAAAGAGTGCTGATGGGTTTGGTTTTTATTATTAAAACTAATGTGGCGTACGGAGTAAGAGCGCGAGGCTGGGATTCGCATGATCCGGGCTCTAGTCCCCGCTCAGCCATGGGTGACTTTGGGCCAGGCACAGACTCCCAGCCCAACCTACCTCACAGGGTTGTTGTTGTGGAGATAAGATGGAGAGCAGGAGGAGGAGAAGGATGTAAGCTGCTCTGAGCTCTTAAAAGAAAGAGATCTATCTAGAAAGATCTATTATTATTGTGATCATCATCGTCATCAATATTGTAAAAAAAAGAATATATACTCCAGAATGCTCTAAATTGCAGCCTTCAGCACCATGCTCAGAAAGAACTTAGTGCAAAAGGCTCACAAACGCGCCTCTTTCCATCCTCCGTCTCAGTCAGAATAATCTTTCCAGGCCCGATTCGTCCATTATCCTCCGGTGTGGCGCTACCAGGAAGCCAAGTCCTGCGGTAGAATCCTCTATTATAGCCTATTTAGTTATGCTCTTACATCCGGAGTGACCCAACCGCCCACTGCCATCTGGAAGCGGGAGGAAGCAGTGTGATATATTCCGAAAATGCTCTCATGGCAGCAAAACTCCTGCCGTCTGCCTGCGGCTCCCTCCCTCTTCCCACACCGCCAAAGGCCAAAGGGTGGCCCTCGGCAGCCGAACGCGGTGGCAAATGGCGACAGAGCCCTCCAAACTAGGGTACAAGCTCAAGTGCCCACATGAAGGTCCCACCGTGCCTTAGTGGCAGGTGGCCCATGTATCTGCCGCTGCTGTACGCCGCCCAATCTCATGTTTCGAGTGCGGAACCTCCCTGGTGGACGGTGGGAACGCCGCGGACAAAATCTAACTTGACTTCAGCAAAGCTTTGGGCAAAGCTCCCTGAAATATCCTGACTGACGGCAAAAGGAGGAGGGGGCGGCAGAGGATGAGGGGGCTGGATGGCGTCACGGAAGCGGTCGGCGTGAGCCTAAGTGGACTCCGGGGATGTTGGAGGACAGGAGGGCCTGGAGGAGCGTGGCCCATGGGGTTGCGATGGGTCAGACGCGACTTCGCGACGAGCAGCAACAATGTCCTGATTAGAAAAGCTGCCAAAAGTGCGCTGGATGGAGGAGCGATGGGGCCCAGTGGCCCCAGACTGGGGGGCGCTGGGGTGTGGTGGGCCAGGGCCAAGCGCTTCTCCGCCTTTTTATTAATGACTTGGATAAGGAAGTGCCAGGAATGCTGATCAAATGTGCAGCTGATGCAAAGCCCGGTGGGGCAACTCATGCCCTGGAAAGCAGGAGGAAAACAGCAGGATTACATTCCGCGGGGACGAGAGCCCAAGTTCTGCACCTGGGAAAAGATGGAAAGAACTGGGCATGCTCAGCCACGGGAAGAGCAGGCTGCGGGGGGGGGGGCACTCTACACATTCTTGAAAGGTTGTCACCAAGGGGAAGGCCAGGATCCCTTCTCAGTCTTCCCAGAGTGCAGGATGCGGAATTACGGGCTCAAGTTACGGAGGCCAAGTTCCGTCTTGATAGCAGGAAGGTTGAACGAGCAGCCAGGAGAGGAGCACCGAGCCACAAGTAGCGATCAAAAGCCGAAGGAAACTGCCCTGGCCATAAGAAAGCCTCAGAAACGCAATTCCTTTATCAAGGCGACCAGCGGATCAAAAGACACGGTCAGGGCGGCAAGATCTCCACATCTCTTGACCAGGCCAAGGAGCTGCCAAAATTTCCTGGGTGCTCCGAATCCCTTGACACTTTCTGGCAATTGTTCATTATTATTCGCAATTGCCAGAACATGCTCCCCAGGGAGGCTCGCCTGGTGCCGCCGCTCTGTTCTTTTGGGCATCAGGCAAAGACCTCTTTATTTTACCAGTATTTTAACAATTAATTGGTTTTTATCCTTGTTTTTATCATTATTTATCAGATGCAGTGTGTTGCGTGTTGTTGATGCTATGGTTTCTTTGTTCTTTGGTTTGTTGTTCTCTGCAAGCTGTCCAGAGACTTTTAGTAATGGGACGGCATAGGAAAGCTTTAAATAAAGAAATAAAGAAATTGGGCTCCAGCGTTCAGATTGAGGAATTCCTGGCAACGTTGTGCTTCCCCTCTTTGTTCCTCAGGCCCCGCAGCTCCCCTCCGAGCTGTGCTGCTCTCCCCCACGCTTTCGTCACCCAGAATGACAATCCCCTCCCACAAGAAAATGTGAACTCCCGTCTAACTTGCAGTGCCTTGACCCGACAACATTCCACCACAATTCTGACAATACGGCTCTCAAAATCTTTCCTCTTGTCAGCAAATATTTGAACTTGAAGTGAAGCCAGCAGCAAGGAGGAACAGAACGGAAGGGAAATTGCCCGGTCTCCTCCAGCCACGGCAGGCCTTGTGCTGTGACCTGGCCGGGCAGCCCTCACCCGCGGCCACTGCTCCCTCTGCAGAGCGTCCCGCACGGCTCGGCGTGCTCCGGTCACAACAACAAAGGCAGAGCAAGCCCGACGTCCGTTCAATTGCAGCCGTGCCCTGGCGAGCTCGCCGCGCGGAGCCGGCGGCTCCATGTCGCTTCCTCGGCCCATCCTGGGGCAGCCAGCACGCAACCGCATGCCAAGAGCGCGCGAGACGTGTGCAAGCCCGGTCTGCAGCCCCCAGTGAAGCCCCTTCGTGCCGTGCCCAGACTAAAGTCTGCCGGTTCCGGGCGGAAGCTCCCCAGCTAGGAGCGCATTCGAGCGCCTGCCCCCCCCCCCCCCCCCCCAGCGGACCTGCTTCCTCCTCAGTCGGCGCAGGCCTTCATTCACAGACATGCCCAGCGAACGCACAAGCGGCGTCTTCTCCCAGGGATGCTCTGGGCATTGCGCTCGAATGGAGTGGCGAGGGAGGGGAAAGAGCTGTAGAGCAACTGGCTTTGTTTTGCAGAAGAGCCAAAGCAAGAAGGCCAAAAGTTTGCCTCGTGCAGCGCCTGGATCCCCAAGAGCAGGGTGGGCAGAGCAGGTCCCCAGGTACTTGGGGCTTCAACTTCCGGAAGCCCCTGCAAGCCAGTCCGAATGCAGAGTGGCGGCTTGGGCTCCTCGCGTTGGCAGGCATTGCAGCGCATGGTTCTGTCCTCCAAACTAGAAAGACTCTGCTCTGGATCAGCCTGGGTGGGCGAGGTTCCTTTCCTGCTGACCCTCCCAAACCAGCTCAACCCTCCGGGAGGCTGGTCCCACGGACAAGAGCAGTGGCCCAGGTCCAAGGCACAAAAGATCCCTCCATGAGTGCATGGAAAAGGGTGAATGAACCAAAAGCTCAGCCAGATATTGCCACGTGTATGGAACCATGGGGTGGGGGGTGCACAGGGGCACCTTGCAGGAGGAAGGCAGGTTCTAAAAGATTTTGATGAGGGGATGGGCTCCCCTTACCTGTACATCAGGTACACCTGAACATGCAGCAGAAGCCTGTTCTGAACCTTTGGATGGCGCCACATCCTGCACACTTCCACCCTTTCCCATTTCTATTGCTGAAGTTCTTCGGGGGACGTGCATCTGAGGTAGCGCATACGCTGGTTCTTCCGCGGACGCTGTCCGCTTCACCGCTGCAGAGCGCTCAGGCAGGGTGCTGGTTGCAGACATGGGCAGCTGGCCTGTCACAGCTCGACGCTAGCAGCTTCTGGGTGAATGACGTTCCTCCTGGGAAGACTCCTGCCAGGCACACGTGGAGAAAGCGTTGCCCCAGCCGGCTGGGGGCCCCCTTTTCCCTCCCAGCTGTGGCTCACATGTGTGCACACCGCGGTCTGGCGGCTCTCGCCACGTCATCAGCTGGCTAGCACTAGTGCCAGCGGGGGACCTTCCCCACACTACCCCTGCCAGCCCCACCAAAGGGGACCGGGGCTGCCCTCCCTCCGGTGGGGAACGTGGCCGCGCCACGCCGACACGAGCCTCAAATGCCCCGCACCGTCTCGGCTCCGCTGCCAGTGTGGAGCATCTCCGGGCACGCCACTCCTCTGGCGGCGGGGAGCGGGAGGGCCGGCCCGCTCGCCGCCCGCCGTTCAGGAGAGCAGAGCGAGCACAAGATTGATGATGCTCCGTGGATGTGAGATCTCCTCCTTGCGAAGGCTGCTTATGAGGCCTGATAGACTTGTCATCTCTTAATAAACATCACTGATCTGCTGCGGAGGCGAGCACGGGAGCACGCGGGCGACGGAAGGAAGGCGGCTCACCACTGCTCGGCCGGACGAGGCGGAGGAGGGACCGCCGGGCCCGGAAGAGGGGAAACCCTTCGAGGCCTCCCTTATGCACGCCGAGGCTCGAAAGCCAGGCAGAAAAGCAGAAAGACTTGGCTGCGTTGTCGAAGTCCTGGTTATTTTTGCTCGGTTTGCTTTAGCTTGAGTGGCCTTCCAGCCATGCGCTCAGGGCAGTTTGCAGTTCAAAGAGCAACAGCAACCAGGTGCAAAAGGAGGACAAGAAAATGCAGAGTTTGTCCGGGCCGGCTGCCCCACGCCTAACAGCGAGAGCTCGCTGGGCTGCAGTCCTCCCCTCTTGTCGTTGCCTTGGAATGTGCCGGGGCGGCTCCCACCCAGCTGCCTTCTCTTCCACTTTCCCCCTTGGGACACAGTGCCAACATCTGCATTTAATGCGGGCCAGAGCAGAATCGCCACCTCCACGTCCAACCCACTGACACAGGATAAGAGTACCGTTAAAAGGAAAAGATCACCAGGCCTTCGTGAAAGAAAGCACGAGCACATGAGACAGGAAAGCACCAGCGTGAGGACACACACATGGTCCTCAACATAATTTCTTTTGCCAGTGATGAAATGCTTAACCTCACATGGGATCTGTTGGTCTGGTAAAGACCACGGAATCCTGGAGCCATGGAGCTGGAAGGCCATCAGAGCAGCACCCCGAGTGGAGCATCATCTCTGCAGGCGGCTGCCCAGCGCATTCACCCGCCTCTCAGTGTGGGAGACCCCCCCCCCCCGGCCCTGGGGTGGTTACTTCCACTGGCCTCTTGCTCTGGCAGTCAGGATGCTTTTGCCAAAAACAACGCCCCTGAATGGACTTGCTCGAATCAGGGAACAGCAGAGCAGGAAGGGGCCGGAAGGCCATCAGGTCCAGCCCCTGCTCAGGGCAGGACACCAAGCTGGGTGGATGTCCAGCCGCATCTTGGACGCCTCCAGCGTGGGACAGCCCACACCCCCTAGGGAATTCGGTCCACTGTTGCATCGCTCTAACAGGTGCTGCTTGGACAGAAGAAGCACCTTGTTTCTGTACAGGTAGAAGTGGTTTAGCATGAGGTGGCTCTATCTGATAGAATCCCAGAGCAGTGGAGCTGGAAGGGCCAGGAAGGCCATCGGTCTGACCCTGCTCAGTGGAGGCCAAAGCGTCCCTGGCAGGCGCCTGCCCAGCTGCTTCCCGAAGGCCTCCGGGGGGCAGAGCTGCCACCTCCCCAGGCCACGGGCTCCTTTGCCCTACCGCCCAAGGAGCCAGGGCAGCCAAGAGGGCCACTGCGGCACGGTGGTGGGAACACTGGGTGGGACCAGGAGATCTGGGCTCTGTCCAGCGCCCGCTTAGCCACTCAGGCCAGTCACGGGGTCAGCAGCGTCCCAGGCAATCAAATGCCAGATAACCCTTCCAGCGCTGAGACAGGTAACTGCACAAAACTCGACACGCTGGGTCTCCTGGCGGGCTGCACCGCCCAGCTCTGCCATGCCCTCTCGTCGCCCATACGGCACGGTGAGCGGGGGCTCGCAGGGGGAGGCCCCTGAGGCTTCCCATGGGAAAGCGCTGACCTGGGTTGCTCACAGTGCTAACCGATAGGTGGCTGAATTCTAGGTTGTTGTGATGTGCAAACTCAGTCATGCTAATAAACCATGGTTTGGTAAACACACACGATTGTTAAACAGAACCCATGGTTTATTACTGGGTCGAGAACTCAGAACTGCTCAAACCGTGGGTTGTCCTTGCCTGTGAGCACAGCACTGTGGGCTGCTTGCCCAAACCACGGGGGCAGAGCCAGGAAGGCAAGCAGGAAGCCGGGAGGGAGCAGGTGAAGCGGCTCACCTCAGCCAGGCCGGCTGATGAAGAAGTGTGATTCAGGCAGCACATGGCGGGAAGGGAGGGGGGAATTTTGGCTCCCCTGGCCAGGCACTCCTTGGGGTGATAAAATCAGAGCCCAGCAGCCCCCCATGTCACATCACCGGAAGGAGGAAGGCCAGCGGAGCAGCGGAGACAACGCTGGCTAAGCCTCCTGGAAGCCTCACCCCACCCCATGGGCACAAGGCCTGACCTGGCCCCTGATGGGGTGGGGGGGGCGGGGGGGTCATCCAGATCGCTGGTGTTGTCATCCTTACTTTCATTCCTGTGTGGCTGAATAGCTCAAGTTCTCCATGCAGTTCAGAAGGATGCATAAAACACAAACCACCCGTGCAATTAAACAACCTAGAATTCTAATATCCAAGTTAAAACCACCTGTGGGGCTAATAGGGCAGGGGAGAAATCAGATAATACATGATAGAGAGAGGGCGGGAGAAGCTCCCCGTGGGGCTTTGGGGCTGCCAGGCCATCCTTCTCAAGGTTTGTTGAGGCCAAAATGAAACGGAGGAGGAGGAGGAGCACGAAGACTCCCTTGGATGCTCGGAAAAGGGCTGGCTATGAAGGAGCGCAGAATGCATCGCTGCCTCGGCCCTGCTGGCATGCTGCAGCGAGCACCGGGCTGGCTGTTTTGGAAGAAGGCGCCCTGTGAGAGGGGCCCCTGGCCGCAGCCAGAAGGCCACCCGTGTGCCTCCTCGCGCAGCGCCAGCAAGGGCGGCATGCGCGCTCCCGGACCCATCATGTGCGGGTCTGATGGCGAGGGCTGCAGAGCTGCAGATGAGCTGGAGCCACGCAGGCAGGCAGGCAGGCTGTGGGAGAGGCGGAGAGAGAGGTTGTGGTCTTGCAGGAATGCAGTGGATGCAGAAAAGCCATGAGAGCCTTTTGGCACGGGGATGGTTTGGGGAGGAATGGCGGGGCGGCGGCGGCGGCGGCTGAATTCCCATTTAAATAAAATGCCAAAAGGCCGTCAGTGGAAGTGACATTTATGGTGTTGCTACAAATGCATTCAGTGGGAAAGTTGAGTAGCGGGGCCAGAGCAGGGGGAGAACAAGCTGTAGTGAAAACTGCCATCTGTATATTGTGCCCCGTTTTTAATATTCTGTATTCTCATAAAAAGTGTTGTTTCTGTCACTATTCAATCTCACAAACTCACACGGAACACTGTTAAAAGTCAGCAGTGTGTGAAATGGTATTTTAAAATAAATGAAACCAGCTCACAGAGCTGCGGAGGAATATTGCAGGGCCGGGCGCTGACAGGCAGGCCCTGAAAAGTAACAACCGTTATCATCTTAAAGCAAAGCGGATTAAATAAAAACCCACAGCCAGCGGTGCATTTCCAAGTCCGATATTGACACAGCTGCTGGGGCGGTTATTTTTCATTGTCTCATCAAGACAAAGCATCGCGGGATATCAATCTTCCCTCTGTCAGGCCAGGCCTGGTATAAAGTTGGCTCTTTGCTGGCTGTTTACATTTTCATTATATTCCTTTTATCTCCCGGCCGGGAATTTCAGGGGGGCTCTTGGGGCCCAGGGACCCTGCTGGGGAGCGGCGTGACCCCCGGCGTGGCCCGTGGGCGAAAGGGCGCTGCCGGGCCTGCTGCCCCCACCCCTGGCAGTGCGCCACGGGCCGTGTGGGGGGTGCCCGCCTGCTCTTGCGGGAGATTAAGGCCTGCCAAAGAGTGGGCCAAGGCAGGGGGGCATACTGCCCCCTTAGCGTCCGTCAGCCGGAGGTGGGGACTGCAGTAGGCTGGAAGATTCTCGCTTTCTGCAGGCTGGAAGGGGTGGGAAACCCTTTCAATGGGTGCCACCCCCAGCCCATGGGCACCCACCCCGTCCCGCCGTGGACTTGCCCGTCCCCACGACCGGCTTCGGTTCCCAAGGAGCGCCCCTGGGCCAGATCCACCAACTGGGCAGGACATTCTGGACTCCAGCTGGATGCTTCAGCAGTACGCCAGCTCTTTCTTGTAATCCCAGTTCTGGCGTTCCGAGCGGACTCCGTGGACGGTGGCTCCGCGTGGGTCTGAGCTCGTCACGTGCTTCAAGCGCAGCGCTCAGCTTCGGAAACAGGGCGATTTTCGTTCTTCCAAGCCAGGCCGGCATCAGCTGGAGTCCTGTGCTTCTCAGGCTCAGCCTGAGAGCAGTCGAGCTGGAAGGGGCCGGGGAGGGGGTCGGGGAGGGGGTCGGGGAGGGGGTGCCTCCGCACGCCTCGCACATCAATCCCCATGGAAATTAGTGCGGCCAGAAGCACTAAGCCTTGGCAGGGTTGTGCGCAGGGTTTTATTTCGAAAGCCCAACTTTTAAAACTCTCCTCGTCCAGGAGCTGCTGACATGGTTCCGCTTCTGTGTGAGGGAGCAGGAGAGCAGGAGATAAGAGGGAAGCATCCCGTGTCCTGCTCCAAGCAGCGGATGGACCCGAAGGCCCCCGGCCCCTCCAGGCTCTTGGCTTCCATCCCTGCCTAGTCCTGGAGGCACAGCGGCTGGGGTGCCGGTGGCTGGCCGGGGGCTGTGGAAGTGCCCCCGGAGGCCTCGCGAACCCGGCATGGGCTGCCCGGACTGGGCTGGCCCGGCCCCAAAGGGCCTCGTCGAGCCTGAGGGCCCCTCCCCACAGGCCAGGCCAGCGGGCAGTGCCCCGGGCACCTCCTCGACCACCACTCCTGCGCTCGGCAGCTGCTCACCTGCACCTTTCATGGCGGTAGACTCAAAAACCAGGATGCATTTTTGGTCCTCACAGGACATGATCACCAGTTAGCGTTAAGTGAAAGGAATTCGCCCGGGAAGGGGAGAGCAGCGCGTGCATTTCAATTTCCTTTTGGAGGGAGCACAGAGCAGCGGGGGGGGGGGGGGCACACGCACCGCTCAGAGTCACCTGCCCCTTCCACAGGTGAAGCCTGTTCTCAGCCAGAACTGCACAGGTGTTGTGTTGGGGAGAAGCGCCTTGCCCTCGGCACAAAGCAGGGCTGCAGCCGCGGCCCCCCGAGCCATCAGCTGGGGACTGCAGGTCCCTGTGATCTGGTGCCACGCAATGGCCTGAGAACGGGAACATTGGAAAACACGCAGCAGGCAGGCGAGGGCTCCTGGCGGGACCCGCCACGCTTCCCGGGGCCCTCGGTGCAGCCGGCGAACCCTCCGCCGGCTGGTAGATTGACGGGGACCTCCTCTCCTCGGTGGGGAACCCGCTGGCTCCGTCCATGAGAGGCAGGCTCTGGTGCTGCATCTGCCCGGACGCGTTCGGCAAGGATCGGCGGGGAAGGCGAGCAGCTTCGGCCGGAGCGATGCTGCCCGCCAGTGCTGGGCGAGTTCGCCCTCTGCAGTGCACCGGTGCCGGAGCAGGTGAGCAACTGCACCCGCCGGTGCATCGGCCATGTGCAAAAACCCACTGTGGGCTCCCCGGCAGTACATGCCAATGCTAAATAAATACGCCGGGTCAACTTTAGGGCGTCCGAGAAAACAGCACGCGTGCGCTCGACGTATCCACGAGGTGGCCAAAAGCAGTGCCCACCTGCAGCTGGGGGCTGGAGGTGGGGGAAGGGGGACATGGGTGAGCGTGCCCTGGGGGTTTGCGGCCCCCGAATGCAACGGAGGGCTCTCCCAGGGACGAGGAACCCGTCCCACGCACACCAAGAGCCGAGGGAGCCATCACCCTGAGCCCGCTGGGCAAGTCCTCACGGAGAGAAGTCAGGCACTGGCGCACGGTGCCAGCCCTTGGCCAGGGAATGGTGCAGCCCCCAGCATGGCATGGCCCAGATGCCCCCCCCCCCCAGGTTGCCCTGGTGGTGGTGCCGGAGCCTCTCCAGCCTCGAGGAATCAGCCATGTGCGGAGGGTCCTTCCCTGCTGCAGAGGAGGCCTCCCTCTTGGGGGAGCCGGGACCACCGCCGTGACCCGCCTCTTCCGCCCATTCCCACCGGCGCCCTCCTCCCGCCCCTTCCCTCCCGCCCCAGAGCTCCGCAGCGCAGATTGCGAGGAGCACCGGCATCCGCTTGACTGCCACACGCAAGACGCCATCACTCTTCCCGCCTCGTCATCCTGGGAAGATGCCTGGCAAGTGATGGACTTCGCGGTCGTCCGCACTGGCTTCCTTCACGCACTGGGGCAAGCCGGAGATTTACAGCGACGGGCGAAGCTCGCTTCCAAAGGCGCCATTTCTCCCCCGCCCTCCCCAGCTTCTCTCCCCCTCTGTATATGCTAATTTATAATAACTCTTAGGCATGATAGCAATTGCTGACAGGAGTCACCCTCTGTTAATAGTTTATCACAGTTCATCATACATCCTTTGTCAATGGAAGCACTTTGACAAGGCTGGGGTTAATTAAAACCAAGAAGACAATAAAATACACCTAATCAAACATTACAGGTACAGAAATCAATTAGCAGATTTATGATTCTTTGGAACTTTCTCTAATGTGCCAAATTCAAAGAAACTGTCAGCTCCATCTCCCCAAGACAGTATAATTGAATTTCTAATTGAAACTACTTTTCAATGGGTAACACAATCCGGCAAAGTTTGATTTGCATGAAAGCGATGTCTGCAGAGGCCAAAAGAAGTCTTCAAAAACCCACATCCCCCAGGCCGCTTCCTCATTATAGCACCGTTTCAAAGGAAATTTGAAATCAATGGAATTGAGAGGAATGGGTTCAGCTGGTCTCCAAAGACGGCAGACCCTTGCAAGAAAAGCAGAGCTTTGCCTTGAACACACCCTTGGCAAACCGCCTGAGCCCGTCCCCACAGGCCTGACCGGACCGCCGGCCTCGAGGGATCAGCCTGCTAGAAGCTTGGGCTCATCTTGACCCGGGGCACACCCATGGGGCGCAAAGGACACCAGACTGACCGGCGTCTGCTTCTGCACCACAAGGATTAGAGAATCCCTGCGCAGTTTGCGTGAAAACGGACCTGAAGGCTCGGTTCCAAAGCAGCGGGGCTTGCAGGGCCCCAGGTCCTGCGATGTGCCAGCCGACTGCTCCTCAGCAGGGAGGGAGAGCCCCTCCGGTTTGCCCGAGTCACCGCTGGCTCACCCAGGAGGCCTCTGCATCCGGGAATCTGGCGTCAGACAGAAAGGGGGCGAAGGAAGCGAGGTGGCCTGCCCTGAGCGGTGCGCGGAGAGGAGAGCTCTTGTGGGAGGGGAAGGCCACCGGAGGGGCCTGCTGCGGCAAAGAGTGGGCCAGGGAGCTTCCCCACCGCCCGCCGCTCTGCTTCCAGCTCGCCAGGGTCTCTCCCACGCCCCCAGCAGCCCATGTTCTGCGGGCGCTCTCCGTGTGCAATCCCCGACTGGCCAGTGCTGGGGCCCTTGTGTTTCCGCCCAAGCATTTTTGGGGGCACCCCTGCACACTGGGGGTTCTCCCCAGCCACTGGCGCACCATTCCCACCACCCCGCCACTGGACTCCCCCGGGACACTCGACGGCCCCTCCGCCCCTGTGCCTGCGCCCAAGGGCAGTCCCCTTCCGGGATGCCGCGCGCGCGTTCTGATGTGGCCGCTGAAGCTCTGCCTCTCGCCTGCGGGCGGGAACGGCGCCTGGTGTCCGTTTGCCGCAAAGAGTTTCTCCGAGCAACCTGCATCAAGCACCTCCCATGTGGCTGGCCAGGTGGTTTGACTAAAAGAGGCACCCGGGCCGGCCGGCCAGCATCCCTCAGGACCACAGTTGCGAGGAAGCAGTGCGCTCTCACCTGGAGCCTCCGCAATGAGCCGCTTCATGATGTGCCGCGCATCTCTTCTGCGGCCAGGGCACCGGGCCGTTTGTTTGCGTGTGCCTCGCATTTCTGTGCCTCCCCGCTGCTGAAGCTCTCTGGGTGGTTTACAACAAATGTTGAAGAGAGACCGTAAAAATCCAATAACACATCAGAAAAACAGCATGTTCTGTTGGGACACGGAATTGTCCAGGATCTGCTGAAGAGAAGGCGAGCAGGAGGCGCAGGAGTGCTTCCGGGTGCTCGGAAGCCCCCTGCACGCACGGAGGGCCCGGACCTCTTCCCCCTCGTCCCAGAGGCAGGAGGGGGAATAACAGGCTCAGGGCACAGAGTGTTCGAGCAGCGATGGGGGCAACCGCTGGGGGGTGCTGGGCCTCCCACCCCGGAGGCATCTGGGGGCAGCTGGACAGCCATCTGGGAGGGGTGGCTGAGCTGGGAGTCCTGCCCTGAGCTGGGGGTGGGCCTGGTGGCCTTCGTACCCCCTCCAGCTCCACCTTTCTATGATTCTACTGGGAGAACGGTGAGGAGGTAGTGAGGTTCAGCAGGTAGTGCAGTGAACTCTCCCAGTGAAAAGCATTTCCTGGAGGTCTCCCAGGCCTCCTGGCCTTCAGCTTGTTACGAAGAGCGCTGGGGGCGCGTTCCTTCAGGCGGCCTCCCTCCCCTCAGTTGCTCTCTGGATAAGGCCTGCCTAGGCGGAGATGAGGCTGCTTGCCCCCCCCCCCCCCCGCCAAAAGGAAGGGGGAAGCAGCCTGGGTGCCAGAGCGTGAGAAAGTGCACGAGACCCGGATGGGAGGCGCTGCCTTTCCTCCACAGCCCAGGGAGGAGAATGGAGGCGCTGCTCGACCTGGCACCTTTGGGGACCGGCAGGACACCCCTGCGCCATCCAGGGAGCCGACGTGGCCCAGTGAACGCGGGCGGGGGTGCTTTCCCTTGCTTAGCAATAAGCCGCATCCGTAGTTCGGGGCTCGCTTCCCCCGAAGCGGCTCCCGACCTGAAGCACGCTGCCTGGGCGGGCCCTTGGCGAGAGCAGGTGTGCCTCTGTGGTGAGGCTGCAGGCGTGTGACGCCGGCTTGAGCGGACCCCATTGCAGAGCACCACGCCAGCCTGCTTCCCAGCAGTGGGGTGGCCCAGCTGCACGAGATCGCAAAGGGTGAACGGGGCTGATGGGATTCGCAGGGCGAAGGGGAAGGTGCCCCCAGACTCAGGAGCAGCACCTTTAGGGTTCTGTGGGGGAAGAGACGAGTCCTCCTCCGGGAGCCCCCTTTGAGGGAAGTCAGGAGGCTGGCTACTCGGAGAGGGCCTTTTCAGCAGTGGCGCCCCGACTGTGGAACACGCTCCCCTGGCACCGTCGCTTGATTCGTTTTGGCCTCAGGTTATTTTCCCGATATTTTAATAATCAACTGGTTTCATCCTTGTTTTTATTACTATTTATTCGATGCATGTGTTGTGTGCTGCTGTTGTTATGGTTTGTTTTCGGTTTTTGCTTTTAAGCCATCCAGAGACTTTTCAGCAATGGGACAGCTTATAAAAACTAACTGAGCACAGAAGAGGGCACCTCGGCTCCGGCCGTCACCTGCCCCCTCCCGGCACGGCTCTTCCTGGGCCGGTTGGAGGGACAGGAGGGCTGCGGAGTCAGAGGGCCCTTTTGGGCGGAAGGGCGAGCGGAAGGGGTCTCTGCAGGAGCCCATGAGCTTGGCTGAACCAGCCTCGGAGAAGCGGAGCAGCTGGGCCTCCAGTTCACAGAAGCTGTGCCCTTCCAGCTGCAGATCCTTCCAAGCACCACTCTGAGCTGCTGCTTGGATGGCACTTCCCATGGATTTTGAGGAATGCAGAAAAGTTGCTTCACCACCGGAAATCTCTGGGGCTCGGCCCACATAGCTGCAGGCGCAAAAAGCGAGTTCAGCACCTGTGGGTATGTTTGAACTCTGCCTCCAGATCAAGGTTAATGCACTATGCTTAAAAGTTTGCATCTTTTGTACCTTTTGCAATTTATTCGTGTTCCTGGGAAACAGATAAAATAACTACAAAGCCCTTCAATGTGTGAGCAATAATGAGATTTCAAAGAAAAGGCTTCCCCCACCCCCCTCCTTCCTACTTTAAAAGAGCCCCTCAGATCCCTCCCCATGTCATTTGCGCAAAGAAAAGAGGAGCTGCATTTTTTTAAGTGTTCTCACGGAACACAAGGAGCATTGTTTGCATATCAGAAAAATTAATCTCCACAGAAAAGGGCGAGAGCCTGCAATTCAGAAAGCAAAAGAACTAGGACAGCCCAGCTGAGAATAATTTTCTAGCCAGTTAATTTAATTGCATAAATCATTCCTTTGTTAGCAATAAAGAGATATAATTAAAATGAGATTGCTTCTCATTTCTATTCTCTGGAAACTAAAGGAATTGATTTTGGGGCATGCAAGCCCGGATACCACATTGGCAAATTACACGCACCTTTTCAGAAAGGCTGCAGCATCTTGTGCTAATGTTGCGGAGAGGTTTAATTAATTATAGATATGCCATATGATCTTAAAGAAATAATTTACTTAATGTGTGCTGAAATGAAGTTGGCCAATATGCACGAATGCTTCGGACAGAGATGCAGGGATCACATCCATCGGATCAGGGAGTCTGACTGGCAGCATGGGAGAAACGCCGAGGGGCCCGAAGGCACCCGGAGAGGTGGGCCAGTGATGTGGCCCGGCCTTGGGCTGCGTGCGCCCACTGCCCAGCTCGCCCCCAGGCCCTCACCAGCTGCCGCCCTTGCGTGGAAGGTGCCCCGGCACTGGGCTTTGCACCACGGACGCAAGCAGGCACCACGTCAGCTTCGTGAAGAGTGCAGAATCAGGGCAAACGTTTGTCAAGCGCTCCTGTAGCTCCTTTGAACCAATGAGTGACCAAAAAATAGAAGCAGGAGGAAACTCAGGGCATAAAAGGTATGGGGACATTTTGAAGCAGAGTAATATGACATCGAACTCAGAAATAAAAGGGAATTAAGGCCTGTTTCTCCCCCATCCTTGACTACCCTAGACGGAACCAAGAGGTGGCCAAGTTTGCACCACTGATATGGCGGGATGAAGAGGTTTGGTGTTTAGATCTGCAAGGAAGCAGCCCTGTGGCCTCCAGGCAGCCCCGACAGGCCGCAGGCGTCTCCAGACCCTGAATCCCACGTCAGAGGCAACATCCTGGCCTCAGAGGCGCTCCAGTCGCCCACCCACTGGATGCGGCGAAGAGCGAACAGCACCCAGGGGTCGGAAAAGCAGTCGAGGAGGCTGGGATCCCAGGGGCCCCGAGGCCTCCCCAGCCCCCCTCCCTGCCTTGTGCAACGAGCCTGTCGAGTGAAAAGGCGGGGGGAAGGGGGCTCTGCCCTTCCTCACGCCCTGCGAAGGATGGTCGTCAGCATCCGGATCCCGGGGCTTGTGGACCTTGTCTTAGGGACCGTGCCCTCAATTTCCCTTCAGGTATGAAACAGAAGCAGAGAGCGACACAATGGCGCCCCACAAGTCCCCTGGAGGCTTTCAAAGGGAGGAAGAGGCCTCTTCTCGCACATCCCGGAGCGCAGGGCACAGGCCACCAAACTCAAAGTGCAGCACACCCGATTCAGGGCAGAGATTGGGAAGAGCTTCCTCGCGGTCAGGGCAGTATGACGGTGGGACCAGCTGCCCGGAGGGGTGGGGGGCTCTCCCACGCTGGAGGCATTCAAGGGGAAACCGCAGCCACCTGAGTGGGTGGGCGCAAACTGGCGTCCTGCACCAGCAGGGGGGTGGACTCGATGGCCTCCCTGGCCCCTTCCAGCTCTGCTATTCTATGAATCCATACAGCTGTATGGGCACAAAGTATAGGAAAGAATATTTCCATGGACATCTGGGGCAACCTCTGGAATAAGAGCCCCATCTTTTTCATTAAAGCAGAGAAAATCTGCATAAGACGATGATGAGCTGGTTCATAACACCAGCAAATATATTTCCTGTTGATTTTATCTGATTAATTGTTGGGACCATCAGAAAAATATAGGAGTTTTCTTTATTTATGCGGGGAATGTATGGGGTGGGGGAACCAGGAGAATGATTAATAAAAAATGTGGAGCAAATATTCAGCCGCACAATGTCATTAGATCTTTTGATTCAAGGTGTTAATTTTGTGAATGCACTTGTTAGTCAACTACACAATTAACAGCTCGTAGGTTGGCTGCAGCGAGAAGAGTGCAGCGAAGTGAGAGGATAAATAATGCCTTCTAGAGATAAGTGATTGGGGGAAATGTGGAACTTGGTCACGATGGCAGAACTAACAAAGATTGGAGTTCTTGAAAATACACAAAGAGGGAGAACATTCGTAAAAAATTGGACATGCTCTATCAATTTCTGTAGATGTGAAGCAATATATCTCAATATGCAATTCTGTTTTTCAGTGATTTGATTTAGGACACCATCCTATGTATGCTTAGAGTAGACAAAGAAAAGTCCTACACAGGACTGGACCCCTAGATACCTTTGAACTGGATATGTGAAGAGAATCCCCACTGATCCTAAGGGCTTATAGGAGAAAACAATCAGGTAAAGCAAAACGGAAAGCAAGCTATAGGACGCTCTGGTTGCAGGCCACCGCCCCAAACGCAGGTCTCTCTGGAGGAGGCGGCGCAAGGAAGCCCACCCTGTTGCAGCAGGCGCAGAGTCATCAACGGGCGAGTCGAATGGACGAGCGTCCGGCAGAGAATCTAATCTTCGTGGCAGCAGTAGCCAGTGTCGCACGTTAGTGGATGGCGGCCATCCTGGGCCTGCCACGGATGCGCTCCCCTGCCACGCGAGGCAGCCGGAGGTCACCTGGCAGACGGTCGCGTGGGCCGTGGCTCCTCTCCTCCGCCCCCACCAGCTGCCACCACGTGGCCCTGGAGCTTTTGCCACAGAATTATTTGCCTTCGCTCCATCCACACTTTTCCGAGATGGATCTACAGGGGGCACCACAGATCCCGGGGGAAACAGCCTTCCTCTACAGCAGATCGGCCGATGGAACTGATTCGCGGCGCCCGTATGAATGTGGTAAAGCGTTCACAGACTTGGAAGTATTTTTAATTTTTCTTCGGGTTCTGGAGCAAGAGTTCCTGTCCTCCATTTAGCCCAGCCTACCCGTATCTCTGTCTTTTCGGTACCCTTATTAAGCAAAGCTTGGCGGAATGATTGCCACGGCTGGAATTCGGCAACTGAAGGATATAACCTATTCATGAGAGCCAGTGTGGCGTAGTGGTGAAGAGCACGGGACCGGGACTCAGGCGATCCGGGTTCGAGTCCCCGCTCAGCCATGGAGCCAGCTGGGTGACTCTGGGCCAGTCACAGACTCTCAGCCCAACCCACCTCACAGGGTTGTTGTTATGGGGATAAGATGGAGGAGGAGAATGAGGTAAGCTGCCTTGAGCCCTTTGTAGGAAAAAGGCAGGATATAAATAAAATAAATAAAATGAAGACCAGAAGAAACAGAAAGGGAGGAGGAGTCACGCTGTAAGTTGAAGATACGTATCTCTGCACAGAAATACAGGAGGATGTGCTCTGTAGTCCCACTGAGCGCATCTGGATTAATATAAACGGAGGCAGGAATAAAAGAAAGACGGTGGTCAGGGTCAACCAGCGACTGCGCCATCGAGGAGAAGACGTGGGTGAAGCTTCTGCAAAACGGATCGGCGTCTCCACGGAGCGTGGCGAGAGCCACGATCGGAGCGCCCGCTTCCCCTCCGTGGCGCAAAGGGCCCCCCCGCTCAACGCGCCCCGCGCCTGGCGCTGCCGACCCCCTCCCGCTGCAGCACGCGCAGGAGGGGCTGGCGAGGCGGCGAGGAGGAGGATGGCGCCGCCGGGCGGGACGCAGGCCGGGCCGCCCCCTGCGAGGAGCGGCTGCAGGCGCCGGCCGGCCACGAGCCTCGCGGGCAAGCGGCGCCGCCGGTCGGAGCAGCCCGGCGCGGCCCCGCCGGAGGAGCCCGTGGGCCGCCGGGCTGCCCG
>NW_025335855.1:870553-896523 GCF_004798865.1 Varanus komodoensis
GCCGCGCCGCCACGGAGGGCACGAGCCGCAGGCCCGCCGGGCGCCCGGCGCGGAGCGAGGCGGCCCTGCAGCGCCACGCCGGCGGCACGCGGTCCCGGTCCCGGTCCCGGTCCGACGCGCCGAGCCGAGCCGAGCCGAGCCGAGCCGAGCGGGAGGCGCCTTTGTTCTGGGCGCCGCGGCGGAAACACGCCCGCTGCGCTCGGGGCGCAAGGGCGCCACCCGGTGGGCCGACGCGCGATCCCTCCTCGCGGCCCCGCTCTCGGCTCTCAGGAACGCGGGAGGTGGAGAAACACCCGCGGGGCTCCGCAAGCGCATCGCGCCCGGTTAAGCTGGGAACCGTGCAGGAGCATTTCGCGTCAGGGAAGCGCCGCCTCCAGATGGACGCCCGTCCCGCCTGACTGCACGAAGCACCCTCAGGGAAGAAGACGCTTCCACATTGCTGGGCTGCCCAGCCCGCCGAGCCGTCCTGCCACCGCTGTCCACGGGCCCCGTCAGGTGGCAGCATCCCTTCCCGCAGGCGGTTGGACTCGCACGGCTGCGAAGCTGGTGCTTGCCCGAGGCCGGCCCTGAACTCTGTGCAGGCACAGGAGAAGGAGCTTCTGGTTGCCGGTCTGCGGTGGAGCCGTCTCCCGCAGAGCCACGGATGCTCAGGGGTGAACTGTCTGGGGCCACGGGCAGTGGTGCACAGAGCCAAAGCCACGGCCCACATCCTGGCACTCAAGCGCCAGCCCTGCCCTTTGTCTCCAAGCGGAATGACTGGCTATCCTGCATCCTGTGAGTCGAGTCAACTTGCGCCCCAACACAATTAGCCCCCTACCCACAGACTGCTCCCCCAGCTTCACTCCCTCCTCCAGATCACGCCCCCCTTCCATTGCAGGCACTGCCCTTTCGTGAAGTGGTTGGTTTTGAAGGAAGGCTCCGTGGCAAACGAGAAAATCGCCCAGGCAGGGTTACAGGTGGAAGCCGCCTTCTTCCAGGACCACTCGCCTGGAAAACATGGCGGAGGCCGAGAGTCTCCAGTGTGACCTCCAGCCCGCAGCTGTCCCGGGGAGGGTCCTGCCCCTGCGCACGGTGGCACGAGGCTTTGGAAGGATGAAGGGAGCGATCACAGCCACCTCACCAGAAAGGAGCGGCAGGTGAGAGCCTAGGCTGCCCGAGAGGCAGGAGGCCCCCGTCCATGGGCAAGAAGCGGCCAAATCCTGGGGCTGGTGCTCATCAGGCCAGTCACGCACACTCATTGATGAAATCGTGCATTCTCCCCAAAGACCGATGGACACAATATAACGAACTACGATGTCCGAGCCAGCTAAAAGCACAACTCTGCAAATACATACAAAACACATACGTACAAAAAGCTTTAGAGTTTCAAAAGTTTGGTGAAATGAGCATCTGTCATATGCACGAGAGCCTTCTGAATATTTGGGAAGTTCACAGGAAGAAACGTTGAAGGCCCCAGTGCTCTTAGGGTCTAGTGCAGACCTGGGCAGCGCACGGCCCGTGGGCCACATCCGTCCCGATGGCTGACCCCGACTGGCCCGCATGAGGTCACTGGCAAATGAAGTCAATGCAAATATGTATCATCGTAATACAGATGCAAGCCGTACAACTGCACTGCTTTTATTTTGAAGGATCTGCTAAATTAATAGTGTTGTTCTGTGCTCCACATTTTCACTGTATCATTGCAATGTTTCATTTACTGTTTTTATAGAGACATATATTGAGCAGAGCTGTCAGTGTATTGGTCCGGCATTTACCAACTGTCGAAGTTTCTCATGTGGCCCCATAGGGAAATTAATTGCCCACCCCCGGTCTAAGGATACGGCCCCCCGCAGTTCTCGTACGGGACAAGGGCTAAAACACATGACCAGCTGAAGGCAGTGGTGGCCTCGGCCTGGACTGAGAAAAAGGGGCTTCTGTGTTCTCACAAGGGGAAAAAGGGCTGCGAAAGGGAGCCCGTTCCTCCCTGCCCCATTTTCAAATGCTCACATTTGCCAGTACAATCCCAGATTCGTTTAAATTTGCTTGGATAATGCTTGGATGAGTTTGCGCCCTGTGCCACTTAATGAAAATACTGGTCCAAGTCATATATAAGGAATACTGTCAAAAATCTACACTAAACGTACCTGATGAGTATCAAGCAAGACTTTTAAAAGCCTTCTCAGAAACTTTCCTTCAAGAATAATGTGCGGAAGCAGAATGCACCGTCGGAGCTGTTGCAAGAATAAATCCCTGTTGCCCAGAGACTACTATGAATCTTCTAATGCATGTAGCAGAGACGCACTGCACATGTACTTCAAAACATCTAGAGAAATATGGAAGCTGGTCCTGCACTGATAGGTATTGTGGTCCCTCGGCCACAGGCAACTCTTTCCAGAACAGGATGATGCGGGAGCGGATTGGGCTTGGCGTGGCCCCTGGCACAGCTGGGAGGACCACGCAAACAGATACGACCACAGTCCAGTGGCTCTCAGTCTGGAGACGGAAAAGGATCGGAAGAAAAATGCCGGCTGAAAGATCTGTTGTTATGACCTGAAGCAGTAAGCAAATGTTAACAAGCACGGAAGATCGTTCTCAAAATGCTACACCAGACGTGCCGTGCGAGGTGCTACGCATGTTTTTGTAAGACGTTTATGGCATCAGCTGCATGTTACCAAAAAATTGAAGCAAAAATGGGAAAGGGAGTGCAAGAAAGGGAATGTGGGAGAACTGCATCAATTTTAAAAAGTAGAGAATTGCCAAAAAAGGGGGAAAGGCAGATGGCTGCTTCAGATATTAGATACCAAAACCCTTCTTTTCAAGCAAGCAAAACAAGCCAGATTGAGTATTATACTAAAAAAGGCAAATTCATCTGATACGGCTCCTACAACAAAAGCACCCGAAATATCAACGTTTGAAATTTTAAAACTCTGCATAACCCGAAACGATGTGACAATTAATGATTAATCTATCTTCTGTTAACATTCCAAACATATGTAAATTGGATGAGAATAAACGCGGAGGCTTATGAACAGCCAGTGCAGAACAGCGAAGCAACAGAGGCCAAGCATTTCCATTCCTGCACTGGAGGGGGAGGGGGGGAGGGAGGTCTACACCCTCTCTAGGGGACTGTTGAACCTCAGCAGGGCACCGGGTGCCACTGGGGGCTGCTGGTAGGGAATCGCTGTGTGGATTTTCAGCTCTGACCTGAGAACCTGAGTTCTCCCATGGCTGCCCCCAAATCACGCCTAGGGGGCCATAGGACCACCGTCTAGTTACAGCATACAGAGAGAGAGAGAAATAAAACGCCAGATAAATAGCCTTTAAACTGGCCAGGGCGACTTATTTTATATTGTTAATTTGTTTTATATTTTGAATGTATTATATTTTAATTTATGTTGAGCCGCCCCGAGGCTTCGGTGAATGGGGCGGCATAGAAATGTTTTAAATAAGTAAATAAATAAATAAACTGATGCGAAGATAATGGCTAAATCTTGAGCTCAAGTAAGAAAGAATTGCCCCCAAAGGAGTACCGGCCGTGGAAGGAAAGCAGCACGGCACGTATCCGCACATGACGTGAGTGTGCATCTTTAACGCCGTTCTGCAGGCTCACACCACCGCTGCACCGCTGCAGGCAGAAGTGCTGATGGGATCAGTGCCCTTCATAAGCATGTTCTCCCAGGTCCAGATTTATATGGAACAGCAAAAGGGGGAAATTATCAGGAAAACGCTGCACACAATTTGTAGGGCATACAGACGAGAAAATAAACGTAGGAGTTTAAGAGCCAGGCTGGACCTGCGTTCTGCCCCCACAGTGTCCAACCAGTTTAGACTCAGAGGAGGTCTAGCAGCATAAAGCAGCGTCTCTGCTTTGAAGTTCTTGCGGCGCTTGAAGGTGGTTTGGCGCTTGGCATTCAGCTGCATACCTCACACTCAGCTAATTATTAAGTAATTTTAAACTCCTTGAAGTACGAGGCACAGGGCAGGTTAGCTCAGCATCAACAGCTCCTGCACTGGCATTAGAACCACTCGCCCCGAGTATTTGTGCTAAGATGTTTAGGATAAGAAACACAGACCTTAAAAAGACCTGGAAACAGTAAGTGCAGAGTGGGCTTTGTTGCTGCCGGGTGGCATGGACCCTCGCCTGCCTGGACTCGGGGGCCAGGCCAAGCGGCAGCTCCGTAGGCTCGGCACCGACTGTGTTAGCAGGCACGGCGTGTGCAGCGCTCCCTCTGCAGCAGAGCCCTCCAAGCGCTGCGGAGAGTCAGCTGCTCTGGGAACTTGTGCCTTGCCCCAGTACGCAGCTTCCATCTGTGACATGGTCACCAGTGCCTCTTCCCTTCTGGAACCCAGCTGGAACGTCAGGCATTTCTCACGCCACACAGGGCAATATTCTCGCTTCACACGGGTGGGAAATTGGAGATGGTCCTCTGCCTGCTGCCCTCTTTTGCATCTTTCTTGGGGGTTGGAATATAAATATTGAATGTTTTCAGTCTGTGGACCATTGTTCTGTTCCCCGCATTTGCTGGCAGTCCTCTTAGGATTTGGCCCACAGCCTGGAATGTTTCTATTGTCTCCTATCCATGCCAGCTACTTTATTCCTTCCAAATAGTTTCAAAGCAGCTTTCAGTTCACTTCCTAATATTGCAGGTTATTCCTCATAGGTTTCCTCTTCAAAGGAATTTGTCATCTGTCGCTTCTGTATATTCTTCCCATTTTCTTCCCCCGCACTCCTGGTCAGAAAGCATGGGCAACGTGACCATGGCGTTGTGAAACCTGTGACAGAGAAGGGCTGCGGTAGCTGCACTTGGTTGGGCACAAACCCTGAACTTTAGGAAAGGCTGTTTTTAAAAGTTCAGGAAGATGTTGGGTAAAACCACAGGGCTAAAAGTCCTGAGGGAAATGGTTTCAAGAGGAATGCAAACCCCCAAAGGACTGAAATACTGAAGACAGAAACAAGCTATTCCCATAAAAAAAAATCTGCTCCTGTGAAAAGATTTCCTTGTATTCCGCCTCTTCTTCCCAAGCAGCTGAAGTATTTCAATATTCTTTGTCTTCCTAATAAAGACTTGATCATCAAAGTATTACAAAGCCAATTCCCAAGCAGTGCCCAGACAGGTTTTTCCACTCTTGGCTCCCATCTGAAACCATCTCAGCTGACCCAGAACCTGAAAAACCAAGCGGTCCCTCGGCCTTGCAGGGCCATAGCAGTAATTATCAGCATTATTACAATTTTTGTAATTATAAATAACCATAATCACTGACTATAGTCCAAAGCAATAAGCAGCATTAGTAAGAAATAAAATTTGTGTCACTGGAAGTATCTGAAGATACTTATCACATGTGGGGTCTGGATAATGGAAAAAGACAGAAATTATAAACCCAGTTATAATCTCAATCCACCCTATTTTTCTTTTAATTTACACAAATAATTCAATCAGAAAAAAAACACAGCACCAGCCACCAGATGAGTTTACACCAAACATTAGGAACTAAAGTTTCAAACGTAGAACAGATGGTTAAAATGTGGGATTCTGCAACAATGACCAAACTGAAAAATTATGCAGCCTAAGTAAGACTGCTCAATATGGGATTAGTTGGGTATATTTTGTTGACTTCTTAAAACATTGCCTATTCTATACTTGGCATTCAGATAAGTTAACAACACTGTACTGTGAAGATTAACAGGATTAATGACTTGTTAATTTGAAATTGACACATTTTTTCCAAAGTAGACTTTTAGAACATTTAGCCTTAATGTTTTTAGCTCTTAAGTTGCTTCGGCGGGTTTTAGCATATAAAGGGGCCTATAAATGTGTAAGGAGCTGCAGATGCCCTTGCTCTTCGAGGCTCCAAATATGACAGCGGCAAGGAATACACCAGGCCCACCATCAGTCCAGCCACTGGACAGAAATGCCGCTGTTGCCGCTTGCAAAGCGGGGGGGGGGGGGAGTGTGCACGCAGGTTTGTGCAGCACAGCAGCTTAGTGCGGGGTTACAATGGGTGGAGGAAGTTAAAGCTGAGGCAGGAATGACCCAGGAGGCTGGCTAAAGAGGCAACGATCTGAGGGCTGCAGAGGGAGGCACAGGAGGAGAGGGGACGCGGCCTCTGGGGGAAAAGACGCCCCCGTTGAGCTTCCGCTCGGGGCGGGCCACTCACTGCGGAGATGGGGAAAGGAGGGCTCGCCCTGATCAGACAAGCTCTGGGCTACTGAGTGGCTCCCAGAGATGCACACGATGGAGAAGTCAGCGGCTCCCAGCCCCTTCCTCGCCAGAAGAGAGCCAAGACCCCCCCCACACACACACACTGGTTCCTCGGGCAGCAGCGAGAGATGCAGCCCCTTGCTCTGGAGGGGAAGCACCTGGAGGAGGGGCACTGGCTGGCCCCCGACGAGGCTGCGGACTCACTAAGCGTTGCTGCACGCACCCTCCTGGCGCCGTCTTAGTGGAGATGGAGGAGGGTGGCCTCCGGTGGCCCTCCCAGGGCACAGAGACACGTTTTTAATAAAGCATCTTTATTGTACACATACTTGTATTGAATACAAAAGCCATTTTCAGAGAGGCTTCGACCCTAACACTGCCAGCACACACATTCCGGTCCCTCAGCTGTGCCCACGCTCAGGTGCACCGGCCGAAGTGAGCAAGTGCCGGGGCCTGCAGGCTCCCATCCTGAGGGCCCCGCTCGCCTGCCCCAGCCAGGCTTGAGAAAGTGTGAGCATCATGGGAACCTGGAGACAACCTGCCACTCTCCAGGCAGGGTCTTCAGACTCTGAAACTGCACACTTGTTAGCACAGAGAAAAGGTGAACCACCAAAGACAATATAGTGCAGATGGAATGAACAATATTCTCCATCTAACAGGATGTAGCAACTGGTAATACTAGAACTAGTCAGTATTAAGCAGGACCAGTTTTCCCCTCTTCCAAAGCCAGAGGAAAGGTGCTCTAAGGTATTTCCCACAGTAGAAATGCAGCCCAAAGATGAGGGTTACAGAAGCTCCACGAGCAAAGGTGACAGAACTATCAAAACAGCTTTGTTAATTCGGCAGTCTTGGTTTCTCTTGCAGATGTGCAGCTGTCCACTATCTTTGCCAGGTTTCCGTGGTATTTCTCCAAGCCACCCCGCAGGCTAAGGTAGATCTCCTTAATGGAGGAAAGCAGAGAGATGTAACTATTGGAAGTGAGGAATAAGATGGTGTGCATATTTATACACAGTGAAGTGGGTTTTCTGGAATATCTTGAACCAGAAAAAAAATCACTTGTACATTAGGTTTACCTGCACAGGAAATGATTCAGTTCGCACCAGAAAATGTTTAGCTAACTTCTGTACTGGCAACAATTTACAGCAGTCCTGAGGCTTTAGAAGGCTTAACATGTCCTCCTCCTCCTCCTCTCACTGCACCCGTCTTGCAGCGGGAACAGAAACGAGTTGGGGCTGCGTTTGTGCGCAAGCCCACGAAAGAGCCCATGCAACACGGACCGCCATTTTCTGCCTGTGGCTGCTGCAGGAGCTGAGCCAAACAGCTGCGACGCCCACCAGGGCCCACTCGGCTTCGGCTGCTCTGCAACTCCGCTGCAGAGAACGGTGTTCTCACGGCATCTCTGCCCGCACTCACCTGAGCTTTCGACTTCTCTTTTGCAATGCTGTCTGTGAGCTGCTGAATGCAGTCTTTGAGCCGCCTGATTTCTGTGTGAGTCTCTGTCAGCTTCTCACAGACGACACCTCTTTTCTCCTGAAATGTGTTGCAGTACCTAGAAAACAAGGAGCAAGCCGTTTGAGAGTGCTACTCCAAGGTCATGTTAGGCCACTAGCAATGTCAGATCCTGTACCAGTGATTTTCTACAGCATATATGCAGAATTGAGCTTCTCCACGTTTTTCACCTGTATTATTTTTTCTCACAACCGTTATCTATTGTTCTAGAAATCCTAATATCCAAGTCCATTAATAACACCACTTGTTTTTGCAGTTTGAAAACAGCTTTAAAAGTAGATTTTATTGGAACTTCCTGTATTTTTGAACTTAATGCATTTCCTAATTTTAAAGTGTTTTCTCTCTCCCACTCACAGAAAGCAGTTTTAAGGATCTTCATGCCTCATTCTCCAAAATCCAGGCGGTAAGTTCCTGGCTTTTCTATATCATGCAGCATCTAATGGCACAGTCATCAGCTGCCTCCACCTTCCCATGCCAACTGGCTCCTCAACAGGAGAGGCACTTCAGCTGGCAGGCCGGGAGAAAGGCACAGCGAGGCCCGCCTCACTGGCCCGCTTCCCCGGCACATTCAGGCGCTGCCTTTAAGTTCAACCAGCCACCCTGAATTCTGTGAAATGGCACAGTGTAAGGATAGACAGAGAGAGATGGAAGGAGGGAGGGAGGCAGCCAGCCACCGTCCCACCCACCATACTCCTCCTTCCCACCTAGTGCCCAACCGCCCTCTCCCTCTCCTGTGTGCATTGCACAGCCTCCAGCTCATCGGAGTCCTGCACGGTTCTCTAGGGTTCGTGATGCAGAAGCCCTCTGTCCATCAAGACCCACTGCTCTGAGGCCGGGTGCGCCGTTTCCCAGACGGGCTCCCCTTACGCTGCCCCTCCAGGCTGAGCATGTGGGCATGGCGCCCGTGAACTTCGCCTCCAGGTGCAGCTGGGCGACCCGCTTCTAGCTCACGACATGCTTGCACCGTGAACGACTCGGCGCAAACTTGCAGGGCTGGGGGGGCAAGTCTTGCTGGTGGAGGAAAGGCGAGCAGAAACCCGCCACACTGCGTCATGGTGGGCGACTCACACAGAGGGTGGCCTCACTCCTCCCATCCCCTCTGGCCAGCTGAGGCCCAGGCTCGCTTCTTTCCTCACGGCAGTCAAAACTCCATTGCTCTTTCGAGGAGCCCTCGCAGCCAGTGGGGGGCAACCGCCGGCCTACAACTCCCACGGCCCCCAGCCAGCGCGCCCAGTGGTGAATTGTACTGGAGAGCTGTAGGCCAAGACACCTGGAGAGCCACAAGCTGCCCACCCCTTGCGTGCGGTGCTTCACTCAGCACGATTAACGGTCAGAGGAAAAGACCCAGGAGCTCACTAGGAGCCCAACCCGAAATAACTCTGGGCCAAAACTCAAGCACAGCCTGAGCTCTCTGGCGGCAGGGCTGAGACCCGCCGAGCACGAGAACTCGGATCACGCCACTACGACGGCCCTGGCTACCTGCGTGAGACAGGAGGACTGAGAACTCTGGGAATTAAGGATGTGGCTTCCGCATGGCAGCAAATCATTACTGCACATTTCGTCACGGCCCTCCGCACTCGCACCTCTGCTTGCTGGCGAGGCTGCAGACGGCCACTGCGATGTGCAGACCGAGAGGGCTGGGCTGCTCGGAGGCTAAGCAACCTCCGGCTAACCCGTTCTGGCTCCTGCACCTCGTCGCTGCCTTTCAGCTCTAATGCAGGATGGCTTCTTGGTCTCACCCTCTCTAAATACAGCACTACCATCTGTTACCATGAAAACTGTGATTCGGTAAATGCTGCCATGCGGGTTTATTGCAGCGGCGAGGAGGAGGAGACAAGACAGCCCAGGAAGCTTTGATCAACTGCCATCTTCCCTTTGGCTGGAGAAGTGCTTTGTCCCTTCGGAACACAAGCTCCCGTTTCCCTGCAGACCTTGAAATCTTCGAAAATGAGAAGTGGCGGGGAAATTATGAAAGATTCACAAAAGGCAAACAGACGTTTGTTGAAGGTTTTGCCAAAGAGCTACCCCAGTGTGACTTTTTCTGGGAACGATGAAAGAAAGAAGGAGCATTAAGTTAAACTAGAGCAGTGTTTAGAATGCTGCTTTCAAGCTGCACCACCAATATTAATGCATCGAATCACCCAAGTACAAGAAAACACAGGAAAGCAAGGACGCCCACTATCCGGGAGGCAACACAATTGTGCACGCTTTCTTTGGGATGCTACGTTGGAAGCTGCATCAGCCTATTTTAACAGTAGGAGGAAAACATAAATGCCAGTCATTCATACTCGGTTATTGCCCGCTTGCGCTGCTCCATGTCCTCGCATATCTTTTTAATTTTGAGTTCAGTAGCAGCAAGTTTTTCCTGTTTAACTTTAACGAGTCTTTTCAAGGACATTTCCTCTGTCATGGCATTCTTGAATCTGCTATTGCTATTCTCTATTTGGTCCTCCAGGGTTCGGATCTGGAACGTGAATGAAAGAAATGAAAGCAGCGGTTATGAAAAAGCATCTTCTCTACCAGATCGCACTGTTGAAACATGGCACAAAGTCAAAGAAATCATAGTACTTGTGCTCTGCAAAAAAACCTCACAGTACACAAATACTTCCATAATAACCTTGAAACATTAAAAACGCATTTGGTACATTCAATCAAGTAAAGACACCAAGCTTTTGAAGACTGATCTTTTACTGGACTGTTAGGGAGGGATGGGGGTGGAGAGAACTGCTCCATGTTTTTACCAGACCGGCCTGGACATGGTGACGCCGATGCCATCCTTTATTGTGGGGGGCCTGCTCGGAAGCAGCTGTGACCAGGCGATCTGGAGAAAGGCAAGACCCCCCCCCCCCTTGGGCCGCAAAGGCCCTCGCTGCGGGAAGACAGCCCTTCCCAAGAGGCGCAAAGAAGGCACTTCCCAAGCTTGGCCTTCCCTTTGCAGCAACCATCGCTAAGCTCACGAAGTTCGTCTTCAGGGATAAGCCCAGCAAACCCCACCAGGACCTTCAGTGGGTTTGGACGCAGGCCTGGCAGGGCTTTCTAAGTCTCCTACAAGCGTCCTCTTCTCAACTGACTCAGCCCCATTTTGTAGACTGCCCTGAAACACATTTGAATTCTCCATTGCATTAATATCTCTTATTCCACGGCAGAGGTATTAGCTAAAACGAGTGTTGCTCAATCATGAATTAATTTCACGACACACATTTAATTCCTATCTCTATATTGACACAACTGCATTTTGGCAAGTGTGTTTCCAATTTCCTTAAACCTGTTTGGCTTGCTGAAGCGGGCATGGAATGAGCACCTATCACAACATCCAATGCCCCAGAGTCACGCATTGTTCCGTGCTGTGACAGAGCACCAGCCCAGCACCGGGCCGGACATTCAGTGGCCCCGCCTGCCGGGGGAAGGGCCGGACCCCACCTTCCTCTGAGCACAGGCGGGGCCTGCCACGGGGGAGCGTGCGGTGCCAGGCATCCATCCAGTTCTCCATCTCCCGACACAGCCTTCAGCCTCCCGCCCAAGGTCCAAATGGCGATTGTCTATGCTTCCGCCAAGAGAGATTTTGCTTCAGAGCGTTTGAGAAGCAGCAGTTCCACAGAGAAGCCTGCACTGTCTTTGCACGACACAAACCTCCGCAGAGAGCGCCAGCAGCTTCTGCACATTGGCTTCCTGGGCCTGCAGCTTCTTCTCGTACAGCTCCATCTCCAGCTGGCAGGACGGAAAGTCCCCCACCAGGTCCCTGTATTCCTCGTGCTTCTTGATGACTTCTTGCTTCATGGGTGAAAAAGAAAGAGTTGCAGCATCACACACACTTTAGAGATCAAACAATATTTAGGGCCAAATCTGCCATGCCTGAACATTTCCATGATGTTGGCAAAGAGGACGTTTTGAAGTTATTAATGTTTGCAAAATTATACCTGTACAGAAGCTTAACCTTTAAAACTAAGAAAAATAGGGCTTCCGGGCAAGATGGTTCCCTGAACAGGAGCAAGCTGGGAAATTTAATGGATCCTGCTTAAATCCATTAGAGGCCCCTAAAGCTACTTATTTACTAGCTGAAGGAACCTGGTGCTGCTGCTCCGGTGGTGTGAGGAGCTGTTTTAACTGTTCCCGGATCCATTCTGGAAGCACCTCTGTGGCCCTCCCCCACGAAGTTGGGGGGGGGGGCAGGAAGCCACCTAAACAGAGCCGAGGCCTGCGCAAAATCGCTCCCTCACCTCCCCATTCTGGGAGACTCACTGGGGAACAGTGCACCTTGGGAATGTTTTGCCAGCCCCCCCCCCCCATGTTGGACTCCCAAGATCTTCCATCTTTTGTTACTGAACCCACCATAGCCAATGGCATACTTGCTTTTCTAGATACCAAAAAACAATTCCACCTGTTTTATCCTCACACCAACAACCCCGTGAGGTAGGCAGCTTCATGGCCAAGGGGGGGCTTGAAGCCAGATCTCCGGTGTCCCCAGTTCAGCACTCTGCCCTGACTCTCCAAATAAATGAAATCAAAGCGGCAGGGCACCCTCAGTTTACTCCCTGACCCAAATCACACCGGCAGGGTACACTTTTAGGAGAACTTTTAATTGTAGGATTACTATATATGTCCACAAAATGTACCTCTCTCTCAGCTGAATCTTATTTATTTATTTATTTATTTATTTAAAACAATGTTATGCCGCCCCCATCGCAACGAAGCCTCGGGGCAGCTCACAACAGAAACAAATACATAAATAATAACCATATAACAATTAAAAAATATTTAAAAACCCCCGGTGCATCTCGGCTAAAAATTTAAAATCCTATAAATACAAATAATTTAGCAATTAAAATAAGTTTTAAATAAAACTTGGCAATGACAAGGCGATCTGACTTGCTCCTAGGCTTTTCCTGCATTCAGAAGAAAGGCTAATACAGGCCAGCTCCTGAGTTAGGAACAACCCGTGCTTACAAACGGACTTCCATCAAGTCTAGCAATTCTGCAGAAAATGGCCATTGCCAGGGAGGAAGGGAGGGAAATCTCTCCAGCATTTCCTGCTGCAAAGAGGGGGTGCTGGTGAGTTTGGGAGGGTGGGGGAAGGGGCTAGAGACATTTGTGGTTCTCCACTTTTCTGGGGGTTCTGGACCTCTAATCCCTGGGAATGTAGAGGGCTGACTATGTGATCCCACTTACACACAAATTCAGCTTAAAAACAAATTTCCGTTTTCTCAGAAATCGAACTCGTTCATTACCTTATCCTTTTCTTCGCTGTTTAATAAACACTAAACTACTTCTAACGTGCTTCTCATAAAAGACACCAGTGGAGGACTGGCAAATTTTGGAGCTGGGGGCACATCTGGCAACTGGATAAACCGCTCTGGACACTGCCAGGCATGGTCCCTCCTGGACATTCAAAGCCTGAAGCATATAGGTGTATGCTCCCGGAAACGAATCTGTGTTCGTGTGTTCAAGCACCATAGGAAACTGAAGCTATAGAAAGCTGTGCTACTGTGCTTGTTTGGGCCTTTTGTTCCTGATCCAACACAATACTATAAAGAAGCCAAACCTAGACCAACTTGGAAGGTTTTCTGCATATAAAGTGTGAAACAAGCTACAAGAAAGAGGCTTTTGTTCTTTAATTGCTTCCAATCAATAAAGGTAAGCACCGGAGCAGCAACACACACCTTGTCTTGCTTGAGTTTTTCCAGTGTCTGCTTCAGACGTTCCTTGCTATTAGTCAGCTCCTCAGGAGACTTTGTAATCTTGGATTTCAGCTGTTCTTGTTCTTCTTTTAGATTACATATAGTCAGTTTTAGCTCATTCTGATTAAAAAGAATTAAATACAATGCTTATTTTAATGTCACTACCAGTTTAAATTTGATACCAGAAAAAATCTGTCCTTAACTCAGTCTTTAAGAATGTAAAGTCTGCGATAAATTAGACATTTTTTTCTTCAAAAGAAGCTTTTCATTCAATTGTCAAATGACTCGCAAGGCAGTTAGGTCTTCTACTTCTACAGCATGGTTTGGAGAACGCAGGGGAAGGGCAACATGCAGCAGCTTCATTCCTGCTTCTCAATTTCCAAATTACAGAGCTCGTTCTATCAAAAAAGCAGCAACTTTGGTCCTGGGAAGCCCAGCCCCACTGCATAAAACGTAGAGCCACATCTCTGGTTCACATGTTAGCATAATGCACACATCTCGTTTTGTGATTACACACTATTTCAAAAGAGAATGGATGGATCGCTGCAGGAAAAGAACGGCTCGAAGGCTATAAGCACATACCTGCCTCATTTGAAAGAACCATTTCTTCAGGTGGGGAAGCTGGACTATTGGTTTGGCTTGTGCAGGACGAGGCCATCAAGGGCTACCACTCTTGACTATATGCAGCCTCCGTTGTCGGAGGCAGTACATCAGTTGTGGGAGGGAGGGAGGGAGGGAGGGAGGGAGGGAGGGAGGGAAGGAAGGAAGGAAGGAAGGAAGGAAGGAAGGAAGGAAGGAAGGAGGGAAGGAAGGAAGGAAGGAAGGAAAAGTCCTGCGGATTTCCCAAGGGCAACTGGCTGCCCATTGTGTGACCAGAACACTGACCTTGGCCTGACCCAGCACGGCATTTCCTATGTTCTTAAGAAGGGAGGCAGTGGGGACCCTGCACATGTGCAGAAATATGTGGGCAAAGAGGGTGGAGAGAAAAGGAGAAAGGGTGACACATTGAGGGTATAGAGATTTTTAAAATTCCTAAACTCCTGGTTTGGAGAAGGAACGTTGCAGGTCCTGACAAATGCCACAGACAGCAATTCCTGTCTTTGCTGCTGCGTTATGTGGGGGGCAAGAATGTGGCGCTGCGGCTGCCGAACCACAGCCGCGCCGGGACCCATTTCTCCCACTGCCGCTGCTGCCGAGTGGCTCTCACTGCCACTCCGGGGGAAAAGCAGAGGCGGACGTTGGGCAGGCTGCGCAGGTCTGCCAAGTACATCTGTGGCTGAGGGCTGCCAAGCCACCTAACGCTGAAGATGTCCAATGGTGTTTAGAGGAACATGGGAGAACCGAGTGGAAATTAATCTGCCAGAGCTCAACCCCACTTCTATCCTTGATCTGACTTTCGGGGTGTAAGGTTAAAACACTCCTCCCCACATCAGAGAACTTTGCTTCCTGGGTAGTTTAGAAGTGGAATAAACATGAAAATAAAAGTATTTGTACATAGCCTGTATCATGGTGGCCGGAAATAGGAAGTGGCAAGCCCTCTGAGGCCCACTAAGCCTAACAGTGACTTGAAAGCATTCAGAAATGGGGACTGTTATTAAAGGTAGCATACAAATTCTCTGGAGAGAGAAAAAACCAGAAACTGAAGCACATTAATGTTCAAATGCCTAAAAGGGAACATACTCTGAGCAATTCAATGGAAAATTCAAATACAAAAGAATACAAAGTAGTTTAAAAATATTCCTAAGAAATGCTGCATGTAGCTGATTGAAAATAAGTGCGCTTTCTTTCAGCAGGTGAAAGCTGTTCCAAGCTGTACAAAGTCAATGCGCACGGCTGAGATCAACTTGCCAGATTCTGGGTTTTTTCTGCAATTTCCATCCTCTTTTGGTGGATCACTTCTTGCAAAGCACCCTAGCGGAAAGAGGAATTTTTGAGAATTAAAGAAATAAGAAATTCTTTTCATTTTTAACTGACGGTAAGACAATAAAAGGAGCATTTCACAGGCCAAGTTGTTTTAAAATAAACACCCCAAAACCTTAAGTTGTTATTAAATAGAACATGCAAGACTAGCGTAGCTTAACAACTCAGACTGACTTGTAAAACACATGCACACCGTTTTCTGCCGATATTCTTGGTTGAGTCTTTGCTCCAGCTCTTGAATATCTTGCGACAGCTCCTTGAACTCTGCTTGTTGTTCTGCTGGAATTGTACTGTACGAACCCAAAAAAAAGGAACCGGTATTTGGTATATATTCAAACACACAGTTAACCTTTCACTTGTTGGAAACCCTGTGCCTTTTTAATGTAACTGCCTTGTAACTAAGTGCTAGAAGTGGACACTAAGTTCAGGATGTTAGCATAATTGCACGACAGGAATAGTTTTCTCCACAAGTCTCACACAGGTAAACAACTCTTGAAGCAAACTAAACTAAATGTGGGATGATGGCATCCCAAGGCCAGAAACCGTGAATTGCAATGGGATTGGAAAGAATCCTACAGGGCAGTGACAGGGCAACAGACAATCTTCTAACACAAATAACCTCGTGCAAATGAATCTAATTTGCATTAGAATGTTTTCAAACCAAGAATTTCCAGAAGACACATGTCCCCGGGTACAGGCACAGAACGAGACTCTGCCCCCCTGCTTATGGAGAGTTACGAACTGGGAGGACGACAAAATGCACACAGTTAAAGCCAGAAGGGAAGGCGCTCTCCTGCAGCCCCTTTCTAGCTGGAATGCCAAAGAGAAATCATGCCTGAGGCAGGAGAACTGCCAAAGGAAGCAGGGGCCTCCACTTTGCCCCTCCCCAGCCAGCCCTGCCGCAGCACATGTCGCAATTCTGCTGGTGTTGCGCAATTAGCCCAGATAGTCCCCTCCCCTCGAAAAATGCACTCATCGAGAGCAATGCCACCAGGAAGCTGTACAAAACATGGGCAGGAAGGGTACACGAAACATCACACAAGAGGCCGCCACAAGCTGCACTCCTGCTGCGCCGTAAGAAGAGGGCTGCTGTGCGAGCGCAGCACTCTGCCCTGGCCCCACATCACGGGCTGGGCCAACGCTCCGCGAGCCAGGGAAGCAGGCGAGCGCACCGAGCAGGAGCGGAGCGGAGGTGCTTCGCGAGGATTCGCTGGCTGCATCCAGCCCCCGCTGACGATGCGCATCCTGGAGTCGCCATGGCCGTTCCACAGCTGGCCCCAGCGTGGCTGCACAGGCGGGCTGCTGCAGGAACAGGCGCAAGCTCCACCGGCTTTCCCAGACTGCACCAAGGAATAAGGCTCGAAAGGGAGGACAGAGAGGAAGGCTCCTTCTCAGTCACCCCAGACTGCAGACACGGAATGACCGGCTCAAGCGACAGCAATGCCAGATTCCAGCGTGACACCAGGAACGACTTACTGGCTGTTAGAGCCATACAGCAATGGAACCAGTGACCGAGGGAGGCGGTGGGCAGGCCACACCAGAGGCGGTCAGGAGGCACCTGGACAGCCATCTGAGAGGGATGGTTGAACCCCAAGCCTGTACTGAGCAGGCGCTTCAACCTGATGGCCCTTTGGCCACCTCCAGCTCTACCGTTCCACGATTTCGTGATGAGCAGGGCATATGAGTAAGACTTAAACCTGCAGGCTCCAACTCACACTGTGGATTCTATGCCCGAGAGGCAAAGGTATCTCCATCCCTCCCGCCCCGTGAGATCGGCAGCAGAGGCCCTCCTCCGGGAGAGACATCAGGAAGCAAAGTACCCGGAGGAGGGCCTTCTCTGCAGTGGCGCCCCATCTGTGGAATGCGCTCCCCAGAGAGGTCCGCCTGGCGCCGTCGTTGTTTGTTTTTCGACACCAAGCCAAGACCTTTTTATTCAAACAGTATTTTAATGATGCTTAATATTTATAGGTTTTAATTGTGCAGCCAGTGCGTTTCTGGGTTTTAACTGTAATTGCTATTGTTTTGTGTTTATTTTTGTGAGCCGTCCCGAGGCTGTGTAGCAAGGGGACAGCATATAAAAACTTTGAATGAATGAATGAATGAATATAATGATACATCCCAGTGGGTACAGTTCCTTTGGAGCCCTGCAAATTGGCCATTCAGGGCCATGGCTTATTTTAAGCTAAGGCATCCAATCAGCGGGTGGCTTACTCCAGTTTCTCCAGTTTCAAGGTCGCCTCCTGGATTGCCGCCTGAAGCCGCTGTTCTCTTTCCACAGCCGATTTCTGGGGAAAGAACATATTGCACAGACTTTATGTCCTATTCTACATATTGCTTTCATTGCCCAGAGCACAGCGGCTGGGACTGGGCCAGGGCGAACTGGGGGGGGCTGGTGTGTGGAGGCAACACAAATTTGTTCGGCTTGCTCTGATCTGATGTTTGATAACTTCCTGAGAATCACAAACTAAGCCATAACCTTAGTTATGAAATCAAATCTTTGCCATTTGACACTTGACCCAGAAGCAGCCTCTGCACCTCGTGGCTGCTGAGATCGCAAAGTCGCTCACCAAGGGGACGCTGCCCCGGCTGCGATCTGCGGCAACCGATGTTCCCTTTGCAATCCCCTGGAGCACATCCCGCACTCTGCACACAGCCAGGTCTCAGCCCAGCTGAGCTACTCCCTTAAGTTCAAGGCTACTGATACCGGGGGCAGAAAGCATACTTTATATGCAGAAGATCTTGTCAAGTGGCAAGTGACCCATCAGCCGCACTAGCAAAGGGGACGTACCACCATCTTGATATCCAAGTCCCATCTCTGGAAGCAAGATGCCCCCAGGGAGGAATCCAGAGAAAACTGCTTCAGTCCCAAGTGAGCAGCAGCGGCCACCCCGAGCTTCACCAACACCCTTTCCACCGAAGCCAGACCGAAGGGGGAAGCCGCGCACTCGGACGTCTGCCTAGCTATGTGAAGTGTGGGAATCAGTGTGGGTGCGTTGCATATGGATACGTAGTTTTATCAGTGAACTTGAGAGATCTTAAGATGCCTCCGGGTTGCTTGTCCTGTATCTCAGCAGCCCTGCAGTTTCCTTTCTACATTATGGTAGCTTGGCTACTTTGCTGCCACCATGAACACAAACACAAACGACAGATCAAAACAGCTGCTCTCTTGAGCCAAGCGGTACCATGATGAGCTTTTGGTAAGCTTCCTCTCTTCACAGGGATGTGCATAAGCGGCCAACTTAGATAACAAAAAGGCCGATGCTAATGCAAGTCTTCAGCCTACGCTAAAATGCAAGAGGCTTGCACAATTTTCAAACCATCTGCAGCATGAATAAATTAACAAAACTTTAAACTTAAGTTTGAGGGTCCAGCAGGCAAAAGCTTTACTTAATCTTACGTAAGTGCTCTGGATTTCCAGGTAGACCTCACGTCGCGAGTCACGGAAGAAAAGAAAGTTAATAATGCCACTCAAGAACCGAGCTGTCCTCTTCGTTTCTAGAATATCAACACAAAATGTTTTTGATGAGGCTTATGAACTGTACAATTTTTCAAACTCAAGCTTTATGAAAGCTACATTTAACCTAGTTAGAAATTAGGTAGACCAGGAGTATGGCAGGGTGACCAGAAATGTTGCAAGATGAAAATTGAAACATCTGGCAAACTATTTTCTGCCCATCATTACTGTATACAAAGGAATGCAGGAAACCATGGTGTTTGACTATCTGCTGTGGCGCACTAGAACAGGAACGCACCTTCGCGGTAGAGAAAAAAGATCTGGCGGAAGCTGACCATATTCGCATACACGAATGGGAAGCAAATTGAGGGCTGAGGGGAGCGATATGCACTGCATGAAGGTCCTGCCAGTTTTTGAAGGCTTTCAGGCAAAGCAGCTGCTGAAGCTACAATGTGAAATTAAAAAGTGAACTCACAATCCTCCTGCATAAAAATCCACTACTTGCCCTGCTCGTTTCTATTTTCAAGGCCAATTTAGCAGGCTATTTGCTGGAAGGTGGGGCTTTTGGTATTACAGAATTGGGAGTCAGCATCCCCTGCCGTCATGCGACAAGCCACCCAAAGATCTGATCACCCCTGCACTAAACAATGACTCGGTTTCACAGCAAAGCTGCCCAGAGTCGTTTCAGTCATAGTGAGCCAAAGTATACGCCAGGCAGCCTATTCAGCCATCCAGACTGGGCCGCAACCTTCACATAATATACAGTGATGATCTTTTGTAGGTTTGTCTGCATGTAAGGTGACTTGCATATAAGATGAGGTCAATATTTTGGGCTGTTTTTCTGGCGTTTGTCTTATGTTGGGCATATTAAGATGACTCCCAATTTTTGCTTTGCTATTTTTGTTTCAAAGGCCATCTTATATGGCAGTATATACAGTCTGAGACTTGAAACTCAGTGAACAAAACTGATAGAGGTATGCAATTTTAATTTATATGCTGCATGCACGTCTGTTTTTCCAGTAACCAAAGTTAGATGGGCTGAAACATTTCACTAGGAAAAAATGCAATCAAGGGCATTTTAAATGTTACATTCAGATCAACTCAAAGCTTCAGATGGTAATTTTTTTAATACGTGAAAACACTTTAAAGCCGAACAACGTAACAGCACGAGGGGCCCAGCGCTGCGCCCGCAGGCTCCATGACAACCCTTCACAGTGCACCTGCGAGGCCTCCCGCCTCCTGCCACCTCAGGAATTTCCCTAACCCAACTAATCTGAGGAGCGCCAGGGTGCCATGTCCGGTTCCTGCTGCCGAAATGCCGAGCGGCCACTTGGCCGGCTGGAAGGGAAGGCGGACAGGTCGCTTCCTGGGCCCACCCTGCCTGGTCCTGGGCACACCGCCCTCCCCCACTGCTCCCTCCGCCCCGACTCCAGCCTTGCCGTTTCTGTTCCGACTCCTTTCCTCGCTGTTACCCCCGTGCCCCCTCTCCAGCCTCCTTCCCCCCCCCGCCCACTCTCTTTACCATCACTCAGCCCGCTTTCTCGCTGTCCCTCCTCCTTCCGAGCCTTCAGCTTCACGCCTTACTCGACTGGCCACATCTTCCCATGGAAGCCATTTTGTGGTGTGCTAACGGCAATTTCGCGAATTTCCAGATATGTCCATCAGCCCATTCAGCGGAGGCGGGAGGAAAAGCCGAGGCAACCGTCCCCTCCCAGTCCGCCCCCCTCCTGCAGATTTTGCCAGGCGGGCTTTTTCGGCTGCCCACCCAGAGACCTTTGGAAGGGAAGGACAGATGCTGAAAGACGCTCAGGAGAGCTGAGAACCACACGGCGGTGGCAGCTGCAACATGCAACCCTGGGAGTCAGGAAGCAGGACGTTATCCTGTGACTCCACCATTCCCTAAGGGCCGACAAGAGGCATTTCCACACATTTACACCGACCCTCACGGTCAGGAGCAGCACCCCAACGACGCAAACAAGAAACCAAACAGCAACAACCAGGCAAGCTCAAAACTAGAACGATCTAAGATGTCACACAGGTTACATATTAAACACTCACTTGGATTAATGATATCAGCAGTCTGGAAGTCATTGATACGGCAGATTGGGAAAAACTTCTCCCTGTTAAAACGTTATGCACATTGTAAATAGATACCCTGTAACACCTTCTCCCAAGTGTAACCTATGTTACAGGGGAAAGTTCATTTGGTATTCTATTTTTTATTATTTGATTGACCTTGTCAAACACCTGGTAACCCCCCACAAGCTGCTAGATGGCCAAGCAAGTCTTAAAGGCCTCAGAGAAACGTGGCACCTTAACCAAAAGGTGACCAATTTGACACCAGCTGGGATACAGTTTTTTCCACAGATGGGGGGCACCTCTGAGAAAGCCCCAACCCCCAATGCCGCCCTGAGTGGGCTCTCGGGAGCAGGCCCCAGGAGCTGAGCACAGCATCCCAGAGGACTGCGACTGGGAGGCGCTCCAACAGGTATTGCAGGTCCCCGGCTGTGGAGATTTTATAGGCTAAAACCGGCACCCGGAATGGGGACCAGGAGCATCCGGACAGCTGATGCAAGCGGGCCACGACTGGCCCCGTGTATTCAGAGCTGCAGGTCACAGCTGATGATCTGACTGTGACAGACGGCACCAGCTGCAGGTTCTGGATCACCTTCAGGGCAGCCCCACGTGGAGGGTGCCAAAGCAACAGAATGTCGAGATCACCAGAGGCAGGTTACTGAAGACGCCACCCTCTCTTTGGAAGCCACATGAGGCAAGGTGCGGCCTCCAGCTGGAGCTGGCAGAAGGTGCTCGGAGCAACGGAGCCCCAGGAGACACAGGAGAATCAAGGGATGCCACCAAGTGAACAACCAGCCTGCGGGCCGAACACGCTTCATCTGGCCTGAGGTAGGGAGTTCCACAGGACTGCATCTGCTATCACTTAGTTCACCAAATCCAGATATCTGCACGGACCAAAGCATTTCAAGCATTCCTTATAGGAAGAAAATCCTTAGCAAAATAATTTTCCTCAGCTTCAAATAAATCCAAGCAAAACCCAAATTCAAACAAAAACTAAAAATCAGCACAGAGAATATGATTTTAGGATACTCACATGTTAATAAACAAATTCCCGATGGGTAGGAACCCTTCAAAAATCTGGGGATAGGCTGTTTCAAAGGTCACTGGCATCTAAAAATAAAAGCGCAAATCAGTCGTGACCAAATGAGCACACGCTGGCCCTTTTTCCACTGAGCGCCTCATCTACAAATGAAGGTGCATTATTTATTTGTAGCATTACAGACCACGCTTCTGCCATGGAAGCATTAACGTGCATCTCATACCCCAATAAACTAGAACAGTGAAACAAATGTTTCATTCAGCAGCTTCAAAACTCCAGATGAAAATCAGTCCTTGAAACAGTGACAGTGACTTTCTAGTGCCCCAGTGGTAATCAGGCGGACACAACGCACTGAAATGTCTCTGGCCACCCCGTCCAGCCGGGACTGACACAGAATAGTTTCGGCAGGACTGCCGCTGCAAGATCCTCCGCAGCATCGCCTGCAGTTCCTTCAGGATAGGGAGCTCCCCTTCCTTCTGCTCCTCCCGAAGAGTCTGGTGTTTGCCCTTTGACCGACCCGCCTTGGGTGACCCTGCTGGGCGACCAGCCTAGGGAGACCATCTGGCCTCTGGTGACACCGAGGGCGTTGGGGAAGCGAAGCGCAGGGTCCTCACCACGTTGTGACCTGCGTCCAAGAACAAGGAAGGTCTGATCTCTCTGCAAAGAGTATCACTACTGCCTCACTGCATGCTTCAAGGAACCCAGTACATTAAGGGGCTCGGGCAGGTTCAACTTTACTGCATGCTGGTGGAGCTGCCCTTGTGCCCTCCTCCAGGTAGAACTGAGAAGGTTGGTAGGAGTTTTGCAATTATTGAGAATTATCAATTATGATAAAACACCAAGTACAGCTGTTTGGGAAAAGTAAGAAACGTTACTGGTCAACAGCTACTCTGAAGAGCCCAATTATGGGGCTGTTTGGACACAAATGGTCAAGACCATCCAAAAGCAATTCTTTAGAGCTATATTCCATCCTCCGTAAGACACACTTTCTTCTTTCATGCAAGCTGAAACTCATTTACCAGAATTATCTTTTGTAAATCTTAGGATGACAATGTATTGAATCAAGCTTCCAGCACATTGGGAGGAGCATGAAACTTTCCAAACTAGCAAAGACACATTCCACGTGCAATTAGATAACGAAGTCAAGGGAGAATCCTGACATTGCTACCACAGGACCACACAAAACTTTAGAGGCCTCTCATCCTTGATGTGACTTTCTTGAATTGTTGATTGAATTGATACACGAAGAAAATGCACTCGGTGCCCAAGGCTAGCCGTTGGAGATGCTCTGTACGGATGCTACTCAGCTTACACAGGCACAACAGACAGGGATTCCAGCAAGAGTGGGCAGCTTTCTTTCTGCTCTTGCCCTGAAAGAGCATCTATGGAACACAGCGTGTTACCGAAGGATTTGCATGACTCGCCAAGGCAGACATTCCTCGTAAGCCGGCTGCATGATGAGAGCATCGGGTGGGAGGGCAGGGCAGGGCAAGCAGGCACCGGCTCTTTCAAGCCCAGTGCACAGGACCGGCCTGCAACCTCCATGCATGCCTTTCCCACAGGGAAGATTGCTGCTTGCCTGCATGCAGCAAGCCAGCAGGGGGAGAAACCCAGAGACCACAAACTTCGTGCTGGACTGAAAAGCAGTCTCAATATTGTACAGCTTTGCCTATCAATACATAAATAACATATCTGCATCAAAATGCATTTGTTCTCTCTGAACTACTCTCAGAAGGGTAGAAATTACACAACAGATCCATTAGCCTTTAAGGCGTCAGAGAACTTTATGGAGAGTAATTAAGATATCACTTTTATTTTGTACTCAATATACTTTTCCATGAGTCTTTATTGTACAGTTACCATGTAAAAGTGTTCCAGGCGGATTCCATATACACTCTGTAAGGCTCTCATGAAGATCATCTGCACTACTTCAGGCTGAAAAGATGAAACACCAGTTTACAAGAACAGACTAAATTTTGATGCCGTGTGCCTTTCAGTCAATGATTTAATTTACTTGAAGTTCCACTAACAGAGGCAATGGTTTTGGCATTATAAATTTTAAGAGAAGCATCCTTTTTAACAAAGCTCATGATCAAATGAGATAAAATAACAAGGCCTCAGCGGCCTTCCTCCCCGTGTCCCCCCCACAACATGCTGAATTGAGACAGCTAAAACCTGTGCTGAGCGACTTTTGACGAATTTATGGAATGGGCTTTCTTCCTGGAGAATAAAGCTCTGGAAAAATTTTCACTCCACATCACTGACAGCTACCCTCTGGATATTTGCAAATATTTATTAGTTTTAGGATTAAAATTAGTTTTAAAGGAAATGTGGACAAAAGAGTAGTTGGGGATAATGAAATATATGTACTCTGAATGTCACTACATCAGGGCTTCTCAGGTGTGCAGCTGAAGGCAGAGAGTGACATTATTTTTGAATGTGATATAGAAGCCGCTTTTTAAGCTGAACAGGAGCCTAAAAATGATTTAAATTAGGGGTGTCCAACCTCTTGGCTTCTCTGGGCTACATTGGAAGAAAAATGGTCTTGGGCCGCACATTAAATACACAAACACTAACAAAAGCTGATGAGCAAGAGGAAAACAAAGAAAAATGGTCTGTGCATAATTTGTGATATTTGCCATCATGTGTACAAATAGCGAGAGCATATATACATTTATTTTATGTGACATTATGACATGTTGTGTCTACAAAGTTCACACTTGAGAACTGCACAATCAAGTTGCCAAAAAAATTGCAAAAAATTTCCATGTTTTAAGTAAGTTTACGATTTTATGTTGGGCCGCATTCATAGCCATCCTGGGCCTCGTGCAGCCCATGGGCCACGGGTTGGACCCCCCTGCCTTACATGGTGTGCCCTCAAGCAGCAGCGACCATTACTAAATTCACTAGTTCTGGTTCTGTATATCGGGAAGACCCCACCAGATAGTGCTGAATTTAACTTCTGTCAAATAAGCAAACTTTTACAGACTTTACCTTGACATTTGGAAATAAGTCACTTTTGGATAAGTTTTTGGCCTCATTTCCCGTAAGCAAGCGGGTACGAATGAGTGAAATTATGTCATTGTCACTGTACCTTGGGAAGGTACAGTCATTCATCCTGTAAGAAAACAAAATACAGAGTATGCAAGCAGAAGATCGGGTCACGCTATGCAAATTCCTGCATCTATAAAAATATGCAGACTGCTGGCTGCAATGGGAATACGCAAGTCAAGCAGCTCCATCTTATTTCCAGGGCAAGATAATGTACCCTTCTGCACAGTACAGAATTCTATAGAGGAAGCAACCACATAAAGCTCCCAAAGCAGCTGCGGGACTGCAGAGCAGGACGCCCTAGTAACTACCCTGCCTAAAATACTGAGGAGCAGTCCAATGGCACCCCAACGTCCCTCTGACGATGGAGAGACCCAGGACCAAGAGCATCGTTCGGCTGCACCGCGATTCGCCCCGCTTCAGGACAGCCAGCTTGGATGGAACAGGAAGGCAACGGGCCGGTTCGGGAATCGCAGGACGGTAGTTGAGCAGAAGCTGCGGCTCCTTGATTGTTAAGCTACGGGCAGTGCGGCACTCGCTGCTGACGAAGCAGAAGCCCCAGCACGGATTTCCGGGAGCGCCCAGATGCAGCCAAGCCGCGCACCCTTTGCGCCGCCACAGGAGCCGGGCCCTCGCAGCGCTGCTCCACCGACCGCCTCGCAGGCGGAGGGCGCACCGCGCGTGCAGCGCAGCGCAGCGGCGGGGACGGGAGCTGCCGGCACCGGCGGAGCCACGCGGGAAAGCGCGGGAGGCAGGGCCCGTGCTGTGCCCGCCGGCGGAAGGCGCAGGGCTCATCGGAGAAACGGATCCCGCCGCAGAGCAAGCAAGCGAGCTCCGCTCCGGGATGTCTGAATCCCGGCGGCCGCGGCACGGGATGCAGCCTCCCGAGCTGGGCGTCCCGCCTCGGGGCCGGCGCGACCGCGGCTCCAGGGCCCGACGACCGGGGCGGGGCTGCTGGCCGGCGAGGCTGCAACGGGGCCCCCCGCCCGGGGCCTCCACTCCGGACGCGGCCCGGCCGGCCCGCCTCCTCCCGGGAAGAGGCCGCCGCCGCCGCCGCCGCCGCCGCCGCG
>NW_025335855.1:896623-946855 GCF_004798865.1 Varanus komodoensis
GTGCGGGCTGCCGGGCCCTGCCGGGGGCAGGCGAGCCTCGGGCGCCCCTCGGGTCCGGGCAGCCGCTGCGCGTGCGTGGGAGCTGCGCGCCGCGGCCGCCGGCGATAGATGCGCCCGAAGCGCTCCGGTTTTCACTTTTCCGTCCCTTGCCCATTCCCTCTTTAAGCAAACTTCCGATCTCAGAGGACTTTTAACCTCGGAATTCTTCCTGTAAGCCTCTGTGTAATTGAAATTATTTGTAATATTTCCTTCCCTGGAATATTACCTTTCGAGTAGCCTAGTGGCCTTTCCTTTTGTGCTCCGTTAAACACGATATTTAAAGTTTTTCCCCCAAGGCTTATTTCGTAGTTTAATTGCCTCTGACTTAGATTGAGGGCTCATTTCATTCTCTCTTACATGGCGAGTATCCGCCTGAAGCATTGTGTGCAAACTCAGCTTTTACTTCTGTTCGTACTAAACCGCGCTGCGCGTCTCCCCGCGTGTGGTGAGCAACGCCTTGCACTGTGCAAGGAGAGCTGCGACTAACCCGGAGCTGCAGGGCAGCGCGTGCCGCGCTCTCCCTCCCAGCCGCATCGCCACCGGCTCCGCTGGTCCCGGGGGCGCCGTGCGCCGGGCTCCGCTCGCATCGCTGCAGCCACGAGGTGGCAGTGTTGCCCCGCCGGCCCGCCCGGGTCCCGCTGCCCGTGGGGAGCCGCTGCTCTTCCCGGGCCACTGGTGCGCTCCAGCGCCTGGGAGGCCTTCCTGCAGGTTCCTGGCCGTGCAGGTATCGTGCAGGTGTTGCCAAGGCGGGGGGAAGAAGGGAGAGACCCCCGGGTCTTATCTCACTTGGCCCTGATAATGCCCGCGGCGGGATCCTGTCCGCCGTGTCGGCTGCGGGGCAGGCTTCAAAATGCTTGTGCGGCCAAGGAAGGGCTGGGTGGAGGCAGCGGAAGAAACCCCGTCGGCCACTGGCAAGCCCTGCTTGACATCTGCAGCTGCAGCCCTGGGCTGATTGCAGTCCGTCGAAGCACTGCGTGCTTTCACTGCCTTTTAAATATTCTCGGCTTCCGATGGGCCATTCCCTTGTTAAGCAGATCGGTGCTTAATGGGCCAGAATGGTCCCCTGATGGGAGTTCATAATGAAGGGAGAGCGCCAGAATTAGACGAATTTCACATCCCCCCAGCCAGAGGAGGGGCCGCCGACTTGCCAGAAACCGGCGGATCGGATGGTGGAGGGAGCGCTGCGAGGTGCTGGTCGCCTGTGGGGCACGTGCCCCTCGCGCTCTCCGGGGCTCGGCTGTGGGAAGGGGCTGTGCAGCCGCGCTTCCACGGACACTCCGCTTGCATGTGTCCACCCAGCAGCGTCGTCGAACGTCAGGTGCGCTCGGCGCCGTGTGGACATGGAAGAACTGCATGGGGTGGGGGGGGGACTGGCTGTGTCCGACCCATTAAATGCTTTCGTGAGAAGGCACTGGTTGCCCGGGGTTCCCACTGAAACCCGCACTGCATTTGTGGCCTGTTAGCACAGCTCTTCACGCTGCGGCTTTTGAGCCAGGTCGGGATGGCAGCCTGTGCCAGTCAGAGCGAAGTGGAGATCAGAAGCGTCGTTTCTCCTGGCCAGTGCTACGGCGGGCAGCGTACGGCATGCTTTGAAATGCCACCGCGTACAACGGGCAAAACGGGCAATGCGATTTACTCTCCCCCTCGCAAACGTCCGAGTAAATGCAGAATGTGCCGTATGTGACCATGCTCAGAGAGTAATACCACTCAGACTGGATTTCTGTGTTCCTCCTCAAGGTTCCAAGAGGGGAAATGTCTTTAATTGCAAGTTATTCACCTGAAATAGGCACCAGATGGAAAAACGGATCGGGAAGGCAAGATGGTTGAGTTTGCAGGAGGGAACAGAGGCAAACGGGGGATTCTTGCCGGTGGGGCTTCCTGGCCCTGGAAGCGCCACAATCATTCTGGGCTTGTGTGGTCTGTATTGAACTCTGGCACTTTCAGCAAATACTTGTTTCTGTGGAAGGCTCCCATTTCTGAAGCTGTCATTCCCACTCTCCACCTGGGGAAACTGGGGGCTGTCTTGAGCCACCAGTCTTCCATGGGGAAACTTCCGGTGAACCACCACTCCTGGAAGAAATGAGAAGGTGAGGCGGCCGGTGCAGGGCCACCTGTCGCGAAGCAGAACCGGGCCCAGTCCAGCGATATGCCCTGCAGCGCGACTCCGTGGAACCTCCATGGGGTCACTCTGCTTACCTGGGCGCCATTCCTTTGGCGGGAATCGGCATTCCAGGTGGGAAAGAAGGGCCGCCTGAATGTAATGGCTCATGGTATTTGTCTTAAATTTATGTACACCGAGTCCTTTGAGGTAGGACAGGTTTAACAGATACAAACCAGCGCCCTCTCAGAAGACTGCCATGCCGGTCTTCACAGGAGCATGGGTCTATGGGTCGTTTAAAAGGACAGTTCCCATTTGGTTTAGCTTCTGGGCTGCTACATGCGTCATATTATTCTAAGACGTGCTAGTGCGCTGTGTCTGAATGTGTTTGCTGATCGCCGGTCAGTTCTCACGATCTTACCTTGCTCATCTCCAGCCAAGATTGCTCCAGGTGGTTTCGATACATCTCGCTGTTCTCGAATGCCTTCTCCAGAAAGTTTTGGCTGAGTTCATGGTGTCCGAGCATCAACTGGACGTAAGCCTTCATGTGGAGAACTCTGGCGTAGTAGACCGGGCTTGTGGAGCACTGAGTCATTACCTGCTCCAAATTCTAATGAGAGCAAAAAGACAGGCAAGAATGTCAGCAGAGACATGTGGAGAGATCCAAAGGATACAGACAAAGGTGCTTCCAGATGAGGAGTTCTAAGATAAAAGCAAGGAGCCTTCCATCTGATTCTCCTTGTTTATTCCTAGTCACTAAAAAACAAGCATGGAAGCAGCAGTGGGAAAATATGGGAGGGCTGCAGACTGGTTGTGCTGTGAGCACTCCCCAGAAAAGTATGTGAATAAGGACGCCCGCTGCAGAATAAAAGGCTTTGTCTTGTGATTTTAGACTGCAGGCCGTAAAACTTCCTTTGGGTTATGTTGTGCTGGATGTCCCCAGGCTGCTGGCGGGGAGGGGGGTCATGGTGCCGGCGACACCTGCAACGCATTCAAATGAGCCTTGGTTTCCATTAATTGGACCACAGCAAATGGCAGCCGGAGGCAAGGTGGGCAGGGTGGGGGGGGGGTTGCTGGTTGGGTTAGGTTTGGGGTTTGAGCTATGCAAATTGCAGACCTGAGAAAAATTCTTTTGGAGAGTTTGCACTAATGTGTACCCATTAGCACAAGTGGAATGAAATTTCATATACCCATTAATAAATGGGTGATGAAATCATAGAATCACAGAATAGCAGAGTCGGAAGGGGCCATGAAGGCCATCAAGTCCAACCCCCTGCTGCTGCAGGACACCAAGTCACACCCTGCCACTCAGGTGGCCGCCCAGTTTCGTCTTGAGTGTCTCCAGTGTGGGGGAGTCCCCCACCTCTGCAGGTCCCACTGTCGCGTTGCTCTGACAGTGAGGAAGTGAAAGATGTCTGACTTGGACGGAATTTGCCAAAATGCGTTCGTTCCTAAGTAGCTGCAATTGAACTTAGTAGAGAAAAGTAAGGTAGCATTTCAACACAGGTGAGAAGAAATTGAAGCTGGCCACACAGAGAAAAGGCAGGAATGAGGAGGAAGGTGCTGGCAGTTTCTTGAGGAAAGAGTGACTGTTAAGGGATATAAATGATATTACCAATAAATCCATTTTGGTGCGGAATAGAGAGAAAGGTGCAAATAATGACAAGAGCTTCAAGTCTTGGCAACAGAAATAGAAGGTGAAGTTGACAGGTGGCAAAACAAGCAATTAAAAGCAAATGAAGAGTTTACCTTGTTAGATGCCAGAGAAAGTTGAAGGTGCAAGTTCAATAGGAAAAAGTTGACTGAGTTGAATGTAGAACTTAGGAGAACAGGAAAAGATTCCCAGAGGAGGAAATCAAAACCCCGAGAGGCTGAGAGAGAAAAAGCAAGGGGGAGTCGAGCAACACGGTGCCCCCTTAAATAAGCTGTGGGGAAAGGGGCAGGAGGATCTCCTGGGCACGGGTGGGAGGCCGAGGTGAGGGTGGGCGGGCGAGTTGCTCGTTCCCAGCCGCCCGCCGGTGGTCCTCAGGGCAGGGTGCACGAGTGGCCCACTGTGCCGGGGGGGTGAAGCCACAGAGGCCCTTCGCATGGGGGGAAACGCGCTAAGGGGCTTGCGCCTCTCTGGAGCCCACATGGGGGCTTTCAGGAGCTCCCTTTCTGCAGATGGATGATGGCAAGACACCCCCGCCCCCCAGCGTGGCTGAAGGAGAGGGCAACGGGCGGGTGTTTGGCGGGTGCCCTGAAGCCCCTTTTTGGGTGCGGGTTTGGGACGGGTCCTTCACCAAGACGTGCTGGGGTCCCGCCAGGGGCTCCTCACCTTTGCCACCCGGTTGCGCATCTCCCGGGCCCTGTCGGGCAGGTCCTCGATGTACTTCCGCAGCAGCAGCGCCTCGCACTCCACGAACTTGCAGAAGCCGTGGTTGGCGTACAGCGAGGCGCTCGTCCTCCGGACCAGCCGCCGGGCCTGCTCGAACGGCCCTTGGAAATCCTCCCAGAGCTGGAGCCGGGCGAACCTGCGGGGCGAGCAGCCCTCCATCAGCCGGGGGGGGGGGGGCAGCCCTTCCGCTGCCGAGTACGAGGCGTGTGCCTCCTTGCGCCAACTTGCAGCGGCGATGGGCGGCACCAGCATCTTCGCGGGCACCTCCAGCCGGTTCCTGCCGCTGCTCGGCCCCCCCAGATTTTTACTTAAATTTGGAAGTGTTTGAAGCAAGCAATGAAAAGCCCGGACGCTGACGGGCTGCGAGCGGGCGCCCCACGGCTGCCCCAGGCCGCAGCACTGTTTCTATTCCCAGGGAAAAGGGGAGGGCGAGCGGCTGCAGGTCAGCCCTTCCTTTGCAACTGCGCCCAGAAAAGGCCAGGAGGGAGGGAGGGAGCAGCAGGCTCCGGAGGGCCTGGCTGAGCACAGGTGTGCGAACCCTCCGTGCCTGGGAAGGGCGTGTGCATGGACGTGCGCGCCCTCGCTTCCGGTTTTTGCGTTTCCTTCTTCCTTTCTTTGTCGTGGTGTCTTAGCTTCTCTGTTCTTTGCTTGCAGCGCAGCGCAGCGCAGCGAGTGCTTTGCGCGCGCGCGCGTGTGTGTCTCATGTGTCCATGTTGTGCGCCCGTCTGTGGCTGGGCGGGTGTGTTGCCTGCACATCTGCCTTCTCTGGCTCACGGTGTCAGAGTGCGGCACAGCAGGGACAAGCCGGTCTAGGACCCGGGGCCAGGAGGAGGAATCCCGGCACGCCAATCGTACCAGATAGCCAGGGACGAGTACAGGCCGAGCATGATGTTGTTCTGAGACATCAGGATGCAGTTCGTCTTGTTGGCGTGCACGAAGTCCAGGCAGTGCTGAAACGGCTTGAAGGAGAAACCTGCGAGAGACAGATGCGTGCCCCGGGCTGCAGCCATGCTGGAGGTCGGGCGTCCGCACGGCGGGTGGCGCAGGCCCCCCTTCCTCTGGGAAGCGGCGGGGGAGTCTCCCACCCAGGGGCGCTCAGCGAGGAGGGCAGCGCCCCGCTGAGCAGAGGGAGGCCCCGGGCCCACACACAGGCCGCCCTGCTCCTGACCCCACAGGCAGCCGCTGCCCGGGCAGCTGAGGGGTGAGGAAGGGAGCCTCTGCCCGGCCGGCACCCAGCCGCAGGGGTGGGCAGCTCCGGCTCACGAGCTGCGGCAGCGCCCACCAAGGCATCATTTCTGCGGCATCCTGGGAGACCCGCCTGCTCGCCCAGCCCGCCTCACGGAGGTCGGGCTCCAACTGGACCCCTTTTGGCTGACCATGATGCTGTTGGGCGTGGGATATTTCCCACAGACACCTGTACTTTCTGTTTCAAATTGCCCTTTAACTGTGGAGGCCTGTACTGGAGCTCGTCCTGCCGTAAACCACTAAGAGATTCCTCGGCTGCAGTCTGGCAGCGCGTGAAAATACAGGGAGCTGTGATGCTGTGTCTCCTGTCCTGAGAGGAAGGCCAGCTGCGCCCACAGCCTCTTTCTGGGAAGACAACCGGGCTCCCTCTCTGGCCTGTTCCAAGAATCGGCTCCAGCCAAATGACGTGCCCGTCAGTGCGAACCTCTGCCCGCCTTCATCCTATCACGATAAACTTTAATATCACCTTTTCCAGGTTTCTTCCTTATTCCCTTTTTATTGCTCGCTATTCCGTATTTAAGCCAACTTGGGAACACTGAGTGGGAAGTTCACGGGTGGGCGTTCAAAGGGAGCGCACCCGCTTCCGCACGTGCGCAGCAGGCCCGGCGCAGGCGGCCCAACTCACCAGCATAAAGCATGAGGTTCAGGCAGCCCGAGATGAAGAAGGCCTGCCCAATGATGTTGTTGTCCTGAATGAAGAGGGCCTCCAGCCAGCTCAGCACCTGCACCGAATCCTGGTACCTGGGAGAGGTGAGGAGGAGACCGCTCTGAGGGGAAGGCCTCTGGCCTCGCCTGCTGTGGCCGCTCTGCGCACCCCCCGGCCGCGGTGAGGCGTGTGAGGGCGCCAGGGGAGCCGGGAGCGGCGCTCCCAGGGGGGCACCCAGGGCTGGCGGGGGCAGCGGCGTCCGCCCTCATCAGGCCTGGCTCCCACCAATGGGGGCGGGCAGGGGAGCCCTTGAAGGACAGCTACTGGCAGCCGCGGTGGCCGAAGGCGACGCTGGCAGGGGATCCTCCACAGGCGAAGGCAGAGGTGCCAGGCGAACTGCGCAGGGGACGGCAGTGGGCGGCCGCTTCTGACTCTTCTTACCTGGGGAGTCCAGTGGCGGAGCAATCCAAAATGGAGGGATCCAAACTGGAGCGAGAGACAGCGCTAGAGCAGGGGTCCTGAAACGGGGGCCAGTTGAGAGGTGCCAGGGATGGGCGTGGGCCACCAAGGCGGTGCGGCGGGGGGCGTGGGCTGGGGGGGGGCAGGAGGTGCGCACGTGCGCGCAGAAAGGCGGGGGCATGCGTGCGCAGAGATCAGTTCCTCCCAATGGGTCCAAAACGATCTCCCTGCGAGCAAGCCGGCCCTTCGCCACACGTGCACGCGTGCCGAGCTCTGGCGGGCCGGATCAGCCTGCGGGCCGCAGCCCGAGGACCCATGTGCGAGCGGGTGAGGCCCCCGGGTGGGAAGGTGGTCCGCCAGCTACAGAGGCGCGCAAAGGGAGGATGGGAGGGAGGGGGAGGCTGGGGGCTCCAAGGAAGGGAAGCGGTGGGAAGGCGCCGAGGTGCACGTCCCCAGTGCTGGGAGCATGGGTAACGGGCAGCGAGCACTGGGAGCTCTCCTGGGAAGGGGAGGGTCTGGCCTGGAGGGGATCACGGAAACCTGGTGGGATGAGAGGCCAGTCTGGAATGCGAGCCCAGAGGGGGGTCAGCTGTTCAGAAAGGACAGGAAGGGGAAGAGGGGAGGGGGCGTTGCTTCATGGCTTTATACGTCAGGGAAGGGATAGGATGCCGGGAGATAGAAGGCAGCACAGATGGGGATTCGGCAGAGGCAGTCTGGGTGAAACTTAGGGGTGTTGACAGGGAGAGGGTCCTGACAGTGGGGGTATATTATCGCCCCCCAGGTCAACTTGAGACCCTGGATGATGGCCTGACAGACCAGATTCTAAGGATATCTTGGGGGAGAGACACAGTAATTGTGGGAGATTTCAGTCTCCCGGATATTGGTCGGGAGACCCACTCGGCGGTGACAGCCAGGTCACGTCACTTCCTAGAAGCTATGGAGGGAGCGTTTTTCACACAGAGGGTTCGAGAGGCGACAAGGGGGGGAAACATCCTTGACTTGGTCTTGACCAACAGGGAGGAGCTGATAGATGAAGTACAGATTAGGGGAGCTCTGGATGCGAGTGATCACTCCATCCTTTGCTTTGAGATCAGGGGACTGGGGACATGCAGCAGGTCGAGCACCGGAAGCTGGGACTTCCAGAGGGCCAACTTTGGCCAAATGAAGGCCAGACTGGGGAAAGTCTTCTGGGATAGGTTACTGGAAGGTAAGCGAGTTGAGGAGGGGTGGATGGCATTCAAAAGGGAGGTTTTGGAGGCGCAAGCCTTGACGATACCTCTAGTCAGTAAGGTGGGGAGGCGGAGGAGAGGCCGCCATGGATGCAAAAGGAGGTGGTTAGAGGGATTAGACGAAAGAGGAACCTCCGTAGGAAATGGGTACTGGGGCAAACAGGCAAAAGGGTATACCGGGGGGAGGAGGCCGTCGCAGAAGGATTCTGACTTCCTGACAGTTGGGCCCCGAGGGTGTGGAATGGGCTTCCCCGGGAGGTGGCTGAGGCCCCATCGGTGCGGGTGTCCAAGGATAGGCTGGACGTGCACATGGTGGGCATGGAGCCGGCTGGAGCCGGGGGTCAGACAAGCTGGCCTGGGAGACCCCTTCTGACTTGCTCTGCTTCTAAGTTTCTATTTCCCATCAGCGTTTTACTCAAGAAATGACGAGCTCAGAAGAAGTGGAGTGGCTCTGACGCCAAGGCAAGGAGCAGCACAAGCTGTGCGGGCCCAGAATGCAACATCCAACCAGCCGGGACTTCCGGAAAACCTGCCCATGTAACCAGGGATGTGCACGCAACCTGTCGGATCCCCTGGCCTGGGCTCCCCTTTGCAGCTGTGATGGGGAGGGTGGCGGAGGGCTGCTCCCCTCCCCTCCCCTCCCCTCCCCTCCCCGGGGTGTGGTTCCAGGCATGGGTCAGGGGGTCCAACCTCCCCGGTGGTGCCCGCCCCGCCCAACGCTGTCCAGGGCTCCCCGGCTCGCCCCTCCGCGCCTGAGGTCCCGACTCTCAGGCGCCACGGGGCGCGCCCCACGCTCGCCCAGCTGCTGCGGCCTGCGGGAGGGGCCAGCTTCAGGGCCCATCTCTGCCAGGAGGGGCTTTCTTTTGCCCCCCCCCCAGGCTGTGCAAAGGGTCCCCCAGGACTCCATCCAGCCCCAGCCCCTTGGCTCCCTGGACGGGCGACACCAGTAACACCCGTGAGACGAAGAGGCGTGCCTGGTGCTGAGGAACAGGGCGGTGAAGAGGTCGGCGAGGACGATGTAGTCCAGCTTCGGCTTCTTCAGCTGCTCACACAGTTCGTGCGCCCGGTACCCTGCGAAGCGAGCACAGTCTGGCGGCAGTCCTCCCCCACCGGCCACCCGCGGCGACGGGGAGCAGTCCGGCTTACCCAGCTGGATGGCCAGCGGCAGGTTCCCCAGGCACAGCTTCATGTAGCCCAGGGACAGCGCCAGCTTGGCGGTGATCAGGAGCCCCTCGCCGACGACCCGGAGGTGGGAGCTGCGCCTGATGGCCATCAGCTCGTACTTCATCCACTCGTGCTGGCAGCCGATCAGCTGGCAGCAGAGGGAGAACTCCATGTAAGAGGAGATGATCTGTCGTGCGGCGGGAGAGAAAACGGGCGGCCTCGGTTCCCTGCCCAGAACCCTCCGTGGGACGCGGCGAGGCCGGGCGTGCGCGTGGCGGGGCCGTGAGCAGGGCCGGCTGGAGCCAGGGCGGAGGAGATGGCCCGGGAGGCCCCTGCCGGCTTGCTCTGCTTCTCTGTTTGCGAGTTTTAAACAGGCATCTTGCTGATCAGGGCGGTGAAGGTGGAAACGGCCAGCAGGGCCCTGGCCTGGCAGCCTCCCGAGGGGCCCCAGGGTGGGAGAGCCCCCACCTCCCCCGGCCGTTGGGTCCATCGCTGTGTGGGAAGCCCTGACGGTCAGGAAGCTTTTCCTGACGTCCAGCCAGAGCCTGCCCTCCCGCTTCGCGTCCTGCAGAGGTGGTCCCGGCTCTCCCCAAGAGGAGGGGGCAGCCCTCCAGGCCTGCCGTCCCCCGGGAGCCCACAGAGCTCCTCCTGAGCTTTCCTCAGCCAGGGAGCAGGGCCGGGGCGGCGCCCGTGGGGCTGCACCTGGGACTCGTCTTCGGACTCCTCCGCGCAGTTCACGTTCATGAGCGCTGCCAGGCGGGAGAACCTCTTGCTGTTCCGGGCCATGTCCTGGCTGAAGAGCTGCCACAGCAGGGAAAGGCAGCGCCCTTGCTGGTACAGGACGGCCAGTTTCTTCTCCCTGCTGCAAGATCCGCCGCAGTGGTGCAGGGGCCCACGGTGGCCCGGACCCCGTGCCAGCCCTCCGCCTGGGCAGACCGGGAGGGCCCGCCGGCGGAGGAGCAGCGCTGCGCGAGACCGGCCCGAGCTGCCGGGATGCAGGTCGCCCGCCCTGCTGCCGCTGAGGTGGGGGCGGCGGCGCTGCGGGGAAGGCGGCTGGGGGATTTCAGGTGGCTCTGCCCATCTAAAGGAGGCGTTCCAGCCTGGTGCTCTCTGGAAGGACTGGACTACAGCTCCCATCACCCCCAGTCGGTGTGAGCATTGGCCGTGCCAGCTTAGGAACGTCTTCCGGCACCCTGGGAGGGACTGGCTCTGGGAAGGCGGGTCTGACGGGCCAAAGGCAGCCCAGCCCCTTCGGCAGCCGGCCTGGCTGCGCTCCGCTCTGGTCAGGGCTGCACGGGCCCTTCCGGGAGGCTCCCACGTCAGCCCGGTGTGGCCAGTGTGCTCCGGAGACCCACGGAGCAGGCGGCCCTGCAGCCCGGCCCAGGAGCCCAGGAGCCCCTGTGTGGGCAAGCAGCCAGAGGCGGCCTGGGTCGCGCCCTCGCCCTCGCCCTGCCTCGGCCGCGGCCGGGTTCCCAGCGAGGGGGCGGGACGGCAGTCCGGGGAGCAGCACCTCCTCCTTGAAGCTGTGCTGTGCCCCCCAGCCCCTTCGCACCACTAAAAGGCCCATCACGGAAGAGGAGGAGGAGCAGCTTCACAGCCCCCCAGTCTGGAGCTCTTCCGGCAGAGGCCGGGAAGGGGCAGCCCAAGTGGCGCATGCGCCCCCTTCCCTTGGGTGGGTCTTCAGCCCAGCCACGCACACGCCTTTCCCGGGCAGCACCGCAGGATCTTACCCCGTGCGCACTTGCCAAAGCAGCTGCTTCTTCTGATGGGACAGATGCTTGGAGGTCTCCACCATGGACATGAAAAAGGCTCCAACAATGGTCTTTGGGAAGCTTCTCTTCAATAAACTCAAAGCCTTCCTCATCAGTTTTTTGGCCAAGTTAATTTGGCCCATATTATAGGAGACCTACGAGACACGGGAACGGCGGCGCATTGGCCCTGCGCACGCCTCCGCCTCCCTGGCGCTCGCCCTGGCACCCAGGGCTGGAGGCAGCTCCCCAGCGTGCTCAGAGGTACTGGGTGGGACCGCTGGCCGCAGCCAGGCAGATTCAGTGGCAGGATAACGGAGTTAGGTCCCCGTATTGCTTTAGCAGTGTGAAGTTTGATAGGTTTACCCTAAAATGCAAACACGCCACAGGTTTCCCACCCCAAGAAAGAATGTCGGAAAGGCCGTCCTGGATCTGTGCAAGGTTCCGCCTCGTCCGGCGCTCCGCCCAGCTGCCCGCAGGATCCCTCCGGCAGGACGGGTGCAGCCCTCGCCAGTCGGTGTACCACCGGCAGAGCCTCTTTCCCCCACCCCGGGGGCTTGAGGTGGGCGCCTGCCGGGGCAGGAAGGAGGATGTGTGGGAGTGAAACCAATGGTGCCGCCCTCCGATGCCCCGTCATTTCCCACCAGGGAGCAAAACGCCGGCCCGGCCAGAGGGCCTGGGTGCTCTCCAGGCAAAGCGAGGGGGTCGCGCCCGCGAGGCCTGCTGCTGTGCCCTGCAAATCCACCCACTGCTGCGGGGTTTGGAGCAGTGGCTCAACTTCACCCAACGACTGGGTGAGATCCGCATCTCCACCTGTGCCGTACGTGGGGCCGAGCGGCCGCCCCCGGGCCCCACGAGCCGGCTTCGGCGCCACTCCTCACCTCTCCCTTCAGGCTGTGCAGAACGGACTCCTCAAACTGGCTGAAGAGCTTTGGCCTTGGCACAGATTTCAACAGGCTTTCGGCCGTGTTGAGGTAGGTGAAGGCCTGGAACAAGAATAGCACAGAACGCGCCGGTGTCTTTGCTCGTCCTCGCGGAGGGACAGGCTAGTCCATCGTGTCCTTTTCTCCAGCCTTTGCTGTGCAAACGTTTGTCTACCTGATGCATTTACACAGTGGGAATTGGCACCATTTGTGTTAAAACAAAAGGAACCACCAGCCGAAAAGGGCTGCCCATGTCCAACGGGGACAGCTCTTCCCAGCCCGGCCCGGCCCCCCGCGTGCCATGCGGCCGTGAAAAATGCGCCGCGGGGTGGTCTGCCGGTTCCACCCAGCACGGCACACGTGGCCGCTTCTCCAGTGGCTCCAACCCGAGGAGGAGCTTCGCATGTGAGGGACCAGCGCCAGAGAAGCAAGCCGGCCACGGTGACTCCTCCGCCATTTGAACGATTTGACTCTTAAGTCGCTTCTAAGAAGGAATTATGACGAATGTGTGGAGAATCTTGATCAGCTCTCGCCAAAAGCAGGTTCATCGCGAGCCAGTCCGCCTCCCCCGCCCCACGTTCCCCGCCCTCAGAAACAGGTCTTCTGCGCCCCAGCGCCCAGCCCAGCAAGAAGCACGGTGCCTGCTCGCCACGGGGGCCCTCCCTCAGACAAGAGGGTGCCCGGCAGGCCGGCCCCGCTCCGGGCCCTTCCGGCCAGTGAAGCGAGGGAGCAGCGGGCGGCCCCGGCCCTCGCAGGCAAGGGGCCTCACGCGCGGGTGGGCGGGCGGGTGGGCGGCAGCGGCTGCCTTGCCCCGTGGGTCCCCCTCGCCTGGCCGCCGCACTGAGCGGGGGCCCTCATGGCGCTGAGGCGCCTCCCCGCGCTCTGGCTCGGCAGAAGCTGCGTCTGCAGCCAGAGCGGCCCCCGCAGTGGTGGGGGGGCTGCGCGGCCGAGCGGCCGGGGGCGCACCCCCCTCACCATGTAGTTGTTGGAGAGGTAGACGTAGCCGGAGGCGCACTCCAGCAGGTAGTAGAAGGCGCGGCTGTGGTTCCCCGTGGCCAGGAAGTGCTGCGCGAGCGGCGCGATGACCGACTCCACGATGCCCTCGCACTCGCACTCGCTGTAGCCCTTGGCCGCGACCTTCTTCTTCCCCATCTCGGTGAGCAGGATGATTTCGTCCATCCTCGCCAGGAACTCCATCTCCGTGTCTTCGGCTCTGGCAGGAAGGGAAGAGGGCCGAATGCGCCGGGCTCCGAGCGCGGCGCGCTTTCTCCGGCCCGCAGGAGCAGGAGGTCTGCACAAGCCCCAGGCCCGTGGGCGGGAGAGCGGGCCTTCCTCTGTTCCTGTGCATCGACCCCCCGCCCCGCTGGGGCTCTGGGCGCCACACGAGGGCGGCGACGTGGCTGGGCCCACGCAGGGGCAGGGCCGAGGACAGCTCAGGACGCATCTGTGACCGCTGGGCGAGGGTCGCGTGAGGAGGAAATGCGGTCACATCACCGGCGACAGCTGCGTTCCCGGGAAGAGGGGCAGGCGCCCCCTTTCTGGGGGGGAATCACAGTGCGGCCGGAAGGGCTGCGGGGCCCGAGCCCCTGCTCAGTGCAGGGCTCTTGAGCTAAAGCGCCCCTCTCGGAGGGCTGCCCCGGAATGCCTCCAGGATGGGGGCCCTCCACCTCCCCAGGTCACGGGCGTCTTTGCCCTGTCGGCCAGGGGCTTTCTCCTGATGTCCAGCCAGAACCTGGCCTCCTGTAACTTGAGCCCATTATTCCGTGTCCGGCACTCTGGGATGATCGAGAAGAGACAGGCAAAAAAACATGCAATATGCAAAATACAGTCAAACGCCATGTGAAATCAGAGCAGAGACAGGCGGCTGTTCACACAAGCATCCCCAGCTCTTTCAGCGTTGCAGGGCTGTGTTTCCCGTCCCCAGACCGTCCCTGTTGCCTTTCTCTGAGCCCTTCCCAGTTTGTCTGTCTCTTTCTGAACTACTTTTTCAGTCCCCCAAAATTGTGCAAACATAAAAACCGAGAGCTGCGAAGCCACCGCGCAATTCTCTGGAGCCAAATCATCGCCCTCACCCAGCACCGTGTGCGCACTCCCAGTGCGCGGATTCTTCCCCAAAGGGGAGAATGCACAAGGGTCGTGGCCAGGGCGGGGGGGGCGCAGAATGCCGTGTGCCGAGAGGGGCCCTGGGGCTGGGCTGGAGGGCTCGGGCGCAGCATCGGGGAACAAGCGGTGGGACTTCTGCGTGCCGCCGGGCCTGCGCAACCCACACGGCCAGGCCGGCGTGCACAGTTGCCTGCCGTGCTGCGCGAATGCGTCCAGGCCCAATTCACCACATCTTGTCAGATGCGGATGAACAGCAGGCCACAGGCCCTGCCCGTGGGCACCCGCCTTCCCGGCCCTCAAGAAGTGCCCCCAGACGCGGGTGGTAAAGAGAAGGCGCCCTCTCCACGTTGTGCTGGGGGCTGCAAAGCTCGCAGACCTCATTCGTATATGTAAGCGGATGCGTGCAAGGCAGTTAATTGAATTCTCTCCCCAGATGAAGGGATCGCAAGTGACAGAAATACCCTTGGCTGAGCAATGGACCATGCAGGCAAATCCCGAGAGGAGTTCGGTGGGCAGCCACTCAGTGGTTCCACGCAAGGCGCCCCGAGAGCGCAGGATCGCCCCGCGCGGCAGCCGCCCCCTCCCCAGCCACTCCGGACCGGCCAGAGCAGAGGCGCGATCTCCACCCAACCTGAAGGAGTCTTGCGTGTTGAGGCGTCTCTGCACGCTGTCCTCTGCGGGAAGGGAGCAAGCAGAGAAAGAGAGACGCGCCAGTTGGAGCGGCCGCGCGCCCCGCTGTGCCTTCTGCGGAAGGGGAGTGCGATGCCCCGTGGCCGGAGGGGGGACCTGGCGGCAGGGCACCCCAGGGGCGCCTGCGGGGAGCTGAAGCCCGAGCAGCTTCAGGAGGAGGCCGAGAGCCTCTGCCTGAGGCGTCCAGCGAGTGCTCCTCCGCGTCCGCAGGGGAGGGGGCAGCCCCTCGCGTCGCTCACTCGCTGCCCATCTGCATTTTTCCTGTGTGCTCCCTGGCACCGCAGAACAGAACCGTGACACTGCACAAGGTCTCCGTCGTGGATGAGGGCGGCATCGGGGAGAACGCCGGCTTGCCTGGCCCTGCAAAGGAGCTGCAAACGTGGCCGGGCCATTCCAGAGAGGCTCTGCAGGATGGCACCTCCAGGGAAAGCCCCCACGCTCCCATGGAGCGCCTCCTCGGGTAGAGGAGCCGGATGCCCGCTCCTTCTGGGCTCTCCTTTACTGCCCAGGGGTTGCCAAAAAGAGGTTCTTGGGAAAGACGTTCTGGTCTGGGATAGACGAAGCACGCTGTGCATGCTCAGGGATCCCTTCTTTGCTGGCTATAGCTCGCTGCATGTGCATTAGCGAAGGAGGGGCCTGGCATTCGGGGGGGGGGGGCAGACTGTCCCAGCCCCCCGCCGGTCCGCGGGAGGAGCTCCGAGAGGCAGCAGTTCTGCGCCAGCCGGCGAGGAGAATCTGGGCCGCCTGAGCTGGGGAGCAAGCCCCGTCTCCCCGCGGGCCGGCACGGCTCCTGCGCTGCTGAGCCCCCACCCCGGGAGCAAGGGGACGCCGCCGTGGTTAACGGCATATTCTGACAGTCTCCGCATCACACCATCTTCAGCCTTCCTTTTAGATGCACAAAGGACGACATGCTCTGTGCTCTGCTAGTCCTCATTGCTCCCTGGGGCCTCATCCACCCTTTCCTCCCACATGCTCTGCAAGCTGAAGGGGGGACGCGGCGTCGCAAGCGTTCGCTCGCGTGCCGCCCGCGCCGCCCGCCTCTCCCTGGGCCAGGCGGCAGGCCGGGGCCCTCCTCCCACACACGCGTCCCCGTGTGGCCCAGGCGGGTCCGGGAGCATCCTTGGCCGGAGGCCACCGTGTCACCCGGAACCGCTGCCTCCCCTCCTGTGTCCCGTCTCCGGAAAGCGCAGAGGGGAGAGGGCACGGAGGAAGGAGGGCGCCCGGAGTCCCGGATGCCCACCGGCCCCGGCCCCGGCCCGCCCAGCCCCGCACCTTCGCCCTCGTCCTGCGCTGCCGAGGACACGCGGCTTCTCCCAGCCGAACTGGCTGACGACATGTGTTGCAGCAGCCAGTGCGGCTCCTCTGAAGCCCGCGCCTCTCCTCCAAGCCCCCGACAGCAGCGGGGCCGGGGGGGCTGGGCCGGGGGCCTTGCCGGGAAAGCACAGCAGCCGCCCGCCTGCCCTCTCCTCCAGGCGCTCCGAAGATGCTGCTACCTTTGCTGATGAGGCGCCGCGGGACTCTCAGCAGGCCGATCTGCTTCCAGTCGGCAGACAAGATCGTCTCTGCAGGGGAGAGGTGGAAACCGAGGATGCCTCTGTGGCCGCCAACGTTGTGGAAGGAGCCCGGTGGCCCCTGGGGCCCCGTCCTGGAAGCAGCTGGCCGTGGCCAAGGGGCTGGCTCCTCGGGAGGGCCACAGGGGATGCCGATCCGGCCCCGGCCCCCAAGCCCCCTCGGCTGCCACAAGGCTCCCCAGGGACTCTGCTGGCACCGAGGGGATGCTACAGTCCTAAAGCAGGGTGGGCGGCACGATTTTTAGGGGCTGCACTGTAGGGAAGGGGTGCCCCCCCAGGGTAACAAGGCTTCCAGGAGCCTCCCGGGGCTCCCGGACCAGGCATAGCAGGAGCCGGGCTGAGCCCCCCGGGGCCTGACCGTGTCCCTGCCCGCGGCCAGCAGCACAACCCGTTTACCTCCACTCGAATCTGGCAGCGTCGGTCGCCTCGGGATGAAGAGGATGGAGGACGATGCTGTGGAGGAAGCCCAGCGCACGGTGTCACGGCGTGTCCAGGGAAGGTGGCCAGCACTGGACACCACCCCCCCGCCAGCATCGCTGCCCGTGAGGACGCAGCCGGAGATGGCGGCCAGGCACCGCCGCTGCCCCACCGTTCCCAGAGCAAACGCCTCTGCCTCGAAAAGGCCGCCGAGGCCAGGGCCCGCCTGCTGTTCCCAGGGAAAAGGGGCTCCCGCCATGAGCCAGGTGAGGCCGGCCCCTCCGCCCGAGCCGGCCTCTCCTGCCCCTGCCCTCCGCCTCACTGCCCCCTTGCTCCCCCATGGAGAGAAGCCCACCCCCCCCCCAAGGGAACCAGAGAACTTGGGAGACTCTCCAGGCACACGGTGGGGTGGCGGGATCCCCCCGCTCCCTGGCCCCCCTAGTCCGGGCACCCGCTCAGTGCGTGCCCTCCCTCCACCGCGGCTGGCTCCTTCCAGCGCACGCCCCTCACCTCTGCTCGGCCTCCTGCAGGCTTCCTGCGGCGGCAGCAGCGAGGCCTGGGGCCCCGGAGGCACCTTGCCCTCCACCCCTGCGAGAGAGGCCAGCCTGAGCGCTTCGCCTACAGGGAGGGCGTCGGGCCGGCCGGCCGACGGGCCAGGCGCCTGCCCAGCGTGCTCTGCAGACGCGCTTCCCCGGCAAGGGGGTGGGAGGAGAGCGAGGGGTTTGCCCACCCCCCGACAGCCTCCCTTCGGGCGGCATGTCTTCCCACACGCCACCTCGAGGGGCCCACGTGTGTTGCGGGGCCGCTCCAGGCACCCCTCAGCAAGGGAAGGGCGGGCAGGGCCCCGAAGGGGGTGCCTGGAAGGGCAGTGCCGGCAGTGGACCCTCCCGTGGGAAAGGCCCTGCCAGCTGCAGGGCATCCTTCCGCAGGCCGTCCATGTGGCGGCAGGAGAGGCCGAGGCGGAGGAGGAGGCGGGCAGCCATCCCTGCTGACCCGTCTCTCTCCCTGGCTCGCTTTCCTCTTCCCTCCTCTGCATAGTCTCCTTTTGTGCCAAGTGCAGGAGGCTGCCAGGAGTCACTGCACGGCCCGTTCCCTTCCCAGTTCCAGCGAGGGCTGGGCCAGGGGAGCGTGGACTCCCCTCCCTCAAGCTGTGGCAGAAGCATCTTTCCCCGGTGTCTCGCTCTGAGCCTCCCACCTGGGGTGCCCCTGCTGTAGGCCGGCCAGGTGAGGGAGCCCGGCCTCCTGGTGGCATCGCTCTCGGCTTCTCTGACTCTCATCCCCCCTCACCCCACATTCAGGGGAGCATCCCAGAGGCAGAAATTACCTGGGGCCACTGAAAGTGCCCAAGGCAGAGGGAACGGCTGGAGAGAAGCAAAGCAGGGCGGCTGAAGGGAGCACAGGACGCGAGAAGCCCGAGAAGGGAGGCTGGGAGAGGGGACGCGAAAGGAAGCGGGCGAAGGCTGGGGGGTCCCGGTGAGTCGGAGCAGCACTGCCGGCCTCTGCGGATCGCTTCCCGAAGTGCCCCTTCCCAGCGAGGGCGGCCCCTGCGCTCTCTCGTGCTCGCAGAGCTGGGGTCATCGCGCTTGGGCCGGGAACGGGGCTGCACGGGGCACCTGACGTCCCCTTCCTTCAGCCCCAAGGCTCTGCATGCTGTGCCCGGGGCTGCTCTCCCTGCTTTCGCCGCTCTTTGGCACCCCTCTCAACCAGCTCAACTGCCCCCTGAGCCTTCGCTGGGCCGCCCGAGTGCCGGGCTTTCTGCAGCGCACACATTCGCCTCTGTGACTACGGCAGCCGCGCTCAAGGCGAGCGGGTCTGCGTGCTTCGAAACCCCGCGTGGGTCTCCTCTGGACGGGGCTCTGACGGCTGCGCCAGCAAAGCCCTGGGCAAATCCCGTCTTTACCTTCAAACATGGGAGCTTCCAGCCTTCGCAGCGTTTCAGAAACCAGGACCAAGGCGGCCTCGTTCAGCATCTTCTCCTTGACGGGCACGGGCTTCATGCTCTGCGACTCCCTGTTCTGCAGCGTGCCGCTCACGACGTGGCGGTGCAGGGCGACGAAGTCCCCCTCCCCGCAGCACTTGCAGCGGTGCGCCTGCTGCTCCAGGTGGCTGGCGCACTTCAGGTGCAGGGCCTTCTTCTGGCTCTTCAGCCACAGCTCGTAGGCCGCCTCCTGGAGCAGCGGCGTGCAGAAGCCCATCAGCTCGCAGCGCATCACGGCCTCCTCCTGCTTGAGCCTGCTGGCCACGGCCGGCCCCAGCCCTGCAAGGCAGGCCGGCTCGCCTCAGCGCGCGCCCGTGGACCGCGCGTCGCCCCTGTGCAGGCCCTCCAGGGCAGCCGTGCCGCCCCGGCCTTCGGCAGGGGTGCTGCCAGGGAGGAGCCAAGCGCCAGACCGGCCCGGCCCAGCACAGCCACAGCGACTGCTGCCTCCGCTGCGCAGCCTGCTGGGAAAGGGCGTCTCACGGAACAGCCCCGTCCATCCAGTCGCCGCGGGCCAGGCCGTGCCGGAGGCTCAGCAGGAAACGGGGGGGGCGCCCCCTGCCCAGGGGAGGCTCAGTGGGGCCTCCCAGCAGGAAAGGCCCGGGACGTGCGCCCCCTCGCCCCAGCGGAGCGCTGCGCACGGCAGGCGCTGTCCGGCCGCGCCTACCCGAGGCTTGGCCCGTGGACTTGACCGCCTTGGAGCAGATGCACAGGTCGTCCGAGAACGAGGCCTCGGCCCAGGCGGCCTTCGAGCCCTTCTGCTCGCCGAAGCACATGAAGATGTGCGACTCCACCAGCGCCGCCAGCGTCTGCGTCATCTTGATCTTGGTCCACTCGGGCAGGATGTGGAGCAGCAGCTCCGTGCTGAAGGTCACGCCGATGACCGCGGCGCACTTCACCACCATCTGCTCGGAGGGGTTCATGTTGTCCAGCTCAGCCAGGGCAATCCCTAGGCGGACGGAACAGCCACGCCGGGCAGGCAGGAAGGCGTCGGAGAGCGCACTCCGAGAGCGCACCGGAGCGCAGGCCACCCGCACGCCCAACATGCGCCCGGGGCCAGGAGCCCCCCAGGCCCCGGCCAGGAGCCCCGGCGGAAGGAAAAGACACGACACACGGCGGGCCAGGGATGAGGAGAAGTGGACCGCCCAGATCTGGCTCTGCTGAGACACAGCACGGCATTCCAGACAGGAATGGTTTCCTCTCGTTCCGGAGACGGAAGAGTTGCCAAATTCACAGGTGCCCAGAAACACCCTCAGGACCGCCAGAAATGGCATTAATGGGCAGAGAGGCTGGGCAGGAAACCGCCTCCTGATGCCAGAAGGGGCAAGTTGCAGCCACAGCGAGGAAGGAGGAAAGGGCTTGGGGGGGGGGGGGGGCAGTGGGACTTTAGAGTCCAGCCCCATCCAAATGCCACCCGCGTCCCGAAGCATCCCAGCAAAAGGCCATGGGCCAAAGGTGCTCACAGCCTTCCAACAGACAGCGATCGCCCCACAGATGACCTCCTGCCCTGGTCTGCTTCAAATCTTGGGACTGGAAGGGCCGGGGAATGCAGGGGGCGACACGAGCCGGGTTTCCGCGCTCCAGGGCATCCCCAGAGGTGGGCCCGGGCCCTCTGGCCTCAGAGGTGCCGGGGAGGCGCCAGCGACTCACCTTTCAAGGTCGGGGGCAGCGAGATGTTGTGCAGCTTCACGTTCTGCCGGATCGTGCAGATGTACGACTCGCTCTCGCCGTGGGGCACCTGGGCACCTTGGGCCTTGAGGACCGTCGTGGCTTCGGGGAAGCAGAGGGAGCGCCCTGAGCTTTCGGGCCATGCCAGCCCAGCTTAGGACCCGAGGCCGAGGCAGGACGCCCCAGACCCCAGCAGCTGTGCTTGGCGGGTGCGATCCCACGCTCTCGGGAAAAACGGCGCCGCCCCTGCGCGTGCCACGTGCTGCACAAGAGGACGACCTCGGGGAGGCCACGTCGGCGCAGCAGCCGCCGGGGGGATGCAGCCTCGGCATCCGTGCTGCCCTCGCCACGGGGGGCAGGAGCCATTCCAGGGTGGGCCAATTCCCCGGAACGCCTCAGGCACCCCAACTGGCCCTCCTCGCCGCCTGGCGCCACACCCCAGACTGACGATGCCCGGCTGCCCCGCTTCCCTGCACGGCCACGAAATGCGAAGGGGCCTGATCCTGCGCAGCCGCCCGGCTCGGGCCTGGGCTCCTCGGCCGGGGCCCTTCGGCGCAGGCTCTGCCCACGCCACGCCTGCTGGGCCCCCCGATCCCACAGGCTCCGCAGGTCCCCTCCTGGAGGAGCGCCCCCTTCCCTGGAGCCGTGCGCCCCGCAGCCTTCAGGGCGGGTCAGGGAGGCCCCTGGCAGCCGGGCAGGCCGTGGCCGCTCACTGAAGAGGCTCTCCCACTCGTCCTCCCGCTCCTCGTCCTCCTCCACCAGGTGGAACTGCAGCACGTGGTTCAGGTGGAGGTTCCGGACAAGCTCCTCACAGTAGAAGGGATTCCCGTGGCTTCTCTGGATTAAGAACCTGGGGGGGGGGAACGGGGGGGAATGACCACAGCTCCGCGTCAGGATGTCCAGCACAGTCCCTGAGGCACCCCACTGCAGCGGAGCTTCCGTCCCCGGATCAGCCGGCCGAGCCGCAGCCACCCCAGGCGGCCCTGGGACCAGGACTGGCTAGAGGGCCGCTCGCCAGGAAGCGTGGGGCAGCGGCCATGGGGCAGGGGGCGCTCCTCAGTCGTGCGGCCGTCGGCAGCTGCAGCGGGGCTCACGTGGTGCAGCGACTGCCCCGACTGGACACGGGCACAGAGGGCCCAGCAGGCTCCTCCTCCCACTGGTTCTCCTCGGGACTGCCAGAGGAATGCCACGGAGCGGTGGGATTCACAGCCCCCTTTCACGGCTCCTGCCCGCTAGCTTCTGACCAGCTGCCTCATCATCGATGAGGGAGGTCCCCTGCGTCCGGTGACCTGAGAACCCGCCACAAGCATTGCAACAAGCTCTGGCTGCCAGGACGGCTTGATGGCCTCGAGGAAGCCCCCTGTGGGACCCTCCCTTGCCAGGCGCAAGGGGCGCCTGCACTGCGCAACGATTCTGCTTTTTTGCAGTGTGCCCATGCTCTCCAAAGTGGTTTCGGGAGGAGGAGCAGGACTTCCCAGTAAGCCCTCCTCCGGCAAAAGGAGTCGCCACAGAGCGCAGCGCTGGCCGCAGGGTGGCCCCTGGGCCACCGTGGACTGATGTCAGGCAGCGCTGCCTTGCCAGCATAAAAGGGAGGTGGGGTGCTTGCCCGGGGGACGGAGTGTGCTGGCCTGGAAGGGCCACTGCCTCCCCCATCAGGGCGCGGCTGGGAGGCCCACGGGCCAGGTGCCCGCTACTCAGCAATGGGATGCAGTGGCCAAGAGGGCGAGCGCCACCCTTGGTGGCACAGCCAGAAGCGTGGCTTCCAGATCAAGAGAGGTATTGCTACCACTCTATACGACTCTGGTGCACCTGCAACTGGAGTATTGTGCTCATTCTGGGCCCCTCATTACAGGAAGGATATAGCCAGGTTGGAGTCAGTGCAGCGCAGGGCCACAAGGTTGGTGGCCGGTTTGCAGGGGATGCCGTATGAGGCGAGACTGAGGGAACTGGGTCTCTTCAGCCTGGAGGAGACTCAGAGGGGGTCTGTTGGCGACATGCAGGTATGTGAGGGGGTGTCACACGGAGGTGGGGACAGACCTGTTCCCCCCTGCAGAGGAAGGCAGGACGCGCTCCAACAGAGCCAAGCTCAGGGAGCCAAGGTTCCATTTGGATGCCAGGAAGCACTTCCTGACAGTCAGGACCCCGAGGGCATGGAATGGGCTTCCCCAGGAGGTGGCTGAGGCCCCATCGGAGAGGGCGTTCAAGGACAGGCTGGACGTCCACATGGTGGTCGTGTCATGAGTGGAGCCAGCTGGAGCCGGGGGTCAGACTAGATGGCCCGGGCGGCCCCTTCTGACTTGCTCTGTTTCTGTGTTTCTGTGCTACTCACGTTTCAAGCTCTCTGGCAATGCTGACCACACCGAGGTCCTGGCAGGCCTTCTGCACGATGACGGAGGGTGTCAGTGCCCGCAGCTGGATGTAGGTGGTGTTGGGGCTGCTCATGATGCGCGCTGCCGTCGCGCACGGCCGGCGCCCCTTGTGGTTGCCGGGAGACAGTGACATGACCATGAAAATGGCGACCTTCTCCAGCAGGTTGCCCAGGAAGTCCCAGGAGGCCGAGTCAATGAACTGGGCTTCGTCAATGACAAAGATGAGCGCTTCCTTCTCCATCGCCTGAGGACGACAGTGATGGCGACGGCTCATGCGGCCGCGGGCTCCCGGCGAGCCCTCCTCAAGTGCAGCCATGGGTCGCCCCGGCAGAGGCCCCAAACCGCCGTCTGCGGGGCCGCAGCCGCTCAGCCTGATGCAGGCGGACTCGGGGAGCCACGGAGAGCGAGATGCGCGAGGGGCCGGCGCTGCCGGTCAGTGGGAACTGCCAAGGTGCCGCTGCACAGCATGAGCTCAGAGCGGGGGCTGAAGTGACCCCCCACCCCGTCCTCCAGACTTTCCTGCCCTCCCACTCTCCACCCACTGGGGCTCCCCGGGGGGCTGCTCACCCCAAAGCGTGGCCGCCTCTCCAAAGGCAGAGTGCCTGGCAGAAGGACAGGGCCGCCGGACGGAGCCATCCCCTGAAGCATCTGGCACTGCCCGCGTCCGGGCCCTGGCCTGCCTCCCCGGAGGGCGGCTGCCTCAGCGCTTCCGCAAGGAGGGGTGCCCCATGGCGGGGGAGGTCTCTGCAGCCCCGCCTGGCGAACAGCCATGCTTACGCTCTCGAGGATCTTCCCAAGGATCTTTTCCATCTTCTCATTCTTTTTGTCATTGTCCAACTTGGAAACTGCCTCTGAAGTGGGGAACTGAGCAGAGAGAGCAGAGAAGCCCCATGGCCGCCGGTGAGGAACGCCTCCCCCCCACCCCACTTCCTGCCGGCAGGACTTGCAGCAGGAATCCACCTGGAGGCGCTCGCAGGGACCGACCGGGTCGGTTCAGCCTGACTGGCGAGGGTGCAGCTTCACAGCACGAGTGGCATCGCAACACCGCCGTACAGTAACGATATAAGGGCATCATTGCAAAGTGTTGCAGGTCATAGGAATATGAAACTGTAGCACTGGAAAACCACGTGGCTCGGCCCAAGGACGAGGCAGCGCCAGGCACCGGGGGACTGGGCTGTGCCCCCGCAGGGCGGGGGGCACCCACGGGCAGGCGTCTCCATCACCGCCGCGAGAGCACACGGCCGAGGAAGTCGGCCCGCAGCGTGGGAGCTCCTGCGCTCGGGAACGGCAGTGGCCGGCGTCCCGCTGGCCAGCGCTCTTGGCAACCGGGTGTGGGGCTGCGGGTAAAGCGACCGGAGGCTGCAACCCGCAGGGTGGAGGTGGGATGCGCGGGGTCCTGAGGCTAATTCACACATGCCCTGAAGCCTGTGCGTGTCTCCCAAGGACCGGTCTCCTAAGGACCCTCTGACTGGAAAGCGGGGTGGATGGGCGGGGGGCGAGCGAGGGAGGCGTGGGGCAGGCACTCAGGAGGCAGGGCACCGGTGGGGGGACCCCGATGCAACGGAGGCCGCCCCCGCCCCCTCCCTTTGGGACTCCCAGAGCCACAGGCTCCAGCCACGGGGTGGAAGTCGTGGGCTGCCCGGCACGTGTCACGACCTCAGCGGCATGCGTGGCACACCCTGGCGAGAGTGCTCACACCCCCCTCCCGTGCAGCCACGCCTGCACTTGCGCACGTGCGAACAGAGCACTGCTGCAGCCCCGGGTCAAGCACCCTCAGCCAGCCGACGCGCCAGGCTCGCCCTGTACCTTAACATGGAAGAGGTTGTTGAGGAGGCAGAAGAACTGGTCCTCTATGACTCCACGGAGCTTGTTCACCAGGATGTACTGCCTCGCGTCGTAGGCTTTGCAGGTGTCGATCCCCAAGAACATGGCCATCAGCGTCCGGATGGTGAAGAAGTTCTGCCACATGTTTATCTTGGTGAGCTCCATCGCGACAACCCTGCTGGGTTGCAAGAACAAGGCAGGCAGCTTCATGAGAAAGCAAGGAAGCCGCGTCAGGCATTTCCTCCCGCACACTGATGCCGGGAAGACGCTCCGGCTGCGAAGGAGACTGTTCCGAGCCAACGCGAGATCTTCTGGGGCTGCAGGAACCGCGCAAGAGCCGAGGCGCTCCAAGAGCTTCAGAGCAGCGAGCGAGCTTTCGGCGCAGTTGGGAATACGGGCCAGACGGGGCCAAAGCGCTCACTTTTGCCCAGGCGCCTGCCCCAGGAAAGCGATCTCGGCCATGAGCTGGCTTTTCCCGTATCCCATGAGACCTTCATAAATTATGACTTGGCTTATTTTGGAACTTCTGAAATCACTCAGCAAGCTCTCGAAGATGTCGGTCTCTTTCTTGCGACCTGGGGGGAAATGAGGCAGCAGAGGAAATGCCCTTGAACGAGCCAGTGCAAATGTGCCGTGGGACGTCCTTCTTGCCCGTGCCACATGGGTCGGGGTGTGCCACTGGCTGGCCTTTGCCCCAGCCCTCGAGGACCATCCACACATTCCCGAAGGCCTGGAGGGCCAGCCTGAGCAGGCCTCAGACCTTCAGTGGTGCAGCACCGACCCCCGGAGAGGCGGCGGTGCAGGCATCTGCCTCGGGGTGGGAAAGCCACCGCCTCCGCAGGCGGCCCCTGAAAGGAGGCCCTTCAGGGGTCCCACGCACCCCTCCAGGAGAGACGGGGCTCCCCCCTGGGGTCCCTGCTGAGACGAGGCCCCATTGCCGCCGGGAGTGAGTGGCCCAGGGCCCACGGCAGCTGCCCAGGGCCCGGCCGTCGTCCTCGCGTTGCCGAGGGGCCATCAGATGCTGCCAGCACTCCATGGGCTGACACCCGGCGCTACCAACCCACACCGGGGGACTGTGGGGGTTTCCTGGGAGCCCAAACTCTCCTGCTTGCCTGCTCTTTCTTTCCTTCCTCCCACAGATGCCTGTTCAGGAGGCAGAGATGGAATATCGCCTGACACGGGACCGGACGGCTGGGCACCCTCAGGCCAGCGCGCCTGGAGGTTCTGCCATCCCACTAAGAGTGGCCTTGGAAACTGGGCACGGAAGGGGGCAGCCCCACTCCCCGACAGGAAACGCCGAGCTGGAGCAGGCCCTTCGCATGCAAAGCGCTCTCCGGGCCCCGTGGAAACGCCACCTCCCGAGCCGCGGGTGCCATGGCCCACCGAGTGTGGGCGCAGCCGAGCATCTGCCTGGCAGCACGGTTCAAGGGTGAGATCCAGCCTTGCTTGCCCCGGAGGAAGTGCCCCCAAAACCAGTCAGGCTTTCTTCTGCGTGGACGTGTGCGGAGGGCCGGCAGGATGTGAGTCAGCGGCACACCTGAAAACGGCGGCCGTGGCACAAGCGGTCCACGTCCGAGGCTTGCGGCACTCACCCCACCCTGCCCAGGGTGGCGCTCAGGGCGAGGGGGCAGCCAGTGCACAAACAGCGAGGACCCCCCCCATGTCGCTCTCACACCCACAGCCCTCCCCCCAGCGCCTGATCGCCATAGGAGACCAGGATCCGGGCCACCTACCTAGCAACGGGTAATCTTCAGATCGTTCCCTGGTCAAATATGCTTTGTAAATCATTCTAAAGAAATGGCGGGGTCAGGTGGGGATTGGTGGGGGAGAGCAGAAAGGGAAGTGCGGGTTGAACCTTCGATCCTTCGAGTCCAGCAGGCGCTTCGCAGGTGCGCAGCCGGGAGCAGCCAGGCACCACGGCCCCTCGATCGAAGCCGGATCGCTCGCTGCCTGCGAAACTCACGCGGTGACCCTGCAACGTTGCAGTCCTGGCCCCCTCCCTGTTCCCCCTGGGATCCGATGATGGGTCACACTGGACTCTCTGGCCACGAGGGGGAGCGGGCCTCTCCGCAGCCACGGGACCGGCCCACGGCTCGGATGCAGGGGCCATTCTGGGGCAACTGGCCAGCGGGAGTGACCCGGCCTGTTCCGCAGCCTCGAGGGAAGCCGACCGGCAGCTGCCACGGGCTTCCAGCTGGGGCCCAGTTGGTGTGCACGGAGGGCTTTCCTGTCATGCCCAGAGACGACCCCATCGGCTTCCCCGCTGAGCCCATCGGCACCACCTCCCAGTCCCGCACGCCTCCGCAGGGCCAGCTTGACTACGGCTTGCAGTGCTCGAGAGAAACACCGGAAACCTGCCCAGCCGCCAGAGCCGCAGGACAGCGCCGGGGAAGCGTTTTGCCGGCCCTCTCCGCAAGACCCAAGCACAGCGCTCAGCGGACCGTCCGCTGCCGTCCAGCCAGCACCCCGACAAAGCGCCCCTCCTCGCCCCGCCGCCAGTGGCGCGGCACCTACGTCTTCTCCGAGATGCCGAGGAACTGATAGACCGTGCCGGGGTTCACCACGCCCTTCATCTCGATGAGCGGGAGCTCCTCGAAGAAGTAGTGCGGCAGCTTGGACTTGGCGTAGGTGACGGCGTCGCAGGTCACCAGCCCCGGGTAGTTCATCATCATCCGGGCCGCGAGGTTCACTTTCCGGCCGATGACTGCGCCGAGCGAGGAGGGGGTGGGGGTCAGTGCACGGCCAGGAGTGCGCCCACCCCCTGCCGCAAGTGGGTCGTGTGCCCACCCCCGCCTCGTCGGGCCACTGCGGGCAACTCGACTGATGCGGCCAGCAGCCCTTCTGTTGGAGCGAGACGGGAGAGGAAGGCCTGCCGGCCAGCCTCCTCCCAGAGACCCGCTGTGCTGCCACTGGCCGAAAGATGCAGGCCTGGAGCCCGGAAGCGCTCTGCCCAGAGGCACGGGCAGGCACTGCTCTCAAGTCCGGGCTGCGTCTGCCGAGGGCCCCGTCCCTTCAGCCGGCGGCCCGGGTGTGCAAAGGAAGGTGTGGCGGGGGGGCCCTGGATTCCAGGACAGCCTCCAGGGAGAAAGATTTCAGTGCGGGGAGGAAGCAGGCCCAGCTGATCCAGGGCGATCAGATACAGCAAAGATAATCCAGGACCCTCTCCTGTTTTCCCAGCAAGTGCCCATGAATTGCCAGGAGGTGGTGAGGAGGGACTGAAAGGGCGCCGGGCCTTCTCTGGCTGGCCGCTTAGCAAAAGCCGCCTCCAGTTCGGCGGATTCCCGCAGGATCCGCGGGACGCGGGAAACCATCGTGATAGCAATGAACACTAGAGCAAGCGGTTGTTTCCCTACTGTTCCAGGTCTCAACCAGACCTAGGACAGGAGAGTGGGAAGGGGCCTGGGAGGCCACTGCGTCCAGCCCTCTACTCACTGCGGACCACGAGCCCAGCATCTCTCTCGGGGCCCGCCCAGCTGCCCCTTGCGGCCTCCCGAGGGCACTGGCGCCAGGGCCATTGGCAAGGCCTCCCCAGCGCCACGCAAGCCTCTGGCTTCCCGTGAGCCGAGCCTGGACTGGACCGTGGGACAATCGAGAAGGGAGCCGGCCTTCCCCCCGGTGACAGCCTTCCAGCCCTGAGCCTTCAGCGCTCCCACCCCCCTCCGTCCCTCATGCCCAGCTCTTCTCAGCTCTCGGAGAGGGAGCCCGGGGAGGTGCTGGGTGGGGGAGCGCGGCCGAGGCTCCGCTCAAAGTGGCTGCGCTGGGAGTGGAGCTCCCCTAACGAGGCTCCAACGGGAGGATGGCATTTCTTATTCTTCGCCCCAGAGCCAGGCGAGTGACACGTGCTGCCTGCGAAGGCGCCTGGGAGCGAGGCGGGAGCTGGCCCGTCCTCTGGGACCCCACCTTTTTGGGACTGGCCTTGGGGAGTCGTGGGGACTGCACCTGTGTATTCATGTCTCACGCGATGGCCGACGACCCCGCAGAACACCGGCCCGCTCGTGACCCCGATGGAGACGACCCTAAAGCGCAAGGGGGGGGGAGCAGCGCAAGGTCAGCGGCCAAAGGGGGCTCCAGATCTCCGCCCCCTTCGGGGCTCCTCTGTCGCAGCGGCTGCACCAGCCACCCCATGCCCCGACCCCGGCCGGCACGCCGTCTTGCTTCCCTGTCCAGGTCCTGCTACCCCGCCCGGTCAGTGGGCCCTGGCTATCGAGCCATACGGTCCTGTTCAGCGGTGTGTGGGGGGGGGGGCTTAAGGGTCCCCCCCTTGCCAAATAGGTTTGCTTGGGCGGGGGTCTTGCAGCTGAGCCTGCCTCTGCCCCCTCCCGCAGCCTCGATGCCAAGGCAGGGGTGTGGAAGCCCCGCCGGATGCTCTGGGAGCTGCGCTGCATCGGTGCATCGGTCAGAGTGCACCACTCTCTCGACGGGGCTTCGGCTGCTCAGGCAGCGAAGAGGCCCCCTGGCAGGAGGCGGGACGCGCAGCTGGGCCGGGCTGCGCCTTTCGGGGGTCGTGCGGAAGGCCCTTGCAGCAGGCGGCCCTCGCAGGACCTGACCTGCGCACGGCCAGGTGCTCCACCTCCTTGGCACCCCGCTGCCCTCCGGCTCCGGCCCGCCTGCCCGGCCAGGCGGTGAGGCAGCAGCTTCCTCTGGCGAGTGCCGCGGGGGCCGGGTGAGCCAGCACGCTGCCGTGGGCTGCAAGCCGCCGCGAGGAGGGGGCCGCGGCCCCCCCTGGCGCGGCAAGGCGAGAGGCGGACGGCACGCGCCTGCGCACTCGCTTACTTCACTTTCATGAGAGACGTGGTACAGAAGGCGTGGATCTTGTGGGCGCTGTCGAGCGCGTTGGTGCTCTCGTCGGCTTGCTTGTCCCCTGGGAGGCCAAAGATGCAGAGCAGCGTGCAGCCCTGGCGGGGAAACAGAGAGCAAACGGGCAGCTCAGCTCCTTCCTTGCGTGCTGCTTTTCAGACCAAGCCTTTCCAGAGCAGATCTGCTAAACTTATACAGAAACAGGACAGTCGACCCATTAAAACATAACAGGGAAACCAAACAGAATAGTAGATAAACGAAGTCTGAAAACCATACAATAAAATAAACCAGTGCTATGTTCCTAAGCAAACTCCACATGAGTGAATCCCATACTCTGATGAAGGGTTCGTTATAAAGGTGATGTCTTAAATCTAACTGACGGCTGATACCCCTCTTCGTTTCTCCCGCACTCCTTTCTCAACACCCCTCGCATCTTCAGCAGGGCTTCCATACAAGATCTAAAGATGCAGCGCAGCGACTTTTCTCTTCTGCCAACCCTGCATCTTCCAAAGTATCTTGTCATCATAACACTAAACCTGGAATTAGTCCTGATCTCCCTTGGATAGGTTTCATTTTTTTCAGGGTAAACCTCATCTGTTTTCCAGTGTTAATGTTAACCTAGATTTCTAAATGACGCTGCCCAGATATGCCTATGGAGAGGTCTAAAAAGTGCTGCTCTTCACAGGAAATCCGCAAAAGACGCGGATTCGCCATCAGCAAAGGGTGGTCTGCTAGCAGCTGCTGGGCCTGGGGAGGGACGTGCCCTGGGACTGATCACCTCCCCTGATGGAGGGGCAGGGTAATTTGCGTGTGCCTGGGTGGGGGGCACCAGTGGCACAGAAGTCAGAGTCCAAGGCAGTGGGGGGCAGGGGGGAGCGGAGGCAAGCCAGTGGGGAGGAGGCTCCCGGCAGAGGACAACCCCTGGGAGCAGGAGGAGCAGAGGACTGCTTCGGCGGAGCCTCTGGAGCCACGGCAGTGCCTTCGGCCACTGGGGGAGAGGCCCGTGGAGAGCCTGCCGAGGAAGAATCGCTGGGGAGCCTGGGCCACGGGGAGCGGGATGCGGGAGGGCGGCCGCCCAAGGAAAGGTGTGTGCTGCCCGGGGACGGGCGGCCCCTCACTGTGTGGGACCAAAGTCCAAGTGTGCCGTGACGCCCCCCCCCCACCCGGACTCGGCAGGGAGCTCAGAGCAGAGGCGTGAGGGAAGGGGTGCCAGAGGTCCTGGGGCCCACCAACTCGGCCCCCTTCTCAGCCATGGGGGAAGAGGGCGCAGACCCGCCGGGCCTCCGCAGTTTTCCCATGTGCAGGCGGACACGGAGAGAGGGAGCTCCAGAAGGGGAGAGGGCGCCACTCCCCCCACGCCCCCCACTCACTTTGTCAAACATGAAGACCTTGTTGATCTTGCCGCTGAGCGGGTCGATGATGCCGGTGACCTTCGTGTTGGCGTCCTGGATGGCCTTGCAGATGTGCTGGGTGTTGGCGCTGGCGTCGAACTGCAGGTTCACGAAGACGATGGTGACCGGGCGCAGCTCCGACAGGTACTCCAGCGGCTGGTTGTCGTCGATCTGCAACGCAGGACAGACCGCCGGCCTGCCGCCTCCGCCAGCGGGCAGCCCAGCCCCGGGAGGCGCTTCGAGGAGCCCGGCCGCTCCGCCGCGCCAGCCCCGGGGGCGCCGTGTCCGGACGCGGGGAGCGCGGCGGCGGGCGCAGTCCCGGCGGGGCGCCTCGCCCCGGGGCCCCCTCCTCCCGCGGGCCGGGCGGGGAGAGGCGGCGCGAGCGCGGGGGCAGCCCTCGCCGGAGGGTCGGGAAGGGGCTGCCGGGCGGGACACGCGGGGGCGACGCACCTTCCTCAGGACGTTCCTCATCACGTACTTGCGCAGGTGGCGCTCCAGCTTCGCGTCGGGCGCCAGCACCGAGGCGTTGCGCAGGATCTCTGCGCGGGGGGCGAGGGCGCTCAGCGCGGGGCCGGCGTGGCCCCGCCGCTCCCTCCGCCCCGAGCCCCGTGCGCGCTGGCTGGCTCAGTCGGTTGCGGCCCGGCTGCCGTCTCGATCCGCGACGGGCCGCTGCGCCCGGCTGCGCCGAGGGGAGCGCTCGGGCGAAGGGGCGGACTCCTCCGCCCACCGGGCGTCGCAGCCGGGGCCTCTCACGGCCGGAGCAGCAGCGACCGCCCGCCCGGTGTCCGGGGAAGGCGGCGCGCCGCCCAGGAGCGCTTGTCCCGGTGCGCGCCGCGGCACGGAGCTGCCCCAAGCGCAGGGCTGCGCGCCCGCGGTGCAAGAGGTCCTGCGACGGCCCGGCAGCCCCGGAAAGAGCGCGGGGAGGCCGGGCGGAGCGGGCACCGCCGCCCTTAGCAGCCGGGGCTCACCGAAGGTGTCGCAGATGCGGTTCTGGTGCAGGTACTGCGTGCATCTCTCGAAGAACTCCTCCGGGTTGGATTCAGGGACGTTCTTGATGTATCTAAACTGAAGGTGAGCGGAGTGAGCAAGCCTCCTGCAGAAACAGCTGCCCAGGCCCCTGCTGAGGGCGGCCGTGTCCCCCGTCAGCAACCCCCAAGCAGGAGCTGCGCCCCACAAGAGGAACCAGCCAGCGCCCACTTTCTTCTCCGCGCTCGTCCCTCCTGCCTGCAGCGCAGCGCGGGGCTCGCACCGTCACTCCAGGGAGGGAGCGCGCCGGGTGGTGTGGAGCGTTCGCTCCCTTTGGTCCGGAGCTTGTGAGAGAGGGAGCCTGGGGCACTGCAGGCTGCGGGCGAGAGCGCCACACGCCGGGCCCATGCACTGGGACGCGCGCCCCACAGCAGCCAGTGCCAGCCTGGTGTGAAGGCCTGGGCAAGGCCCTGGTGGGGAGCGGCAGGCAGCAGCCGGGCCAGAAGGGCGACTAGCAGACCGGGCCTCTGGCCGCTCCTGTGCTCCAACCTTGACGGGCTGCTGCTGGGCATGGCCAGGAGGAGCCCGGCTGCAGGCCAGGCTCGCGTGGCCTCCCGGCCATCCTGCTTGCAGTCCAGCGGAGCCGTGGCCTCGGGCTCAGCCTCGTCCCAGTGCAGCCACGTCCGGCTCGAGGCTGGGGATGCTGCAGCTGGGCAGCCCTGAGGCGGCCGGCGGGACACTCCGGCCTCACGCGCACCTGGCGGCTGCCCACCTTGACTGCCCGCTCGTCCTTGATCCTCTCCACCTCAACCAGGCTCCGGTCGCACAGCTCCCAGCAGTTGGGTGACAGGATGATCTCACTCGCCTTCGCCAAATTTTGGGCCAGCCGCACCTCGTCCACCGCGCGGCCGATGACCAGGAAGTACTGGTGCCGGTTGTCTCCCACAACCACCTTGGAGATGTGACCGGCCGACAGTCCTGCAAAAGACGACGCTTCTCGACTGTGCAGCTGCCTCTCGCGGCCACATTCAGGTAGCGTGCTTTCGATATTATGTACAGCGAGTCTCCCAGGAAGGCCTCAGCACTTATAGGCAGCCCACAAATACGTGTGTAAATATAAATAATAAATAAATAAGATTAGCGCTGTAAAGAGCAAACTATATCACCGAAAAATGCGCGGAACATGGCAGTCGTCCGCAAAAAGAGCAGCCAGTGCAGGGACTGCTGGATGTTCCACGCGCTCGCAGCATTTATTCCGCAGCTGGCACTTGAGCCAACAGTTGCTGCAGCACCCAAGGTGCCGTTGCTCACGTATCCCTGGTGGAACGTGAAATTGGGTGAAGCCCGGGAATCGGGACCGGGGCTGGCGCTGCCGCAAGGCCGGCTGAAGCTGTGGGCGGCTGGCGGCAGGGGCCGTGGAGGCGGCGAGGTGGCGGGGGGCGCACTGTGCACCCACACCCCCTTGTCTCCAGGAGCAGCACGCGCCACACGCCCCGGCCAGCCCCCGAGTGCCGCCTGCCTCAGCCGTGGCCGCCCTGCCTGCTTCCGGCCAGGAGAGCGCCATCTGTTCTCCTGGCTGTTCGGTGGGAGCGTCGTCAGGGCTGTTTATTTTGCAATTTGTTGTGCCTTTGCGTTATTAGTCTCCCATCGTGCTTTTTTTGCTCTTGTGAAGAACACAAAGCCGCTTGCATGGTCCTCCTCCTCTCCATCTTATCCTCACAACATCCCCGTGAGGTAGGTTTGGCTGAGCATCCGTACCTGGCCCAAAGTCACCCAGGGAGCATCGTGGCCGAGTGGGACCTGGACCCGGGTCCCTCTGCCCCCTGCAGTGCCCTGGCCAGGGCCAGGGCAGGAGTACCTGCGCACTGTCGCCCTGCCGCTCCCATCATCCCGCACCTCCATTTTACTCAGCGCAGAGTAAGTTGGCCCATGTGCCACGCCCTGCACAAATGAGGGCTGCAGAGCCACGCTGGGCGGGAGAGCGTACCTATCTTCACTCGCAGCTCCAGCCCCACCTCCGTGTCGCGGACGCCGTACTCCTGCTGGATGCTGAAGCTGCACTTCAGAGCCAGGGTGATGATGTCGTTGATGTGGCAGCGCTCCACCTTCCAGAGCGCCAGCAACGCGTCCCCTGGGCAGGGCGGAGGGGAAGAGCCGGATGTGCCGGGCTGGGCGCCCCACGCTGGGGACGGCCAGTGGGGCCAGGCCTCAGCCGGTCTTGGTGGCCTGGGGGGCCCCCGCGGACCTGCTGTGTTTCTGCGTGTGGGAAGCAGCAGCTCCCTGGCCCAGCCTGGCCCAAGCCGGCCTGCGCTCTCTGTCCACCGGACGGCACACGCCAGTCCCTCTTCGCACGCCCCCGCGGGGGCACACGGCGCGGCAGGGCAGCGGCACCCCACGCGCACCGAGAGGGTTGATCTGCGCTCACCGACTGCCCGTCCCGCTCGACTGCGGAGGCGGAGGAGCAAAGATGCCCGCCAGCCTCCCTTTGCGGATCTCAGGCTTTGCACCGACAGCAGAAGTGCGAGGACTGCTGGGCAGAGCGGCGCAGCCGTGGCTGGGCCCAGTCCCTGAAAGCTGACGGCGGAATGACACCCACCCTGGGGCTCGGGGGCAGTGTCCAAAGGCAGCGCCAGCACTGGCCATCGCTAGCAGGACACCGACGGCACCCGCGGCTGCGCTGGAGTTTAAGGTGACCCGTCGAGCCAGTGCTCGCGCATCCCGGCTGTGCCTGGCTGGAGCCAGGGTGATTGGCTGGGCTCCGTGTTCAAATCCAGCTACGTATTCTCCCCCAGCTGGCCCGTGCCGTTTTTAAAACCTCTTTTCTCCATACTCCGTACCTGCAAATTTCAAGACGTCACCTCCAAACACCAGCACTTCTGCAGATAAAAAAAAGAATTGGGGGAGAAATTATGGGAGAAGGCCAGACTATTTTAATTCCTCTTTTAATTGCCATTAAACGGTGTTCTGGCTCGCTTAGAACAAAAAGGGCGATAGTTCCACAATGACACAAAAAGTGCAGCCGGTAGTATAGCCAAGCACTGTGGGGTTTCCGGCAGTGCTGCTGCGCCTCCCTTTTGCTCGTGGAAGAGAGACGGGTCACGCAGCCCCACGGCGCGAATTCCTGCGCAGCGCTGTGGGGAAGCTCTGGCTCAGGGATGCAGTAATGGAAGTGGAAGGGAAAGGGGATGCCTGCAAAACGCCGGAGCCCCACGGTGCGTTTGGGGGCGGATCCGTAGCGTCTGGGGCCAGGCCGTGCAGGGCTGCTGGACTCACCCTCCACAATGTCCCCCACATAGTGATTGAGGGCTTGCGTCAGCTCGTCGGCGCCACGGTCCAGGTTGGTGTTCATGCTGAACTTCTCTGTCAGGGCCGTGAAACCTGCAAGGGACACGCGTCAGCCTTGTGGGGATTCCCACAACTCAGGGCTGCAGAGGAGAGCTGTGCGTGGAGGGGCCGTGCACGCGGATGGGGGCCCTCGGGCCGGGCCTGGGCGGGAGGCCTGCCTGCCCTGCCACCTGCCGCAGCGCAGGCCCTCGAGGGAGCTGGGGACCGGCCCCGATATCAAAGAGGGGGTGCCGATGTGCTCTGAGCGATGGAGCTGCAGGGACACGTGCCTCAAATAAGAGCCCATTCCCAAGCCCCTCAGCGTTCCCCTGGCTCAGGGCAAGGTCTAACTGGGGAGAGAATCCCCAGCACCCCTCCCGCCTGCCTGCACCTGCCCTCCCCAGCCCAGAAGCTGCCCTGCCCTGCCTGCCTCTCTCCTCTGCCCCCGGGAGCATCTCCGCTTCCTCCTGTTGGGAAGACTGTTGCTGCTTCTGCCAGGCCATGGCAGGCAAAAGGGGGGCAGAAACATAGAAACAGAGCGAGTCAGAAGGGGTCTCCTGGGCCATCTAGTCTGACCCCCACTCCAGCCAGCTCCGCTCACGACATGCCCACCATGTGCATGTCCAGCCTGTCCTTGAACACCCTCTCCGATGAGGCCTCAGCGACCTCTCGTGGAAGCCCATTCCACACCCTTGGGGCCCCAGCTGTCAGGAAGTGCTTCCTGGCATCCAAACAGAACCTGGGTTCCTTGAGCTTTGCTCTGCTGGAGCATGTCCTGCCTTCCTCTGCAGGGGAGAACAGGTCTCTCCTCATCTCTGTGTGACATCGCCTTACATACCTACATGTCGCCAACAGATCCCCTCTGAGTCTCCTCCAGGCTGAAGAGACCCAGTTCCCCCAGTCTCGCCTCATACGGCATCCCCTGCAAACCGGCCTCCAACCTTGTGGCCCTACGCTGCCCCGACTCCAACCTGGCTATATCCTTCCTGTAATGTGGAGCCCAGAACTGAACACAATAATCCAGTTCCGGGTGCACCAGAGTCATATGGAGTGGCAGTAACACCTCTCTCGATCTAGAAGCCACACTTCTGGCTGTGCAACCAAGGGTGGCGTTCGCCCTCTTGGCCACCGCATCACACTGCTGACTCATGTTCAGCCTGCAGTCAACCAGCACCCCAAGGTCCCTTTCACAAGTGCTGCTCTCCAGCCACTTGTCCCCTAACCTGTACTTATGACACCCATTCCTGTGCCCCAAGTGCAAGACCTTGCACTTATCCACATTGAACGCCATCCTGTTGTCTCCTGCCCACTTCCATAGCCTGCTCAGATCCTTTTGGATCTGGAGTACCTGCTCCTCAGTTGTGGCCACTGCCCCAGTTTTAGTGTCGTCTGAAAATTTGATCAGCAGACTGTTCACCCTCCTTCCATGTCACTGATGAAGCTGGCCGGGGTCCCGCTCTCTCCGGGGCTTGCAAGCCCCACAGGTGTCGCAACCCCATGAACACACGGCCAGCGCGTGCCGGTGAGGAAGACGGCGCCGGCCTGCGTGCTCTCCTCTCGTTGGCTGCTGCAGGGCCAGGATTCGCGTGGCCAAGGCCGGCTCGGGCTGCGTCACCAGAGCACGAGGAACCCGATTGGGATGCTACCCGTGTTCACCTGCAGGCGGGGGTGATCGGGCGAACCGCGGCCAGTGTTGCTTTTCACACAGAAGACTTTTTGGGGACAAGTTTCTCAGGCGAAGGGCAGCCTATCCTCGAATTCCATGATGCATCGTATAAAAAACGGGGGGGGGGTCACCATTTTTCAGGCTCGCCTCCTTGCTCCTCGGGTTTGGAGGTGCAAGCGACATCTCTGCGTGGCGTCTGCCCATGGTGGACCTTGTCTGCACAGCCCGTCTGCCGGCGCTGCAGAGCCTCCCCCCGGGGACGGGGCGCCCCTTGTGCAGTCATGGGATGTTGCCCAGCTGCATGTGCGGCTTCACAAGGCGCAGGGCGAGTGCTCGGACGGGGGGGCTCGCTGACTTTAAGTGCCCTCTGTCCCAAGCCAGGCCTGGCAAAAGTCGCCCTCACGCAGGCCCTGGCTGGACCCGGAGCTCCCCGACGGTCACGAGAGTTCCCAGCCAGCTCCACGGTTGCCACGAGCGCTCTCCGCGTCCCCTTGTCTTGGGGAGAGACGGGAGCCAGCTGCCACAGGCTCGCAGCGACACCTCCGTGCCGGGCGCTTCCCCACTGAAATGGTGCCAGGGCATCCTTTCTTGGTAGGGAACCTGCGGCCGGTGGGGTCCCAGGGGCCACTCCTTCCTCTAGACAAGGGACTGTCCTCCTGGGGACGAGGCGGTGGTGGCCAAAGGGGACGGCAGGCTGGGCAGGGCCGAAGCGTCCCTGTGAGAGTCCAGCCATTCCCTGTCTGGGCAGCCAAAGGCTCAGAGTATCTGCAGCGTCGTGTTCCGTGTTTCCAGGCAGCTGGCTTCCCGTGCCCGTGCCCAGCAGCCCCCACGGCGGGAGCCCTGGGTGCTCCTGCCCACCTGAGATGTCCACGAAGAGCAGGACGCCGTCAAAGCTCTCGATGAAAGGCACGTCCTGCGAGAAATCGCCATACACGATGAGGTCAGGGACGTGAGCCGCGACCTTGCCCAGGGTTGAGAACTCCACCTGCTTCTTCTCCTCGGTCTTCATGGTTCCTGCTGGCACTGTGGCTCCTTGGCGGGGCGCGTTCCAGGAGCTGCTGCCTTCGAGCTGTGGAGAGAGGCACTGGATCTTCCGTGCAGCGCGCCAGCACTGTGGGAGTGACTCCGTGCCCAGCTGGAGAGCAGCGCCGGCAGCAGGCCTGTGTCACAATGCGCCAGAGCAGAGTCGCCAGGAAAACTCGCTGGGAGTCAGAGCTCCCCTGACAACCGTTGCTAGGCTGGCTTCCCGGGTCCGAGAGCAAAGCCCCTTGGACGGCAGGACACCTGGAAAATGCAGGGAGTCTTTCTTTCAAGGTGGGCGGAAGTGCATAAGCGCCACTCACTGCCTTGACACATATTTTCTGCTCTGGGGAAATGCAGAAAACGTACCTTTAACCACTGCGTTCGTTCTGTGGTGTGTGCAGACCCAGCCACGGCTGCAGGAGGCCAGGACATGAGGCCCAATCCAGGCATAGCATCCTGAAGCAGGTCTGGATGGAGGCGAAAACGGATCTTTGATTTCTGGTGCAGCTGGCACCCCAGGGGAGCCCCAAGTGAAATTCTCTGGCACGGGGATGCTGGGACATCAACCAGCTTTGTACTGCCACCTCCCTCCCCGCTGTGAACAAAAAAATGTTCCCAGAAGGGGAGAATGATGGTGCATCTTATTAAAGGACACCCCAAAGCTCCCCTGATCTCCATTTGGGAGTTGCCCTCAATTAAATCAGATGTATTTTTAATACAGTAGGTCAAACAGCTTCACCTGTCGGTTGAGTCAATTGATCAATTCACATTGTAGCTCTGGAAGTTGCCCTTCACCCGCTCCTTAGGCGTGTTCCTCTTGCTCTTGTGCCACAGATGGGAAGAGCTCTCTTGCTTCTGAACAGGTGAACCAGGCCTTGTGCCAAGGCTGCACCAGCAGAGTCAGCAATCGCACACGCCATGGTCCCCTCTGGCAAGAGACGAGCCCCTGCTCTGCCCCCTGCCCAGCGTCTGCCTCTCCCGTTTTGCCCACACTTCCAGCGCACCTGCACCTGCACCGGAGCCGACGTGGCTCGTGTTTCCTCTGGACATCGGGCAGTCACCCCACCCCGCAGGAGGGACAGGTGTGTCTGGGCCATCGCACACATGCATGTAAATGCAGACACACGCACACGCATACCCTCACCGTGTGCAGCCACACGTGGCCTTTTGCACCCAGACGAGGCTGATGTGTGAGTGTGTTCGGTGTAACACCCTGTGATGAGTGCGCTTTCTGAGTGTCTGTGAGGTGCTGCTGTGCATCTGGGCTACACAGCACCCTGGGCCTTGGCTTCTGCGTGAGGCAGCGGTGGACGTGCGGCCCGGGCAGGCGCGCAGCGGATGCATCGTCAGCCCGGATTTGTGAGCCGTGCTGGTGATGTCACAAAGGCAAGAGGCAGCCCCTGAGGAACCGCTGCTCTCTCCTCTCGGAGCCGGAGAGATGGCCAGCGCCACCGGGAACGTTTAGGAGGAAGGCAGCCGGAAGGGAGCCCTGCGGGATGGGGCGCCTCCTCCCGCCTCCTCCCTGGAGTCCCGTGGGCCTGTGCGTGGCTCTTCTGCTGGGACTCAGCTGGGCCGAAGAGGGCCTTGGCTGCCCCCAGGGCTGCACCTGCGAAAGGTGGGAAGTGGCCTGCACAGGGGGGGGCCTGGACCGTGTCCCCAGCGCCATCCCACTGACCACCAAGGTGCTGGTTCTGGCCAACAACAGCCTGGCCAGCTTGCCGCCGATGGAAATGAGCTACCTCAACGACCTCGTCTACCTGGACTGCAGCCGCAACCTCTTACACATGAGCTTCGATTTCACCTTTCCCAGAATGGTCAAACTGACGTACCTGGACCTCAGTTTCAACCGGATCCTGCGCATAACCCCCCGCACCTTCTCGCAGCTGCAGGGGCTGCTGCTGCTGAATCTCTCCAGCAACCCCACCTTGGTGGAGATCAAGGCACACGCCTTCGACAGCAACCCCCTCCTGAGGTACCTGGACCTGCGCGCCTGCGGCTTGACCTCCGTCGGCGCGGACACCTTCCGCCAGCTGCACAACCTGCACTCCCTGGGGCTGGCGGAGAACCCCTGGAGCTGCGACTGCAGCTTGCTGGAATTCTGCAACTGGATGAAGAAGGCCCACGTCCAGTACCCAGGTGAGGCCTTCCCGCGTGCCGCGTGCCTCTTCCGTTTGCCACGGTGCTGCGGAGAGGCTCTGCGCCGGCTCGCTCGCTCGCTCGCTCCCCTGGGCGTGGCTGGCCCGCACGGCTGCGTCCATGGCTCCCCAGACACCTGCATGCATGCAGGAAGCTCCCCCACGCGTGGCGGGACGGGGCTGATGGGCACGCCCCACGTCTGCTGCGCGGAGCATGCGGAGCCGCTTCGGAGAGTTCGGAGTGGTATGCTGGAACAGTCTTCCCCGGTTTTCTGCTGTATAATATATGCTCGCTCAAGGAGGACACTGGCTGGCATCCACTGTTAATCTCATTTAGAACAGGCTCACTGAAGTGGGTGGCACTCCGACCACATTCATCTACGACCACTTATGCTTTCAGCACATTAGCAAGATCTTTTCGCAGTGTGCACTGAAAAGGGTCATTGATGAACTAAACAACGAAGCATGTGGGGCTGTTAAACTTGCCATGGTGTGCGCTGCACTTATTGGAGCAGTGGAAACCCCAAGGGCAAGCTGGCCCAGGTGTGCTCCCTGCGAAAGGGGGACCCCTGGAGACATGCAGCATTTCTGGAGTATGGACTCTGAGCTTCACTCTCCTGCAGGCAGCGCGAAAGGTCCTTTCCAGAAATGGCTCTCTCCGGTCAATCCGATGTGGATAACGGTTCTCCACGGTGCCCTGCAGGGAGCTTCCCCCACTCCTGCTGGCAAGGGGGAATTAATCGCCTCCCCCAAAATGTCTCTCCCTCGAGCCAGAACTTTCCTGAAGGGGCTCTGAGCAATTTGAGAGACCTCGGCTGCCGAAATACCCCGGGCTGTTATCACACCTGTGTCCAGGGGCAACCTCAGCCGGGATTCATCCCTGGATCCTGGAATTCAGGGCAAGTCCTGCCTGCAGCGATCTGGTGACTAGCAGCTGTCGTCCTGTTGCACAGGTACACCGGCAGGCTGATGTGCGAGGCTGGGAGGCAAGGTGGGTGTGCAAGTCCCTGCCAAGGTGGGTGTGCAAGTCCCTGGGCTGGCTGCAAACCTGTGCAAAGGGCCCACAGTCCGCTCCAGGCTATCTGCACGTGGCGCAGCTAAACATGGCGCTGGGCACCTCAGCGAGCCTCGTGTTGAGCACAGCCGTGCGTGCAGAGGGGCTCCCCGCCATCTTTAGTCGTGCTGATGTTGCTTGCTGTCTTCCCCTTGAAGCTACAAACCGTTCGCCTTCCTGGCGATGCTCCTTTGCTGATTCCATGCTGTGCACGGGCAGATGCTCCAGCACACAAAAAGGCCGATCACTTTCTGTGTCTCTCAAGTCCCCGGCCGAGAGGCAGGGCATTTCCAGGCACCATCGTCCTGGGCCCGGATCCGCTCTGCAGTGCTTGGCGTCCCCTGGTGCAGGCGGGAGGTTTCCTCGCAGCTCCGTTGCCACGTGGGGTGCGATTTTGCGGGACTGCGGCTGCCAAGGGAAGGGCTAATGGCCCCACTTCTGGGTGCAGCAGCTCAGCCCCACCCTGTGGTCCTCTCCGGGGGGCCACTTAAACTTGAGAAGTGGCTGTTTTCCCACTAGTTGGGGATGAACTGCATCAGGGAGCACATTAACGGAATAATTTATTTTGACTGAGATAATCCGAATGAGAAATAAATTGGCCTGCTTTAGATCTTGTGAAATTTGATCTCACGAGATCAAATTTCAAATAAACCCCAGAATCTGTATGAATTAGTCTGTCAGACAGTGTAATCGCTGTGGGCCTGAATCTTTGTCGTGCTGGCATTGCCCCCTGCAAAGGAACCGGGGATTAACTCGCGCCAGAATTGCAGCTACACCCGCAGCTGTTTCAACCTTCGACGGGCTTCTCCCCTTCTGTGCCCCCGCCCCCCCACCGCAGACCCCGAGAGGACCCTGTGCCAGAAGCCAGACAACGTCCGGGGCCTGCAGGTCCTGGAAGGCGCCTCGCGGATCCACTACACCTGCTTCGTGCACCTAGAGCTGGGGGACTTTGCGGTCATGGCCCTGATCGCCTTCTGCATCTTCTTCGGGGGGACCCTGGCCGCCTGGCTGGTGGGCATCAGCGCCGTGATCTACTACCACCCGGTGCCGAAGGTGAACGACGAGTCCGAGGACGAGGAGTACAGGATGCTCTGAGCCGCTCCCCGGACGGAGCCCGCGCGGGAGCCAACATCTGCTGCAGACGGACCACCGCCTCCGCCGCGTCGCCTTCTTTCGCAGCCCGTTGCAGCCCCCCCACCCCCGGAGGGCCTCGCATCCCCTCCAGCGATGCATTCAGACAACGCAGCCCCCCCAGCGGGAGAGGTGAGCCCGTGGGGCGGCCGAGCCACCTCTGTCCCTGCAGACCCCCCCCCGCGCTCATGTGCCAGGGGGGACGGGCATCCCTCCCAAGCTTTTCCAGATCGCCATTCCCTTCTACGGCCTGTGGGGGAGATGCCCCCCCAGGGGGAGCAGCCCTGGGCCCGCAGCGTGCCCCCACACCCCTCCCCCGGGCACAGGCAGCAGCGCCTGCCAGGTGGCAGGAGGGCAGGGCTCCACCCCACCCTCACGTGGACACGGGCACGCGCCCCTCGCCCAGCTGAGGCCCGGGGTCCCGGGGGGACGGTCCCAGCCTCGTCCCGATGGGCCAGTGCGCGCCGTGTTTCTGGGGGCCGCCCACGAAGGGGGCAGGCGGCTCCTCCTGCGGCTCCTGGGGGTTCTGCTGTCAACTTCATCTTAAGACTCAAGTGGCTTTTCCATCAGCCGCGGTGCACACGGGAGGCGGAAGCTCCCGCACCGCACGCTACGTGCCGTGCACGGCAACTGAGCCTTCAGGTTGCCCGGGAAGCCTGCCGGAAAGCTACCTGCCGGGCGTTGCGGACACTCCCAGCACCACTGCCGTCCACGCGAATTGCCCAACTCCCTATCGCACCCTGGCACGTCGGCACAAATCGCTGGGCACAAAAAAGCTCTTCGTTGCGATTGGTCGGCAAACCTTACCGTGCCAATAAATGTTAGCTCCAACAAATGAACAGCCAAAGGCTCTTGGCACATCGCTTTGTTCAGGCAAGAGTCCCAAGGGTAGAATTCATACGTGGCCCAACATCAACCCCAGCGCTTGATCCCAGGCTGGGAGTGCAGCAGCAAATGCTTCAAAGCAGATGCAAGTCAGGCAAGAGAGTGTTGCACACAATAGAAGCAGAGCGAGTCAGAAGGGGCCTCCCGGGCCATCTAGTCTGACCCCCGGCACCAGCCGGCTCCGCTCACGACACGCCCACAATCGGACAGTGGCCCACACTTCAAGGCAAGCCTGAGCTTGCGAACGGTTCAGGCAATCCCGGGCAGACAAGGGCTCATCCGTATTTCAGGCAAGAAATGTGTTGCGCAGCATTGTTCCTGGGGAAGGTTTTGCAGCCTCAGCTCTGGCTTAGCAAGGGACTGCTGAAGTTCCTCTCCTGACGGGCTCTCCCAGCAGGGGAATCCGGCCCTTCAGTCATCGCTGCATCTCTGCCCCTCTTCGCAGCTGGCCTCCTAAGCCGAGTCATGACCCAGCGGCGGAACCTGCCTCCGGCTCGGCCATGGCCAAGAGGGTTCGGACCGTGAATCAGAGGTGCAATGCACCATCTTGTGCGGCTCGGCTGAGAGGCACGTTCCCCCCGCCAGCCTGCAGCCAGACAGGACACGGCAGAGCCGCTCACTGCCACCCCCCTCCCCGAGCATCCCACGCTGGAATGCCCGCTAAGTCGGCATCGCACGGCTCCGCCTTGCTTCAGGAGCAGAGCCAGACAGGGCAGTCCCACACGGCTCCTCGGCCGGCCAAATCCCTCGGAGGCGCCGGCAGGGAGCCTCCTTCCCCCGGTGTGCCTTTTCAATGCGGGGGTGGGGGGGGACCCCATTCCCAGTGGGGCTTCCCTTTGTCCTGCTTTTTCACAGACGTAAGGCGAACGTGCCCATTTCAAAATGGCTGCTGCAACATCCTCTAAAGTTTGGCCAGGTAGAGACTCCCTGTTCCGGATCACTATCAGCCGAGTCGACCAGCTCGAAATAAGCGGCCCCCTTTCCGAAAGGCCTGTATGCATGCCTTCTAGGGGTCCTGGAATAAAGCAAGTGGAAGGGCTCCAGCAAGGCCTTCAGCTCCAGCCCCTGCTCGCAGGGGACCAAGCGGGCACGTAGGATCCCCGTCCCCCAGCCGTGTTTGCGCTTGTGGCCCCTTCCTGGGGCAAAAAGCCCCCGTGACCCCAGGCATGCGGATGCTCGACTCAAAGCGAGACCTTCCGTGGATTCCTGGTGCATTCGCAAAGCCTCTGCCTAGGCGCCCGTTGTCCTGGCTTAATGGGCCCCCCGCAAAGGCGGCACGGGGCACACGAGGACAAGTGAGGGGGCGCGCCAGACTGGCTCCCCAGTGCGCTCCTCAAAAGGGGGGGCGGGGGTGCAGGGATGCTCCTCCATGCGAGGGCTGCCTGCCCACCAATGCTGGATCCCCCGAAAACGCGCCCGGCCACCTGCAAACTGCGCCGCCGGCACACAAGCCGGCGACAGCGACACTCGCCCTCACGTGCTCTGTCGGAGCCCGCCCGTGACCTTCCCTGGGGAGGACGCCGAGGTGCCAGCCAGCAGCCAGCGCGACACGGCGATGCGCCCTGCGGCGAGAGGCTATTTGTACTCTCGAGAAAGTGAGCTCCTGCCCAGGTGCTGAAGTCGGCAGCTTGCCAGCGGTCTCGATGAGCGAGGCGCTCTCGGGAGGCCGGCCGGTCGGCCGGCTCAGCTCCCCTTGCGATTAGCGTCAGGAGGGAATGGCTTCTCCCCCCGGGCTGTGGGGAGCCCCCAGCGGCGCTTGGGGCAAACCGGGCTGCGCGCAGGGCCACATCCTGTCCCCCCCGAGCTGTTCCAGGCACGTGTGGATGGTGCTCCTCCTGGGAATCTGCTGGAGGGCGGAAGGCGGGGGCTGCCCCGAGGCGTGTGTTTGCCAGTACCTGTCCGTGAACTGCACGGACAAGCAGCTGGAGGACTTCCCCGCCCCGATCCCGCTGGACACGCGGCAGCTGGTCCTGGCTCGGAACCGGCTCAGCTACTTGCCCTCGGTGGAGCTGAACTTCCTCAGCGACCTGATCTACCTGGACTGCAGTGGGAACGCCCTGGGCGAGGACCTGGACTTCGCCTTTGTCAGCATCATCAAGCTGGTCTACCTGGACCTGAGCTTCAACAACCTCACCCAGGTCACGTTCAGCACCTTCTCGCAGCTCAGCAGCCTGGTGGTACTGAAGCTCTCCGACAACCCCGGCCTGGTGGAGATCGAGAAGGACTCCTTCGCCAACAACACCTGGCTGAGGCACCTGGACGTGAGCCGCTGCCGCCTGACGTTCCTCGACACCAGCACCGTCCGGGACCTGCCCAACCTGCGGAGCCTGGCCGTGAGCGGGAACCCCTGGTTCTGCAACTGCTCCTTCATGGGCCTCAGCAGCTGGGTGAAGGAGAGCGGGGTCACGATCCCCGGTGAGCATGGCGTGCCCCCCTCCCCGAGCAGCGCCCAGCCCGCTGGCAGAGGCACCGGCTCGCTTCTGCCGCTCCCGCCGGGCTGCTGCGCTGAGCACCGTCCGGCCCTCCTGAGGCGCAGAATGAAGCCCTCCTCAGTCCACCCCTAGAGCAAGGGCAGGCCGGCGGAAGGCCAGCTGCCCCTCTCCTGCTGGGGGGCTGAGCGAGGAGGAGCCCCACAAGCCATGCCCAAGCCAAGTGCAGGGCCGCTGCGGTTACTGGGGAGGCGCTTGCACAAGGCCGAGCCAGCGTGCAGCTGCTTCCTGGCTGCTCGCTTCCACCTGCGATTAGGGCCCCAGGCCTCCTGCCAGCATTCGCGGAGCACACAGCCGTCTCCACTCTCCCCCCCCCCCCGGTTTTAGCCCCCAGAATCCGTGAGGTCCATTAAGGTTGCGTTCTTTGTGGCTGTGCAGCTTGGCAAGGCCCTCTGGGCCCAACCAGTGGCTCGGCCTTTCACTTGCCTGGCGTGCAGCCGGGGCTTCCCCAGATCACCCCCCCCAGCCAGCTGTGGCCCCCCACGGCTGTGCTGCCACAGCATGCTTCCACTGCAGGCATCCGAGCATCAGGGAAAGGGAGCTGGAGGGCGGGGGGGGCACCCGCTTCTGAGGCCGGGCCAGCCCCCTTCTCATCTGCTCCAGCGAGTTCCCTGCCCCTTCGCCCTTCAAAGCGCGACAAGGTGTGTGAGACAGACTCCTTGTTCTCATTTCACCAGGCTGCGCAAGCGCGCCAGCGAGCAAGCAGTGGTTAAACTTTAATGCCGGCTGCAAGCTTATCTGGTGCCAGAGCTCCTCTTTCCTCCTGCGAGTGAGACGAGACGAGACAAGACGAGACCATCCCGTTCCATGTCAGCCGCCCGAGCGAGATGGCGCCGATAACGGGCAGGGCCAGGGCGGCCTCCTTGGACCGCTGTTCCTGCCCCCCTCCGCTCTTGTGCACTTGCATTTGCCGGGGCGACATGCCTGCGGGGCAGCTGCCCGTGTCCCTGGGGGCGCCCCCGAGTCCCGGATGCCAGGACAGGCGCTCTGGCCCTGTGGGCGACAGGGAGCATGCGCAACGCCGCTTCCTCAGGCCTCCTGCTCAGCCCACAGGCCAGGCTCAGCGCCGGGTGAGCGAGGGCTCCTCCTGCCCCTCGCCCGAGCTGACGCGTCTGCCGGGCGCCACACGCAAACGGCCCCCGGCCCCCACCGTCCCGGGCGGCTTCGCCTCAGCAGAGCCTTTGGCAGAGCCTGCCGCACGCCCGACGCCCGCGGGTGAAATTTGGAGAGAGGTGGCAGGGAACCAGTGTTCACACACGCAGGAGTGGAGGTGGCCCAGCAGGCTCTGGCACCAAGCTGGGTCTCTTGCCGTCGGAGCAAGGTTCTCGGACCTCCTGCTTCCAGCGCCCACGGGAGGGCTGACTGGCGGCAACTGGGCCCATCAGTCGCAGGCCGTCAGTGCCGAGTCGGGGCCGGCCTGGCGCTGGGGGCAGCTGGCCACAGAGTTCGGCGAGACGGGCTGGCTGTGGCCAGTGTCGATCGTGGTGTGCTGACAGCTGACCCCACCCTGGGAGTGTCTGCACTCTCAGCCGCAACAGTTTCCTTGAGGCAGGGAGTTCCACAGCTCAGCACGGGCGCCCGCCCCGGAGGCACTGAAGAGCTTTCTGGTGGAATTTGCTGATCGGGGCTCCAAGCGGGGGGGGGGGGGGGGGCTTTCTTCGCTCACTTCCTCGCCCCCACAGCTGCATTCCGGGGGCCGGCCCTGGGCCCCTGCACGGCCGTGCCTGGCCTCGCTGACCGCCTGTGCTTCCCCGCAGACCCAGACAACGTCACGTGCTACGGCCCGGCCTTCATGCACGGGCTGCGGATGCTGGCGGAGGCGCAGGAACAGCTCCACTTCAGATGCCACATCCACCTGGATGACCGCGACTACCTCTTCCTGGGCCTGGTCGGCTTCTGCATCTTCTCCGCCGGGACCGTGCTGGCCTGGCTGCTGGGCGTCTGCGCCGTCATCTACGAGGTCCTGACGGCCACCGGAGAGGACGAGGAGGAGGAGGAGGAGGAGGCCGCCTGACAGGCAGCGCCCGGGCGCCTGGCATCTTAGCCGCCGCGAGATCCCTCTGCTCGCGACGCTTTCTGTGGAAACACCATCCCAGGGCGCAAACGTGCATAAAGAGACTCCATCAACAAAAGCCCACGGACATGTTTGTGTGCTTACATTTAATCTCTCCATGTGTGTTGCCCACAAAAGTGGGATTCGGTCCTGGCGCCCACAAGGCCAGGCAAGCGCTCCAAGGTGTGAGGTGGAAAAAACTTCATTCTGCAGCAAAACGGTCTCCAGGCACCACGCAGGCAAAAGTAACCTCTTTTTAATCACATTTTACAGGAATGTAAACAGGCGCTGGCACAGCCTTGTCTTTCAGGGTCACGGAACCGCCTCCTTCCTAAGCCACGGATAGCTGCATCCGGGGGGGGGGGACTCGGGCCTGCCCTTCACACACCTACAGCACAGGCGAGGGCCATCCATGGAGGGGGCTCCGAGCGTGGGTGGAGGACAGGGCCCAAGCTCGCTGCTGCCGGAGCAAAGCCGGGCTGCCCCCTGCTCTTGCTTCGGGCCCGCAAGCCACGGGGGAGCCGACTCGTGAGCACGACCACGGCCACAGTGCCCAAGGACGGCAGCTCCACGGGGCACTTTTTCCTGGCGTTCTTTGTCCAAAAGCTCACTAGTGCCAGGGCCAAACTCCTTCAAATCCATGTGCCCCCACACCTCCTCCCCGATTTCCCTTTGCAAGGGGGCGTCAGATGCTCGTTCTGTTTGGGAAGCGCTGCGGTTCAGAGGCGGTCTTACCACCCCAAAGCTGCGCCGACTTCATGCACCTGAGGGGGTTGCTCAACCCGGAACGGCCCGCCCCACAGCTTCTCTGCAGCAGTGTGCGGCCTCCAGCCTCCAGCCCAGGCCCGGAGGCATCCCCTGGAGGGGCCCGGCCCACCATGCCCACAGTCGGCCGGCTGGGGCACGAACCTGCAGCCCCTCCTCATTCCCGGCCCGCCCGCCCAGGGCTGCGGCTGCCCCCTGGAGGGACCGGAGCCGACCCTGGGCACTTGTGGGGCGTGGGACGGCCCGGCTGCCTGCCTGGAACCCAGGGCATCCCTGCGGGAGGGGGCAGCCCTGCATCGTGGTCCCGGGACCACTGTTCCCACAACAGCCAGCCACCCCATTTGCCCAGGCGGTGCCCCGCACAGCTGCTCACGCGTCTCACGCGGACAGGCCAGCAGCCACGTGGGCGGCCCTGGGCACCGACCCCGGCCCACCCCCTGCGCCCCGCTGCCTCCACCTGCAGAGGCCTAGAGGCCGCCAGGCCCTGCCCTGCCGCTGCGCATGGAGCCTGCAGCCTGCAGCCGCACCCTCCCCCCGGAGGCCCCGCACAGACAGGGCGCCCGCTTGAGCACGGCAGAGGCGAGAACCGGAGCGCACCCGCAGCGCGGGCCAGCCGGGGGTGCGCGTGCCCACGGGCCGCACTGCCGGCCAGCAGCGCGCGCTCACCGTGGGAAGGCTCCGGCCTCGAGGAGAGGCTCCTGGGAGCCCTGGCCGGCCAGACTCGGTTCCCATCTTCCACTCCTTTCGAGGGGAAGCTGCGGCAGCGACCCGAGACCCTCCCGCCGGGCAGGGACGCCTGAGGGGCCGCGGGCCAGGCGGGACACCCTGCAGCCAGCCAGGAGGGGCTCCTGGCCCCTGGCACGGGCGCCCGGCGGGGGCCGTCGTGTTAGGAGTGACGATACGGGAGGCAAAGTACCGAGCAGTGATAGTTCAGTTCGTTCCTGCAAGAGCGGGCGCCCCCCACACAGGCAGCGCGCCGTTCCCACCCAAGGCCTTGCCTTGCATTCCCGCTTCCGGCTCGCAGACCCTGCCTCTCTTCTCCCACTGGCTGGGTCACTAAGAGGCCGCAGGCTCCTCCGTCCGTCCGTCCGTCCGTCCGCCTGCATCACGCTCCTCCCTCCCCCTCCCACTCATGCATCCCACGCTCGGGCTCCACGAGAGGGGTGCCAGGGATCATCCATGAGCCTATTAAGCCTGCGCACTACTTCCTAAGAGTTCAGTAGGTCGTCTTGGCCTTGTAGCCTCTCGCCTGATGACCACTTATCTCCCAAAACTGGTGGGAGGAAGAGACAGGAGAACGGCCCTTCCTCCAAGCTCATTATCTCCTTCTTCCTTACACAGGACGGCCAGCTGTAAAGGACAAGTGCCGACTGTCTTCTGCAAAAGTCTCGGTGTAACCAATGCCCCCAATGCCCTCAACCCCACTCCTCTTGTGCTCTCAGGACTTTGATGCAAGAAGCACTATTCTACCCCTTCTCTTGTGTCCAAACTCAGCCCTACCATATACTATAAGCCCACCTTTATTCGTTTTACTTCAGTAACCAATTTAAACCTGCCTATTTTCTTCTCCTTCCTGTTAACATCTCTTTACATGGTTCTGTACTCAGGTCCTTGGCCTTATAAAGGGCTCAGTGGCCTCACCAGCTCTTGATTTCATCCTTGCCTCAGTTACCACCTTCCTGCTCAGTAACAGCAATTTTCCTCCTCCCACAGTCGGACCCTCTCGTTTCTGCCCTTTAAACAGGAAGGCTGCTTCAAAGCGCGGAAGCTGCCTGCACATGCCCCGGGGCACTCTGCTCCAGGCGACGGGTTCCTATGAGCAGGAGATGGAGCTGATCTCACACCGCCCGGAAAGAGCGACGCCAGGCGGCGCCCCGCGCCCCGGTTCGGCAGAGGCCGCGCGGGAGGCCGCGCGGGACGGGCGCTCGTGCTCGCGGAGACGCGCAGCGAGTGCGGCGCTGGGGCGCGCCGCCGCCGCCGCGTCGGGGGCGCGGGCGCGTCCCGGGGC
>NW_025335855.1:946955-957081 GCF_004798865.1 Varanus komodoensis
CGGAGGAAGCCCACAGTAGCAAGGGGGGGTGCGGGGGGTGCTAATCAGGCAGCCTGAAGCCCCGAACGCCCTTGAGATGTCAAACGCTGGCTCCGCTGCGGGCTTAATTCCGCCCACTTTTAACCGTGTCGGGAAATGCCTCGCTCTAGTACGAGAGAAATCTTTGCAAGCCACGCGGTTGTCTGTTCACACGAGCGGATGGCTGTGTGGAGTTGGGTCCGTGTGCTTTGCTTTACGGGGGGCGGCACCAGCTCCCTCTCAAAGTCTCAGCTAGGCCTGCTGATCTGCAGCAGTTGGGGGGGAGCAGATGTGCCCCAAAATGCACTGCAGCCGGGGGTGATTAACGGGGGCATCAGCACGGGGATGGCAGCCCGCCCACGTGCTGGGACAGAAGGAAGTGGAGAGTGCTTGGCGTCCAGCCCAGCTGTTCCTGAGGAAGCTTTCCTCAAGGGAGGAGGAACTTAGGGCTGGTTTTGGCCTTTGCCTGGTGCTATCTCTGTGGACTTTGAGTTTGGTGCACACCGGGCCTGCCAGCAGCACGTCCTTGCCCACTTGCCACGGTTGCCCACGCTGTGCAAGACGCGTGGCCCGCCTTGCACGCCTCTTGCACCTTAGCCCTTTCCAGGCTCCAAGGCATGTGCTCCGGCTGCGGGGCTGGAATGTCAGCACGGATGCGGAGGTGTGGGAGGTGAGGGGCCCACACCTGCAACGAACGCAGCTGGGGGAACTGGCGTGTGCCTGCAGCTGGGACGGGGGCAGCAGCCGGCGTGTTTCGCGCGGGGCTTCGGAGGCCACGAGGGCCAGACCGCTGGGGCAGGCATTTGGAGCCATGCCTCCCCCGGACAGGAGAGCATCGCGGCTCTTCCCTCCTTGGCTCCTGAAGGACTTGCAAAGAGACTGTTTAATCTGCGCACGCTCCACCTGGGGAACAACGCTGTTACTCCTTTCAGTCTGGTTTTGGGGGCAGCCGACTTCACCATCATGTTACCGTTCTGGAAAGGATCGTCTCGTTCCCTAGCAAAATGGCCCTCTGCTCCCATATTTCTTGTCTCAACTCAGCAAATTTATTCAAAGGCTTGGCAAGATGACAGAAAACACAAAAGCCGTTGATTTGCAAGCAGTGCCAAGTCAAGGAGTTAAACACATTCAGGACAAATAAGCCTTTGGATAAAATAATCATGAACACGGAAGGCCTTTTCTGTTCAACTTTTGTTCAGGTCTCATGCACACTCTTTCGTTCTGATGTTACTGGCCTCAAGCCCCCAGATTCATTCTGAGCGAAATTCTGACCTGTCCTCCTTGCTCTCTCCATAGTGCCAAGATGGTGGTTCTCTCTAAGGAATACAGCTACGTGGCTCTCACTGGTGCCGCAAGTTTTGTCTTGATAACGTACCTCGCAGTAAATGTGGGGAAAGCACGCAAGAAATACCACGTGGAGGTGAGTGACCAGATCTACTGAGTTCCCCGCCTTAGTCGAGAATTCCAGTCTGCCAATAACATCGACCTTGGCCTTGATTTGAACGCCGTTTTGGGCAGGGCAGAGTGATGTAACCTTGGCAAACACCTGTCCAGTGGTTTTGGATTCTTCCGTTTTATGGAACTGGAAGGTGTGAACAGGTTCCCTGAAGCAGTGAGTCCCCCAGCCATGTCCGGGCTCCCCTTGCTTTGCTCGGCTGATGAAATCAGCCAAGGTGGTGCTCACGCTGCAGCCAAGAGAAGTCGTCTGGGGGGGTTGTTCCTTGTCGCTTAGTCAAAGCAGCAGTAGGACCATCACTCGAACCAAGCCAGAAAAGCGAGCCTTCTCTTGACCCAGGAGATCTAACGACAGGCTTGTCTCAAGCGGAGGCGCAAGAGAGCTGATGCTGAGGGGGTTGGCACTGCAAGTCCAGATGCCTCCAGGTGAAGCAGCTCTCGGTCTGGCTTCCGGGCAGGCTGTCGGATCCAGAGCGCTGTGGTGGCCCTGGCGGACGCCACATGCCACACGACTGGAGTCGCAGGGCCACTTTCTCCCAGTGGCCTCTGGCACCATGGGCCAGGCTGGCCTTCTGGGCCACCGGACAGGGCAGAACAGTGGGGTGCTGATCTGTGGTGGTTCTGCTCTTCCCGTGGGGCTGTGCCCAGAAGGTACGCGTGCAGATTCCAGATTGCTCTGTGGAAAGCGGCACCCCTGCCCTTGCCCTTTGTCTCCCTCAGTAAGAAAAGGTCCCGCAACCTGCATGGCTTCATCGTGTTCATACAAGTTGTCTGAATTGCACACAGTCACAGAAGTCATCAGTATCCTGCTAACTTAACATAAACTGGCGAAGGCCAAGGCCAAGGAGCAGGGAGGCCTGATGCTGCTGAAGACTGAGCTGCGTGCTGTGCGCTTTTGGGGGGTTTAGGACTTTTTGTCTGCACGGGATCCAGGCACAGGCCAGCACCCTGGAGGTGCGGCAGGGAAGTGGGGTGGGGAGACGCACCCCACGCTCAGAGGCTGGGGAGGGCCAGAAGGGGTGCGCCCCAGCAGACCCTTGCGGCCCATCTTCAACTGGGTCGCTGGAGAGTCCGCCGGTCCTGCACAGACACTCCTGCCTGCCGGGCAGCCTGGGGTGAACCTCCCGTCCACTCCCCCTTGTCCAAACAGGCGCTCCTCCTGGCTGCTCCCAGCGGCCGACCGTTGGAAGACTTTGACACCAAGGCTGGGAGGAGGCCGGCGGGCGGGCGCGCCTGCACTCGCTGCCAAGTGAGTCAGAGTCTGACTCACTGCTGTGAGCAGTGCCGCCAGCTCATCCGCCCAGGGGCTCAGAAAGGGTGAAGAGCCTCGGCCACAGTGTGGATGCTCCCGCTGCTGCCAGCTCCTCTGCACGGGGCTCTGTCAGGCTAGACCGGGCAGTGGGACAGTGGGACCAGCCGCCCGGAGAAGTGGGGGCTCTCCCACGCTGGAGACGCTCCGAGAGGAACTGGGCAGCCTCTGAGCGGGTGGTGGAACGCGGTGTCCTGCAGCAGCAGGGGGTTGGGCCCGATGGCCTTCCTGCCCCCCTCCGACTCTTCTATGGTTCTGTGTTGGCTCGCTCTTCTTGGACTCTGCTGGTTAAATAGGGCTTCTTTAGGGTCTCATGTGGCTTCTTATACAGGGAATACTTTCCGGGAGCAAACTGAGCACTGTAAAGTGCTTCTGGAGTGGCGTGCGGCCTCCTTTGTGCGCTGCATTTTGGTGGCGTCCCCCTTGCCTTGTGCGGCTTGGCTTGCTGGGGCTGCTTGCGCTTGGTGCAATTCTCTGTGCTGCGCTTGGAGCCCCGGGACTCTGCCTCGGGGCAGATCTCGCCAAGCCAGGGGCCGTGGGCAGCCTCCAAGTGGGGAAGGCGGAAGGAAGGCCGGCCGGCCGGCTGGCTACCACAGTCCCCAGAGGCGGGTGGGCAGAGCGGGAGTCCCTGGCGTCTCGTCTGAGCCATGGAGGGCAAGCAGGAGCCGCCCGGCAGGCCTCGGGGGCATGGGTGGCCCATGATCCGTTCTTCCCAGCCGGGGAGGCAGTGTGGGCCGGCACCTGGGATCCCTTCCTGCGGCGCGGCAGTCAGGCTGCAGGCACAGCATTTGGAGCGGGACTGTGGGGTCCCCCTGTCCAGCCCCGCGCTCAGGGCAGGAGTCACGCGAGGCCCGCGTCGCTTATGCTCCTTGAGGCCGGTCGCAGCAGAGCACGGTTTTGGCGGGCTTCTCCGTCGCTGAAGTCTCACAGAGCAGGACTGTTTCACACGGGCCGCTACAGGATGGCAGGAAATGCAGCTGACAGGCTGGCCTTTGTCGAATTCCCCAGTCGAGCCACTGGGCCCGAGACCCCACAAGGCCCCCCCCCCCCCGGCAGCGGCCTCAGGGCCTGCTCAGTGCTGATGTGCACGTCCAGCAGCATCTTGAGCATCCGCGGCAAATGTGCCTTGTCCGAAAGTGTCAGGTGTGCCAGGGCTCCCTCCTCTGAGCCTCCATGCGCATTTAGCGCATGAGGCGCCCTCCGCTCGCTTTCCGCTCGGCCAAACCCCCATGTTTCCTGACCGCGCTTTTCTCCCCGCCCCCCCCAACAGTACCCAGATATGTACAGCACGGACCCTGAGCACGGGCGCCTCTTCAACTGCATCCAGAGGGCACACCAGAACACGTGAGTGGCTCCCGCGGCACCGAGGTCCATCCTCCGCCTCTTCCTCACCCCCCGCGTGGAACGCCTTCCGCGGCCTTGGAGAACCGGGCAGCCCTGCGGTGCAGCGACGAGGAAGGAAGGAAGGAAGGAAGCGGTGCTGCGATTCCCTTGTGTGCCTGCTGGAGGATGCGCTTACGCCAAACAGCCGTGCCAGACTCGTGCCGCCACAGGCCGCCTTCCCCCTGCCAGCGGAAGGCTCGCCACCCCCTCCAGCGCAGCAGGCGCTTCAGGGTGCAAGGGGCCTCGCGCGGACGCTGGGGAGGGTTTGGGTCGTGTGGGAATGTCCGGCCTCTGGGGCCGAAAAAGCGCCGCTAAGAGCTTGGGAGGCAGGTGAGGCCTGGTGGCTTGCCTCTGCGCCCGTTGCTCCAGCCTGGACCTGCCCATGAGGCTCTGAGGTACCGGAAGGGGCGGGAGGTGGCAGGCGCTCACTGGCCTCAGCAGACGTGGGGACAGAGGCCCCTGCCGGAGATCGCTGGGCTGGCGGGGGGGGGAGTACGAGGGGGCAGGTAAAGTGTGAATCCAGAGAAGTTCCCGAGATTGCCAGCCACCCCCGGCGACAATCTGTGCTGGCGCTTTGCGGCGCTCTTCTAGGATGCCGACTGCCCCTCCGGGGCCCAGAAGTGTGCCTGCATCTCGGGGAGGGGGGGCGGTCTTTCCTGGCTGCAAGACGGGACTGTTGCGGATGTGCTCGACTTGTGCCCCCTGGGGAGGGCTGCAGCGTGGTCTCCAGAACTGCCAGGGGGGGGGGGGGGGCAGCCGTGCATTCTTCCAGGCCGTCGTTAACCCCCCGCCCCCATGAAACGTTTCTGATTCTCCTTTCAGGCTGGAGGTGTATCCCTGCTTCCTGTTCTTTCTCGGTGTAGGTGGAATCTACCACCCGGTAAGTACCCGGGTGGCCAGGCCTCATTTTCCCACGCAGCTGGCTCAGGGGAGCCCAGGCAGGTCACCTGGGGAGCAGAGCTTGGGGTAGTTGGTTCCCTGGGCCAGCCTTGCACCTTCCCGTGTTTTGGACTCCAACCCCCATCCGCCCCAAGCAGCATAGCCAAAGGTGAGGAATCAGAGGAGTTGTGGTCCCAAGGATCTGGGGGTGCCAGGTGGGGAGGACTGCCTTGTCGCACCTTCCTTCGCACCCAGTCCCTTCCACCGCGTGGGATTCCACCAACGCCGAACTGCTCCGATCTGGAGACCCGATTGCGGCTTAGAAAACGAGGGTCCCCTGTCTCGGGCCGGCAGGGGAGGCTTCGGGGCAGCCGTCTGCAGCCACAGCAGAGCGGGGCGGCTCAGAATGACTTCCAGTAGCCTGGGGCTCTGGGTTCCCCGTGGGCTCCGCTGTACTGCCCTGCTCCCCCATAGCCGCGGCTTCCCGTATCCCAGGCTTCGTCTTTCAAGTTCCTCCAGCGCTTGGCAAGAGGACGGCATATTCTTTGTGATCTGGGCCTTGCAAGCGGAAAGACGCGTGTCCGTCATGGCCATGCGTGTCCCGCGGTTTTCCTTCCGGCAGTCCGGCACGCAGCGCGACCCACGGTGTAGGGATGTAGGCTTCAAACAGGGAACGGCCCTGCGAACGGGGACGAGGGTTCAGGTGGTGCCTCAAGCTCCATGGTGTGGGGGGAGGGGGCAAGTGGGGAGACCTGTGGATGCCATGCTGTCCGGAGACGACAGTGATGGGTGGCCTATAAATTTCCTAAATAAATAATAAATAAAAATGCCAGGCTTGGCTGTCACAATAACCCACCGTGGCCGGTTACCCATGCAGCTGCCAGCCAAAGCAAAACTAAGTCCCAACCATACAGGGCAAATATTATGGAATTTTAATACTCAGAGGAGTTACTGCCTCACAAGGCAATTGCCCGCTTCTGGCCGTTGGTTAGGGATGATCACAAACCAGGCCCAAATCGTGTGTGCCTTTCGTCTAACCTTTCCTCCTTTTACATGTGAGAGTTTCCACTTTCACGTTTGTAACAGTTTGACACCGTTTCCGTAGTTCACTGTGCCAAGGCTAAATTGTAGCTCTGCAGACCGATGCTTTTGGGGAGCCGTGATTTATCTTGACGGAACAGCACAGGCTGCCTCTTCCTCAGAAGCAACAGGGGAGCGCACAGGCACGTGAACCAGTCCAGGGTCAAGTGGGGATGTTGAATTTGCCTGACCAATGATCACCTTTGTTAATAGTATGCAATAAGACTAAAAAAACAGCGCAAAGCTGAACGGTGGCAGCGGCGGAGGGAAGGGTCTGCGCGTGCCCCGGTCCTCTCCTGGCCCTGACCGCTACTGCTTTCTGTCCAGCGTGTCACTGCAGGCCTCGGCGCAGCATGGATCCTCGGAAGACTCCTCTATGCCCACGGCTATTACACGGGGGGTGAGTATTTGGAGCGGGAGCTGCAGTCCGCCGCTTCGGAGCAAAGCTGTTCCACCCAAGCCACTCCTTTGCGTCCAGGCTGGGTCTGCCTCCAGGCTCTGCGTCCTGCTCCTCCACGCTTCCAGACGCTGCACGTGGGCTGGGACTCGCAGAAAGCACGCGGAGCCGAGGAGAAAGGACAGGCGCGTCTCTCGCTTCCCCCTCGAGCAGAGCAGGAAGCCATGCCTCGAAAGCAGTGAGGGGAGGAAGACCCAGCTGGGGTTTCTGTGACCCTGCAGGGGCTCAGTCCTTGCCACCCTCGGGAACGCCCCTCGAGCCACTGCTCCAGCGGCCAAGGAGCAATGAGGCCGGCGGCGCCGCTTGCGCCTTCTGGAGAAGCGCATCCCTCAGTGTTCTCCCTGCAAGGCGTGAGAGGGTGCAGTCCCTCAGACCCACGGCCTGGAAGCCAAAAGGGCGCTTCCCTGAATCGGGCTGTCCTGGGCCCTGGCTTGCCAAGGGTTCTGCCCGGCCTGGCCCGGCCCCTTGCTGGACAGAACCTGCCATGGCGTGCAATCCCTGCAGGCAGGCAGGAGCAGGGGCAGTGTGGGGAGACGTCTGCCCGACCTCGGAGAGACCTTTCCTGGGCGGCCTGCAGCAAGGGCGCTGTGCCCGGCGGAGTCCACAGCTGTCGCTCGGCAGTGCCGAGGAGCTGCTGGCGGACGCCTGGAAAGGAAGGCCCCCATGCCCGGGGCGCGGCGCTGCGCTGCACTGTGCTGGCCATGAGCCATGAGGCCTCCCGCCCTTCTCTTGCAGATCCCAGGAAGCGCAGCCGCGGCATCCTCGGCTCCATCGCCATGCTCGGCCTGGTGGGAGTCACCACCTTCTCGGCGTTTCAGCAGCTGGGCTGCATCCACTGATTAGGCAGCGCTCCTTTCGGGGATCCCTCGGAAATCTCTGGGTTTTTTCCAAGGCTGCTGTTTTTACCTTCACTTGAGAAAATAAAACGAACCGTCGCCGATTTCCCCCAGCGCCTCCCATTCTTGGCAGGACTGGCTCGTTGGCCGTTTCCCTTGCTTGCTCCTCGCCTTGCCTCGGATGCCGGTCCTGCATGGCTGCTGTGCCCGTGGAGGCCGCCACGCCACGCGGCTCAGCTGCCCTAACAAGCTCGAGAGAGGCCAGACTGGCACCTACCCAGCTGCGTTTCCGAAGGGCATGAAATGCCCATGAAATGCCCGAGAGTGGGCCTCGTATTCCCCCCCCCCATCAGGATGGAGCTCCTTGCGCTTACTAGAGGGACACGCACGTGAGACCAGCAGGCGGAACCGCAGGCTCGTGCGGGCTGAGCAGCTCTTCTTGCCGCTGCCTGCCCGCCCTCGTTCCTCTGTTGCTGCCACGCCACTGCATCTTGCCCCGATCGGGGTAGGGGGTGGGGCAGACTCTTCTGCCATTCTTAGAACCTTTAAGGCAGAGATCTGCACACATTTAGATGCAGAAGAGACGTCCTGCTCCCGGCCTGCGCCAGGCAGCCCAGCTGGCGGGGGGCCTTGGCTCTTGTTCAGCCTAAGGATGCTCAGCACCATGCCCTGATCCATTGGCAGGAGGGGCAGTCGCCCCAAACTAAGCAGGCCGTGGCTCCGATTTTGCTCACTGCTTGCTTGGGACCGCCAAGAGCTGCTGGCAGGTGGCGTCCGCAGGAGAGCCTTCCCTTCTGCAGTTCTGAGCCAGAGTCCGGAGGCCTGTGTGCCTCTGCTTTCTAAACCGCCCTGGGCTAGCTGTTGCACTCTTATTCTTGCTGGCCATTCACGCCCTCCTTGCTGTTCCCCGAGAGTTGCCAGCTCCCTGAGGCTGAGCAGGTGGGGAGTGGAGGCCGGCGCGATGGCGCAGATCCAGCTGCATGTGGATCGGGGCAGGTAGCACAGCCTTGCCAGTCCAGCAAAACTCCAGGCTGCCTCCAGTACTGCAGAAGTGGAGCCTGGTGGGTGGGCAGCGGGCAAGCAGATGGGCAAAGGTGTTAAGCCGCACTGGGTGGATGTATGGGAGGAATGGTGAGGCGGTGGCCGCAGTTAAGCTGTGCTGGTGTGCCCGTTCCCCGTGTTTGATGCCAGGGTGGTGTCCTGCAGCCGTGCCAAGGCCCCATGGCCTTCAGCTTGCTAAGCCGGGGGCCCGGGACAGCTGCCTTGCGGTGCCTTCGCTTTCCTCCGTCGTTCGTTTTGCCCTGAGGAGAGGCTGGCGCTCAAGGGAAGTGCCAGGCTGGACTGGGGACCCAGCAATGCCTCCCCCTTTCCGGAGGTGGTGCTCTGCATGCGGACAGGCGGCCTCAGAGCCCACTTCAAGGTAGTTTGCGAATCCGGAGATGGCGGGCACTCACCACCAGCTCCCTGCAGTCCTGAAAGGTCCTGCCCGCTGCATCTAAAGCGCTGTCCAGTGGATTAGGGCATGGCTGACTGACCGAAAGCAGAGGGTAACCAGTAGTGGGGAATCATCGGGATGGTGGCCAGTAACAAGCGGGGTCCCCCAGGGCTCTGTCCTGGGGCCGATCCTGTTTAATCATTTCATTAATGACATGGAAGAAGGGGTGAACAGTCTGCTGATCAAATTCGCAGACGACACTAAAACCGGGGCAGTGGCCAGATTCAAAGGATCTGGACAGACTATGGAAGTGGGTAGGGGACAACAGGATGGCGTTCAATGTGGATAAGTGCAAGGTCTTGCACAGGAATACCTGTCATAAGTACAGGTTAGGGGGCAAGTGGCTGGAGAGCAGCACTTGTGAAAGGCACCTTGGGGTGCTGGTTGACTGCAGGCTGAACATGAGTCAGCAGTGTGATGCGGTGGCCAAGAGGGCGAACGCCACCCTTGGTTGCACAGCCAGAAGTGTGGCTTCTAGATCGAGAGAGGAATTACTGCCACTCTATATGACTGGTGCGTCCGCAACTGGAGTATTGTGTTCAGTTTTGGGCCCCTCATTACAGGAAGGATATAGCCAGGTTGGAGTCAGTGCAGCGAAGGGCCACAAGGTTGGTGGCTGGTTTGCAGGGGATGGGGAATGAGGCGAGACTGAGGGAACTGGGTCTCTTCAGCCTGGAGAAGAGGAGACTCAGAGGAGGTATGTTGGTGAAGGGATGTCACACGAAGGTGGGTAGAGATCTGTTCTCCCCTGCAGAGGAAGGCAGGAAGCGCTCCAACGGAGCAAAGCTCAGGGAACCCAGGTTCCAGTTGGATGCCAGGAAGCACTTCCTGACAGTCAGGACCCCGAGGGCGTGGAATGGGCTTCCCCAGGAGGTGGCTGAGGCCCCATCGGTGCGAGTGTCCAAGGACAGGCTGGATGTGCACATGGTGGGCATGTCGTGGGTGGAGCCAGGGGTCAGACTAGATGGCCCGGGAGGCCCCTTCTGACTCGCTCTGCTTCTGTCTTTCTGTCCCGTACTGGGCCAGGGAGGCTACCCATCAAATGACGGGATCAGGCACGGAAGAAACCGCTGCCTCGTTTCGCTCACGTGCGCGAAGAGACGCCTTCGGTCCGCCCTCGCCAACACCTGGCCCCGCGCGACGGGGTTCCGCGCTCCCGCGCATGGCGCCGCCGGAGGATCGGGCGGCGCCTCGCCTGCCGGGGCCGCTCCAGC
>NW_025335855.1:957181-986477 GCF_004798865.1 Varanus komodoensis
ACCTTTTTACCTCCTTCAAGGAGGGTGCCCAGAGCAGGGCTTCTCCCGCAGATCTTAAGGGGCGTGAGGGCATGTGAGGAAGGAGACGTTCCTTCGGGCATCCTGGTCCCAAGCCGTTTAGGGCTTTCTAGGTCAAAACCAGCATCTGGAATTGGGCCCGGACTTGAACTGGAAGCCAGTGGAGCTGGTACAGGGCTGGCGTCACGTGAGATTAACAGCCAGTCCCCGTCAGCATCCTGGCAGCTGTATCCTGTACCAGTTGCAGTGTCCGGACCGTTTTCAAGGGCAGCCCCACGTAGACCATGTTGCAGTAATCCAAGCGGGAAGGTGCCAGAGCATGCATCACTGCTGCTAGGGAGTGCCCATCCAGGTAAGGGCACAGCTGCTGGATCAGTCGAAGTCGTAGGAAAGCACTCCTTGCCGCCACCTGGAACTCCAGTGACAGCTCTGGGTCGAGGAGCACTCCCAAGCTGCCCGTGCATTTGGTTTCCCACTGTTACTGTGGCATTTGTCTGCTGCTCTCTGCATGCATTAGTGCTGCAGTGCTGTTCCATTTAAGGAATGCTCTGATCAGGACGTGTGTGAGATCCTCCGCAGTGGGGTTTGGGCTGCTTGTGACCCTGGAGAACGCTTGGCCTACTGGTCTTGCCATTGCCGGTATCAGCTAGGGCAGATGGGAATTGTAGGCCAAAGCTCCTGCCACAGTTTGCCCACTTGCTGGACAGACTTTCCACAAGAGGGCCCGGTGGAAGCCCTGTGCATTCATGGAGGGTAGGACACCGCTCGCATTGGGAGACACAGACCAGCCCTGAGGTTCTAATGGTTTTGGCTCCTGGGGCTCAAACCCTTCTGTGTCAGAGGTGAGGGGTCAAGAGGGGGCCTGGAGTAAGTGGCCCCTTTACTGATGAATGTCTGAGAATGTGGGGTCACAGGGCCACAGAAGTTTGCTGCCCGTGCCTTACTTTGGTTCGGCTTTATTTTAGCCAGCTAGGTCTACTGGTAAACCTGTTGTAGGAAATCCCGAGGCAAAGCTGCCGTGCTGTTTTATGCTTGAACTTAATTCATGGCCTACTCACAGTGTGAAATGCCTTGAAAGTTTTACCCTCCTGGGACACGGTCTTTGGAAAGTAACAACTTCTGCCTTACCTATTAATTAGGAACCCACGTCAGATTGGTCAAAAGCGTAGCCTGGAGCCACGGCTACAGAAGATGGAACTTTTATCAGCTTCCTTCTGATGGTTCCGGGGGGAGCAGGGAACTGCTGCTGGCGTTCTCCTGGCTCCTGGGCAGAATCGGCTTAATGGAGCAGCTGCTGACACTGAGTAGGCTGAAGCCTTGGGATGAAGCAGCGGTGTGTGTGGTGAGTTTTTGGATGCTTCGCCAGGAACCTTTTAAACAGCAGCGGGATACTGGGGGCTGATGTCAGGCTTGGATGTGTGCTTCGGCCCACGGCCTTTTTCTTCCCGGCTTGGTGTGGGCAACAGCTGCACATTAGAGACGGTTTCTCAGAACGCCTTGAGGAAAGTTTAATTAGAGGGAGTGGATGCATATGCTGTCGAGTGCATTACGTTTTAGCCGCGTGCGTGAGCTCCAGTAGAAGCGCTGTCCCAAGCCATGCTTGGCAGGAAGCATCAGGCCACCTCCGTTGGGGAGGAGCTGCCCTGCACTTGGCCCCAGCGGAGGAGAGGGAGGCGGAGCCTGGCAGCCCCTGCTCCCTCAGGTGCAGCAGCGCAGGACAGCTGCTGGAGGGAGGCAGTTCGCGGAGAAGCCACAGGGGATTTGCCCCCGCCATGCCGTAGGCCTGGCAGCTGTGGCTTTGTGAGGGGCCTTTCCTGTCTGCATGAAGGACCTGCACTTGAAGCTCCAGAAAAGGGCGTCTTGGGCAGCAGGACCTGGAAGGGCTTGCCCTGCCTGAGACCTCGAGGAGCCGGAGCCGCGGCTGGAGCCGACGGCGCAAGACTAGATAGGTCGGTGCCTGGTGGCATTTCTTCATGGGTATGCTCTTCCTTGACCTGAGAAGATCTGGTTGCGGTCTCCCAATACTAGTGCGACAGCCCTCTGAGAAGCCTGCATCGCGGGAGGACGCCGGCTCCGAAAGAACGCCTGCAAGGCCAGCGAGACGTCCGACACCTGCAGTGGTTATACGGACGCCTGCGGTTCCAGTGGCGGAGTTGGCTTGCTGAGCAGCAAGAGCAGTGCAAGCTCCTGCACAAGGTGGGACGCGGAGCGGCTTCCTTGACGCTTGCAGGCGCGATTTCCCGCGCAGGGGCCACAGTAGCACTGCCTGTGAAGTTAGGCCCAGCATGCCCTACACGTGTGACGAATAGCTTTCCCACTGCAGGCAGAGAGTAATGCTTGTCCCGGCAGATGAATGGTGCCTGGACCAGCGTGGGACGCCCTCCCACCTTCTAGGACATTTAAAAAGCTGGCATAAGTAGGGTGACGTGGTCTGCCGCCTTTTCTCACGCTGAACTATTTGCTAGCCTTTCCCCTCAGTCTAGCTAACGGGATTTATGGACGTAAAGTCGTTAATGCATGCATATCCCTGGTTGTATTAGGAGCTGCAGGGTAGAGTGTGCAGCTCGATTTCCGTGTGCCCCGAGCGGGAGCACCAACCATCCGCACTGCACTGCATGGAGTGAGGTGCATGTTCTTCCTCTCATGCAGCTTGTCAAGCAGTGCAGGAAGGACTGGGTGAGATGCCCCCTCGGTGCAGCCCGTGCGTTCCCTCCCATTCGGCTGTAATCTGAGCAGCGTTTGGCAGCTGTCAAGGAAATGCAGTAATTGCTCCAGAAGAGGGAGGGCTGTGAAGGGGTAGCAGCCCTCAGATTTCCCCTTTCTGGGCTAGCAGGGAAGAAGAGATGGTGGCCACTGAGAGGGGTCTGTTTGATAGCAGAAACCGAAAGAAAAGCATTCTGCGGGATAACGTCCCTTTTTGATGCATCCCTGCTCTGCAGCTTCTCTCTCATTTCTGATGCTCCGGCAGCCAGAGTCTGCTGTCTGTGCTCGGAAGGTGGGAGGTTTGTTTGAACTTGTCGGTGTTGTCACTCTACATCTTTCTTGATTGGTTTTTCAAGATGCCATGAGGTTCAGCCCGTGACACTCTTTTTTCTTCTTTCCCCAAACTGAAACGTCAGCACAACGGTTGGAATGCTGAACAGCGGTTTCTTTCTAATGATGCCTTTCCTTAAATTACCCATCAGGGAAAAAGCAGAAAAAATGCTGGTTGCTTTTGTGTCCAAATTCATTTTCTTCCAGGAATCTGCTAGCCCCAAACAATGTAGGACTAGTGATGCCCTGATGGGCTGTGCGTATAGACGTTGTTGTTGTTGTCGTTAGTCACGAAGTCGTGTCCGACCCATCGCGACCTCATGGACCACATTCCTCCAGGCATTCCTGTCCTCCACCATCCCCGGAGTCCACCCAAACTCACACCGACTGCTTCAGTGACTCCATCCAGCCACCTCATCCTCTGCCGTCCCCTTCTTCTTTTGCCATCTATCGTGCCCAGCAGTACCCAGTATAGACGTTACAGAGATCTAAATGTGTTATCTACATCTCTGTGTTCCAGATACATTCCTGTACAATTGGCTCTCACACCAATCCCATGATTGGCCATTTCTCAGCCACAGAGGTAGATGTGATGAGACAACCAGAAAACTACAAGCAGGTAATACGTCTTCTCTGGGTCTGTCGCCGTGTTCACAACTCAGTGGGGAAAGACACGACACGACTTTGGATACTGCCTTTCTGAAAAATGTTCAGTCCTCGAGGGAGACGTGCTTGCTTCAGAGTTCCAAGGCCTGGCTCATTTCGCTGGTTGTTTCTTTTGTGGTGCTGACCTTGAAGAGGCACCCAGATGCAATGGGTTGTTAAGAGCTTCATAGTTCAAGCCCTCCAGAAAAGCTTTTGCTTGCACCATGAAACCTCCCAGGCCCCTTCAGAGGGTGCAGAGGACCAAGCTGTACTCTGCAGGCTGCCGGCGTGAGCAACGGCATGAGGTGTCCCATGTTCCTGAAGCATTCCTGGCAAGCCGGTGGTGCCCTGGCATTCCGAAGGAAACAGCCGTGCTCCCTCACACTGGAATGAGCCTAAGCCTAGCAGTAAATAAATAAATTTACCCTTTAAATGAAAGCAGCGCTGGATGCTGCTTGACACTGGATTGGCGGTTACTTGATCGACTTTCACGGGGCCTCCTGGCAGAATGCTGCTGGTTTTCCTGTTCTGTGTGGTGTTCTTCAGCTGCAGGGAATGGATTCTAAAAGCCCTGCGGGATCAGACGCTTGGTCCCCCAGCCCAGCTCTCTGCTCACAGGGTGGCAACCCAGCGACCCACCAGATCCCTCGAGCAGGAGGCATGCCAGAGTCCCACCTACCCATCCTGCTCGGCTACTGGTGTGCGTAGGCATGCTGCCTCGGATAATGGCGGAAGCACATGGCCGGCTGGCCTAGTAACCTTCAGTAGCCGCCGCCGCCTCCATCTCCATCTCCATGACTCTGGCCTGTCCGCTTTCGAAGCCATCCAGATTGCTGGCCACCACTCCTTCCCGTGGCAGTGAATTCAGTCATTTGGCCATGCTCTGTGTGAAGAAGCACTTCCTCTTATCTGTCCTGAATCTTCCACCGGTCGGCTTTGTGGGATAACCCAGAGTTCTACTATTATGGGAGAGGGGACAGAATGCCTCCCTCTCCACTTTTTTCAAACTATGCATAACTTTAAGCACCCCTTATTCCCCTTTTTTCTGAGCTAGGAGAGTTGCTTCAACCCCTTCACCATTTTAGTTGTTCTTCTCTGTACTTTTGCCAACAAAATAATGTACTTTTCCAGGTGCAGTGACCAGAATTGTACACAATATTCTAACTGTGGTCATACCAAAGTTCTGTATAAGAGGGAGTATGATCTTGGCAGTTCTGTTTTCTATACAATTCCTTGTTTGTTTGTTAGATTTATATCCTACTTTTTTCTGATAACAAACTCAAAGTGGCTCACGTCATTCTCGTCCTGCGGCTCTCAGTCTTATCCCCAGAACAGCCACCCTGTGAGGTAGGCTGGTCTGAGGGGCTGGACTGGCCCAGAGCCCTCGTTGGCTCCATGGCTGAGTCAGGACAGGAACCCAGAGTGCCGGAGTCCCAGTCCTGCACGCTTCACCACTACACCAGTTTCCTCAGCTCCCGGCAGGGCATCTGGTTCGAACATTCCTCTTATTTGAGAAGGATGCTTTTTGTCCATGGCAGCTCTGAATCCTGATCTATTTCTTCAGGATTCCTTTCCAGGCTGGGCAGCTTGTGCTTGCAATTAATGCCCCACTGGGAGGCTCTGGCAGCACGCTCAGAATGTTTGAGCCGGTCATTCTGCTTCATAGCATCCTTCCTTGAGCGGAACATTTCCCTTGGCCGCCGTCTGTCTCCGAGATGTGTCCGTAGTGAAAATTTTCCATACCGGGAAGAGGATTAATAGAGCTGCAGAGCTCTGGTTGCTGTCACCGTTTTAAGGAAAGCTTCAAGAAAGAGTTATTACTTTCTGCATTTTATTGGCCAAGCATGCAGAGTTCCTTGGTTCTTGAAAAATGATACTCCAGTCCATTAATTCTTAGACTGTGCAGCAATTATATTCTCTGGTGACAATATGTGAAGCTTCTTTTATATGGAAGTCTGTCGTTCCCCCTCCCAGTCCTTTCCAGTCCTTAGCTTTGATATGCTTACCTCTCACAGATGGCCTTAGTGGCTTAGAATCATAGCATGTTATTTAATTTAATGGTGCTATATGTGTAAGAGGGGTAAACTGCCATGCAGTGTTTTAACTGGCCTTAAATTATGTCTGTGAAGCTGGTACAAGACCTTTTAAAAGGTATGCCGCTACTTCAGTAGATCAACATTATTTTACTTTTTCATTGGATACAACAAGGTCCTGCGTGGGCTCATTTATTTATTTGCAGTATTTCTGTAACACTGCATCCAAACAGATCCACACATTCTAGAGCAGTGAACCCCAGGATGTTGAAATAAATAAAAGAGTAGAAGCATTGTATTAAAACACTTAAAAACAAAGTGACATTCAGGCCACAGCTGGTCAGCAAGGAAACAGTCCCTGGAAGGAGTGATTTTAGCTCCTTTGTCCAGGAGCAGAAAAAAACACCGTGTTGTCAGCTGCTTGCCCCCCCCCCCCCCCCGGAGTGCCACTGAAACGAAGCCCAGAGGAACCTCCAGGAGACGGTCCTCCGATGAGCGTAGTGGCTGGGCGGGTCGGGCAAAGGCGCTTTTGCAGTTGCCCTGGTCCCAGTAGTTCAGTGCTCGTGCAAGGGAGCTGGAGCCTGGACAGGGGCAAAAGCCAAGCGGCTGCCTGTTGCGCCAACCCCAGCTTTGGGAGCAGTCTCAAGGGCAGCCCTGCAGAGAGTACATTGCAGCGGTCCAGTCTCGAGATGGCCGGCGCTTGCACCGCTGGGCCAAGCCATCCTTGTCGGGAGAGGCAGTCGCTGCTGAGCCAGCTGGAGGTTGTAACGGGCCCTCCGCGCAAGGACTTGGGCATCCAGAAACCGCAATGGACCTTGGAGTCCCCCAGGTCCAGGAAACAGTGGGAGTGCAGCGCCATCCAGAGTTACCCTGCAGACTCTGCGATCGCGCGCCCATAGAACTTTCATTTTCCCAGGATTCACCTTCAGTTTCTTGGCCCTCGTCCAGCCCATCACTGAGCTCAGATGCTGAGCTAGGGTTTGCTTCAGTTGCCCCAGGGAGGCAGAGCTGGGTGTCATCGGTGTGCTGATGGCACTTGGGTCCAGATCCCCCAGAGAAGGCTCCTGGCAGCTGCGCAAAGATGTCACGTCGCTCTGGGGACGGGACAGAACCTGGCGGAACCCCAGAGCTCAGCTGCCAGAGATCTGAGACACAGCCCCCCAGTTTTGCTCTCCAGAATCCACCCTGCAGGGAAGACGGGGGCCCCTGCAGCACCGTGCTTCCCCTCCAGCCCAGAGGCGATCCACGAGGACACCTTGGCTAATGGTATCAGCACCCGATGAGTGAGTGGGCGGAATTGGCAGGTGCACCCCCTTGTCTCTTGATGAAGGTCACCCGTGGCTGACACAGTCCTGTCACTGGCCAAAATCCAGACAGAAGTGGCTCCCGACAATCAGCATCTTCCAAGAGACCCCAGTGTTGCTCCCCTACCCCCTTTCGAGTACTTTTCCTTAAAAGAGGGGCTAGCTTTTGCTTCTGGGCGGTAGCGACCGGATACAGTTGAGTCCAGGCTGGGGCTTCTGGGCATGGTCATGCCGCTGCCTCCTTGAGGACAGGTGAAGTGTGCTTGCCATGTAGGGTCCCGCTCTGTTGCCCGAGGGAGGCTTTTCACCTTGCAAAATCTTTTGCTAACCCCAGTTTTGATTCTGACGCTGCCTCGTCAACTGGAACCTGCCAGAATCTGGTAGGTTTTATTTTGGTTCGGAGACAATTCCTAACAAAAGGGAACCTCAGAACTCAATTCCTGGAAGCGAAAATGGCCAAACTGAGACGGTCCTACTTTGGGCACATCATGAGAACGTAAAACCCTCTGGGGAAGGCAGTCACGCCGGGAGAGTTGACGGCAAAAGTTGACCAAGTAAGAGTTTGTCTGACCTGTGAAGGAAGCCATAGGATGCAGCCTGGATTCCGGCTGAAGGGACCTGGTGCAGCGTGTCAAGTTTCAGTAGAGCAGCTGGTCCCACACTCCTCAGCCGACTCCTGGACCAGCACGTTTGGCGTGGTCGCCCCCACACCAGCCCATCTAAGCAACCTGTGGCAACAAAAACATGGACCGCATTGAAAGAAGCAATATAGATGAACGATGAACCATGTACGTTGTCAATAGAAGCTGCTCCCGGGGGAGCACTCAGAAGCGCTCCTGCTCACAAACAGTGCTGTTTTCGGGCCTGCGCTGCAGCCTCAGGAAGGGCCTCCAAGCAACGCACAGGCGTCCCGAGGGCTCGTGGCAGCTCTTGCGCGAGAAGGGGAGCCTAGTCTCCACTCTCGTTTAACTTCCTTTTCCTCCTGATTTCAACCCTAGGGTTGGGTGCAGGTTAAAGCCTTACCATTAAATCTAAAAGGTTTTAGCAAATTCGGAAAGCCTAAGTGGCTCCAAGTAGTTCAACATCCCAATCGCCCCGTCCCGTGGAATTTCTTTAAATCCTGGGATACATTTTAGCCTTGCGACAGGATTCTTTTTTAATATATTCAGTACATCATTCTAATTAAGATATCAAAGCGAAAATACTCAGATTCTAAATCATCTGTGAGGCAGCTGGCAAAGCCGGGCAAGACGAGTGCCAGGAAAGGAGCGTGAATGCCCAGGTCACGCGTGCAGGGGAGGCAGTGGGGCAGCTCCTGGGTGGGTTTGGGATGTGGCCCTCGGGATGGCCCTGGTGGGCTTGCGCGTGACCTGGCGCTGTGTGGACCCCGAGGCACCGCCTCCCCGCTTTTGCCCTCGGGGGGCTGCCGGGGAGCGGGGCGGGGGGGCAGAAGCGGCCTGGCCCCAGACTTGCGGGCACCGCGCGAGGCAGCCTGCCCCACCGCCCGGCCGTGCGTCGCCACGCAGAAGGGCCGCGCCACGTGGAGTGAGCTGCCCGCGGAGCCGCTGCCGGTCGCCTGCCCGTTCTCCTCTGTGGCCAAGACGAAGGCAAGCCGGCAGGTCCTCTTGCACCCGCTTCTGCCTGCTAAGGCAGGGATCTGTTTCTGCACACATTCGGAGTGCGAGTTATGACCCATGTGTAAAGCCTCGGGTCACTCGGGGTCGAGTTGCCCAAAATGCCCCCACGGCCCACATCCCCTGCCCTTCCACCTCCCTGCCTGGCCTCCAGGTCTCCCGTGGGAGCCCTTCTCTCAGGGCCACCCTTTTCGGAGGCCATGTTGGTGAGGAGGGGGCCTCCTGGGGCTGCTTCCAGGCCAAAACATCTTTAACCAGGCAGGCCTTCGGCATGCAAGCTAGTCTGTGTATGGGGGGCTTCGGGGGGGGGGCGTGGGCTGCTTATTTATGGTTTATTCACTGTGCTTTGACTCGTTTGTCTTAACACTATTCTTTAATACTTTGCTTTTAATTCAGAGTTTATTAGCCGGTTGCTTAGAGAGCCATTCGTTAGCAGAAAGGCAGGATTTAAATTAAACAAATAAATAACCTCGGGAAGGCAGTTGGTTATTGGCTGGTCTTAGAAGGTGCTATTTCTGGCCTACAGTCTTACTGCAATTTTAACAGAGTTGCTTAGCCGTCGGTTTGCCACACAGGGAGCAAAGAGCTTCCAGCCTTAAAGCCCCTTCGCACTTCAGGCAACGGAGCGCCTCCCTGGTGGCTTCCTGTCCTCCCGCCGAGGTCTGTCAGCTTACTGCGTGCTTGTAAATGGGAGGGCCACGGTGCTCCGGCTGAGCCTTCTGAGGCAAATCCGGACCCTCAGGCCACAGTCCTGGTGAATTTTTCGCAAGACTGAAACTGAGAGGACTCCCTCAAGTGCTTTGGGTGCTTTCGCATCCTCTGCCGAGCCACGATGGGAGGTTTGGCTAATTCTGCCTCATGTGTCGCCTTTGTCCTTAGAACTGGAGTTGAGATGGTCGGACTGGGATGAGCTCTGTGGTTCTTCCCATGCTTCAAGATTCAGCTACGGGCTGCAGGGCTCTCCCTCTTTCTTTTGGAAGTGGGTGACATTCCACACCGATGCATATGGGGCCATCTTTTATCATGGGGATAGTTTAACTTAGCAGAACTGTTTAAGCTTTCACTGGAAAATGTTCTGAAGATTTTCCGTTTGTTCATTTGTTTAATTTTTATACTGCCCAATAGCCAAGGCTCTCTGGGCAGTAAACACAAGTTAAAAACACACAAGAAAGAGAGAAAGAAACAGTCAGTGTAAGATAATACAACCACAGCAATTGAAACCAAATCAACACAGAGGTATAGCAGTGATGCAGGATATAATGCAATGTCGAAACTAAAGTTAAAAAGTTAACTATTAAAATACTGGGAAAATAAAGAGGCTTTCACCTGGTGCCAAAAATTACATAGTGGAACACGTGGGGTAGTTTGTGCTGCTCAGGGCTGTTGCGCTGTGAGAACACCGGTTGCCTTGAGGCGGCTGGGCCTCGGTTCGCTCCGCTCTCGCATCGGCGCATGCTGCTTTGGCTCTCACAGGAGCGGTGGGACGCCGGGAGTTTGCTTGTGGAGCCTCGCACGGAGGGAGGCTCCCGTTCTGGGAAAGTGCTCTTTCGCCCTTGCACCTGGGAAGCGGGAGGCTGCTGCCACGGCGAGCAGGGGTGCGGGGTTCAGGGCACACGCTGCCTTGCGTGCCCCAGCTGCCGGCCGACGCGGCACGGCCCAGCACAGGGACAGCGCTGGCGCGTCGAGGAGCACTGGGGAGCCCCGCGGTCTGTGGGGCTTGTTGTTGCCGTGCAGCTGAGCATGAAGAGTGCTGAGCTGTGGGCTGCTGGGGTGGCCCCAGGCGTTCTCCTGGAGCCTTGGCTCCCTGGTCTGCTGCAGATCTTGTCTGGAGATGGCAGCTTTGTCTGTGAAGTGCTGGAAAGGGCCGCTTACATGCAGAATCTCATTCGGATCAGTAACGAGTCGCTTTTTAAATATCTGGCTGCAAAACCTTGAGGCTGCTGTGCAGAATTTGGGCTCTGTGCTCCAGTGGTCCGGTCAGGGACCCTCTGCCATGTGAGGCGTATCATGGTGATTTGATTGACTTCCACATGCCTCGCATTCACGAGCCTCCCAGCAGCTCCCTTCCCTGAGACGCATTTCCCTTCTGTCCAGCTGCTGCAGTCCGTGGAATCGGAGAGCGCTCGCCTGGAGGCCTTTCTGGAGTGGAAGCCCCTGGAGTTGGTTTTCTGGCAGTGGATGGTACGGCTCAGTGCTCGGGGTGCATTTTGTGCTCGCTCTGGGCTGCAGAGAAAAGAGGTCTTTTCCAGAGCTGGACATCAGATGGCTGCTCCTTCTTGGCACGGTCCTGCCGTGCTCTGGGATGGGCGCTGGGGCCAGGCCCTCTGTCGGCATGTGGAATCTTTGGAATTCCCCTCCCCTCTCCACAGGAGACTGTTCTGGATTCCGAGGCCGGCGATGCACAGCTCCATACGGTGGGCGACAAGGGCTCCCCCCTCCCAAGCGCTGACCTGGGTTGCTGTGGCATCAGCAGAATTCTTGAGGAACTTGCGGAATGCAGGAAAGATCTAGCGACTCTTCGTGGTGAACTGCGTGAACGCGCAACGTGCAGGAAGCGGAGCTGCTCTGGAAAGGTAAGCGTGGCTTTGAAGGCCAGGTAGACGTCCAGCTTGATTGAATCGGAGTTTCATTGTGTTCGTTGTTCGTTTCATTTCTGCGCCACTGGCGACGCCGTGGACAAGCGCCCTCCAGACGCCCCGTCCTTCCCAGCCCTGCTCAACTCTTGGAGAATCCAGGCTCCGGCCTCCTTTGGAGCTGATCTTTCTCCTTTTTGGCCTTCCTTTTCTTCCTTCAACTTTTCTAGCATAATGGTCTTCTCTGGAGTATCTCGCCTTCTCATGTCACAAAATTACATGAAATTTAGTAATTTCATGTAAATTTTAAATAAAGTATAATGTAAAATATTTGCTACACAAAATTTAAAAACAATTTCAGGCAGCTAAAAAGTTATGCTATGATCCCAGGACTCAAAATACCCAACGTTGAACACCCGCCCCATCATATGCCACCAAACGCCTGGGAGTGGATGCACCCATTCAGAGGTTTAGTACTGGGAAACAGACCACAGAGCAGATGGCGTGGTGAGGGAGGGAGCAGCCTGGATCAGATCCCTGGGTCGGCGGGGGCTTCAGCCTGCCCTCCCCAGTAGGCAGGGAGGCTCCGTTCCATCCTTGCGCACTTGCAGCATGCACTGTGGGCCCGGATCCCGTGTTCCCTTCGCAGGTCCAGGCACGAGAGCAGGACCAGTTGGGAGATGGGGAGCTCCGTCTGGCTGCTGAGGAAGCACAAGAGGCCGCGAAGCTGAAACTCTCGGGCCTTGGATGTCATCATGGTGCCTGTAGCATCCGTGCGCCACACGGTCCCTACAGACTTGTATTTAAAGGCAAGCGACCAACAGCCAGCAAAATGGATTCCGGGAGGTCAGCGGCACCCGGCACAGCAGCGGCGGGCGGGATGGCTGCCACGGATGTTATCCGGGAGCTCAGGAAGCAGGAGGCAGCCCTGAGGACGGCGCTGGAGCAGCGGCAGGAAGAGGCCAGGCGGAAGATGCACAGAGCCGCGGAGGGGCTCAGCCACGTGCTTCTCATCCCTCCATCGGAAAGACCGAGCGCCAGATAAGGGGCCGCCCGGCGGGGCTCGGTTGCTTTGGAGGGACCATCCAGGGCCATGCAGGGAGGGGCAGGCTCCCCCTTGGCGGAGGTGGGGGACAGCTTTTCGCCTGCACTGTGATTTTTCTCATTTTGCATCTTGTGGGGTGCTAAATAAGGAAACAATTAAAATATATCCCGAAAGCAGCACTTGGTCAATGGGAGTTGCAGAACTCGCCTGCTGTACGTTTTTGATGTATGGGTGTTGGGGAGGCGTGAAGACTCGGCTTTGCGGTCGGTCCCCCCTTGGCCTCCCTGGACTGGGCTCAGCTTCTCCCCCCCCCCCCCCCCCCTCCCCCCCCCCGAGGTCCGAGCTCCTGGTGAGCACGCCCAGCGCAGGGATGGCGCTTGCCAGGAATCGAGCCCCGTGCTCGTGGCCACCCCGAGGAAGGGCTGTTCACCCCAGGAGTGGGGCCCTGTGTGGACGCTTGCCCTGCGGCACGTGGCCTGGAAGACGGCCACAGGTTGCACCGCCTTCCCTCTGAGAGTGTTGCAGACTTCCAGTCGGCTCAGCTTGCCTTCCAGACTGGGCCAAGCGGGAGATGGGGCGGCCCTGTGGCGCTTCGACGCATCCCCAGTGTCACTGCTCAGCTTCTGTGAGCGACCGGCCCTTGGCGAGAGGAAGGTTTCTGAGTAGCCGGTTCCCTAGCGATGCCCGTTGCGGGAGGCGCGTCAGTGCGCTGCTGGATGAGGCGTGGAAGCGGCCTGAAACGGGGGCCGGCCGGGCTGCTTCCCGGGCAAAGGGGCCTCCTGCAAGCAGAGCCTTTCCGCAGGCGGAGCACGGGATGTTCTTTCTGAAGGGTTGCTCAGAGCAGGAGCTTCCTCCTCGCACGGAAGGCAGGAACTGACCTTCCATGAAAACTGAAACCTGCACGTAGACCAGCCTAGTAGAATGAAGCAGCGCATTTGCAGGTGACCTACCACGTGTGTGTCCCTGAGAGAAGTCTCCCGTTATGGCATACGGCCGGCCCCTTCCCCTTCTTCCTGTAAGAAAAAACGATGCGCCAGCATGTGTGTTTGCACGTCCACCTTGCAGAAATAGCACTGATTTTTCGGTTTTGCCTTCCTGGACTTCCTTCACCGAAGAGGAATCAGGAAGAGTGGCTGTTTTGTCTGTATCATCTTGAGGGGAATTTGGTGTCTCTTGAAATGGTTTCATCAATTGTTTTGGCTAATATCATTAGTGGGAATATAAAGGGAAGGGAGATCATATTAGCATCATAGAGTGCATGGCAGACAGAAATATTGGGAAATATCCTGTGGATCTCCCAACATAATGCCATCTGTCAGGAAACCTAGAAAGGGTGTGCTCTTGCAGTGTCATTGCCATGTCCCTCCTGCAGCCGCGAGTGCTCTGGGCATCTCCTCCCCAGGCCACCGTGGCCCTGCTGTGAACCCAGGGGATGGGTCTCGAGGCCCTCCAGGAATGCGCAGGGCTAAAAGCGCCCACGTGTGCCCTTTAATTTACCCCAAAAACGGCCTGTGTGACAAGGCCACAGGGCCCCACAGCCAAGCACGCCGCCTGCTCTGCTCCGCTCCTGCCTCCGCGGGCGTGTTGGGGGCCTCCAGGAGACGCTCCCCCCCCTGCACGCGCGCTCCTCCTCCGCGGGTGCCACGCCTGGTAACATGCAGGGCTTTGCCTGGCTGACGCATGTAGCAAGTCAGAGGGTAGGAGACATTTCCCCTCTCCCTTCCCTGTCAAAATACAGGGGTTTCCTTGCTGTGGCACATGAAGCGTTCAGGAGGCCTCCTGAAGCCCCGGAGGGAGGGAGGGAGGCAGGGAGGGGACGCCCCAGTCTGCAGGCCAAACCGGGCCCATAAACTGTTTGGACTTCCTTACTGAGCTCTCACCCCACTGGGGCCAAAGGGGCAGGGAGTCCCCTCTGCACTCCAGTCACTGATTAGAGATCACAAGGACTGATCCTGAACCGTGGGGTGGCGCACACTCCCTGGGGCCCTCCTGCCCCTTCCTGTTCCAGGTAGCAGCCCCACTTTATGGCTTGCCTCTGCCCCCCCCCCCCCCGGCGAGGCTGCCGCTTCCATGTCAGCGAGAGCCTCCCGGCCTGTCTCTCTCGAGTTTCCCCAGTGCTTCCACGAGCGGTCCAGGTGCGTGGTCATCATGGCACCGCGTGGCAAAGCATCCCATGAGTGTTGCGTCTGGGCAAGTGCCGTCTTTCTCAGTGTGGCAAGGCAGAAGGGGTGATGGGGGGGCTGGCCAGAGGAGGGCGCCCTTGGCGTGGACCCGAGCCCAGGGCGGTGGTCAGGCTGAGGTCCAGATCTGGAGCGAGGAGTCTGGCCTCGCTTCCCCCAAATGGCAGCCCCGCTCAAGGCTGGGGGCCGCTTCCCCTCGCGAGCGCGCAGGGACCAGCCCCGCGGAGCCCAGTCGTGCGATCCGCTCCCCCGCCCACCGTGGCAGCCCTTGCTCTCCTCCGGCTGCTGCCTAGCCATATGGAATCGGAGGCATTGCATCGAACCGCGGCTTTCGGTCATGAGCCTGCATGGTGCAAACCAAACCCTGTTGCCCACCATCTCACACTGCGGGACGAGTGTAGAACCTGAGACGCCCCTTCTGTACCGTGACTTACACACAAGTAGTCCTGTTCTTTTATCGCATTGTCACATGGCCTAAAATGTGCCCCCCCCCCCATTTCAGCTGCCTGCCTTTTACAGTTTTAAAAATAAAAGTGCCTGAGGTGTCAAAGTCATTCCTGAAGTTGCATAGAAATAGCTGGCTGGGAGGACTCTGTGACCCCTGACAGCGCCCCCACCCCGCGAAGGCCCAGCACGAAGTTCAGCTCGCATCGCCTTGTTCTCATTTTAAAAATAATGGCCTGAGCTAAAGCTGCCAGCAGGCAGACTGGAAAGCCACTGAGGGAAGGTCAGCCTACGGGTTTTTTTAAGTTCGTAGGCCAAGGCCGTGCTGGGCAGAGTAGGTCAGTGGGCCGGCTTTGGTCGTGTGGACCTTCTCAGTTTGCACGTCTTCAGGAAGTGTTAAACATAAATTACCTGTGTCTGTCGGTGAAGCCATTCCTAGACTGATTGCAACCCTTGGGGATAAGCACTAGCCAGAACAAAGGTTTTTAGGAGTTTGCGTCTTCTCCTGGGGTTATTAAGCCATTCCAAAAGCAGCACCTGTTGGGTTGGTTTGTTTTAAATTCAGGTTGAGGGTTAAGAATCTTACATTTGTCCACAACTTTAACTTGGCACTAAACAAAATATCTATCTAATATTCTGCATTACTAGTCCCACCAGACTCTCCAAGCAGATTATAGCAAAACAATTTATAACAATGAAAACAGAGTAAAAACATAATATAACAATAAAATAATGACAATAAACCAGGAATATACAGAAACATATAACAATATATAGTGACAATGCACAATGACAATATACAGCTGAGATAACAGCACTAGTGTGGTGGAATTTGAACGTGTCTGCACTTGTGCTTGGTTTATAGTGGAAGCATTGCTGAGATCTGCTAAATTCCAAGATTCTGGATGGGACAGATTTCCTTTAAAAATTCAAAATTTCCTTCTTTGGATATGGGAGTGTGTTCAGCCACAGGACTATCGACTGGCAGATTATTTGGAGATGTCATTTTTTTCCAAGCCAAGCCAAAGATCCAAAAAAGACCTGCTGCCCGTTTTTCATTGCTGTGGATGCATCTGTGCACCAAAACCATTTTTCTTTCCCCGCCCTGGTTTCCCGAACAGGGAGTATTTAAAGGCATCCTGTGAGTGATCGTGGCCCCGACTCCGCGGTGCTTGCAGGTGGTCCCGCACTGATCTTCATGAGGAGATCAGAAGGATGCCGGTTTGCAGACTGGCGCCACGGTTCTCGAAGTGGCAGAGCAGGACACGGCAAGGTGAAGGGGGCCAGGGACACAGGCTGGCGGGTCAGCGTGGCCACCTTTTCAGCTCGCACGGAAGGTGCCTGCACGTCCCGGAGGGCTTCGCTTCCAGAAAAGACGGCGCCCCCAGAAGTCTGGCAAGGGATGCGACACAGGACCTGCAAAGACTTTGCAAGCCGAAGTGCAACCGTGCGGCTGATCGCCGGGAAGGGTTGCTGAGCAACAGTGGCCTCGTTCTTTTCATCCCTTTCTGGAATCGAGTCGGCTCCTCAGTGCTCCCGGCATGTGGACGATAATCCACGCACAGAGAGGAAGGGGGGGGGGATTCTGTATGTTGGAAGGGGGTCCTTCAGCGAGGGAGGGAGGGAGAACCTTCCTGTTCACTAATGCCCCCATTCCCAAAGCGATACAATTTGCCTTGGGCAGCTTAATTTGCATTTCACAGGTGGAATTCAATGTCACCAGTGAACATGGTGCTTTATACAAATGCCCCCAAGTATTTGACGTAGGACGGAACGGATGTGGAATCCAGCGAGATGGATAATGCGCTGCTCTTATTTGTGCTTGCCTGATGGCGGGCTCAGCAGCTGCAGGGCGTGGGAATCGGAGTGCCAAAGCCTGTGAGGTCATTCGTTTTTCAGGGTGGATCCACGGAGTCTTCACCCACATCAATCACATGTGTGGGGGGCTGCTTTTTATCTGCAGAAAATCCCCAGTTAGGCATGTGGGCTCAGCACGAAATCTGGGTTTTGGGCCATGGCCCCTCAGGATGCCCTCTTCCCCTCTCAACACAGAGATCCAGGCGTCCAAGGACAGCCGACCTGTCTGTGTTCAGGTGAGGCTGTGATGAGGGGGCCTTTAGAAACAAGGAACTCGGAAACCACGGAGGGCAGCTTCCGCTCGCGCCCTGGGCGATGCGCAGGAGCGCTGTGCAGCCCAGACCGGGACGGCAGCCCCTGGCAGCGGGGGGAGGGTGTTAGTGGGGCACCCTCAGTGGCTTCAGCCACGCAGCGAGAGAAGGCCGACCGTCCTGTGTGTTTCGCCCGTGCGGCCCAGGACAAGCGCCTCCCTGAGCCACAAGGAAGCAGCCGGGCCCTGGACGGCCCACGCGTCCCAGGCATCGGAGCAGCCTCTGGCGGGGGCCTGCCCCCGCCCCGCGTCACACGGATGCGCTCCATGCACAGCCGTATCTACACCAGAAAGCATCGCTTGGGGAGCATCGGCTCCTTCAATTAAGTTCCATGACAGGGTTTGCTCTTCTTTTCCTGACGCCGCGGCACGCGGCTCCTTTCCCGGCAACCGTTTCATTATGCTCCACATGCCCAGCTTAGTTGTTGCCACGCGAAGGGCGCTTTCCTGCGTCCAGTTCCCAAAGGGCGGGTTTGGAGTCCTGCTCCTCCAAAGCGCTTCTGAGCGGAGGCCAGAAGCCTCTAGCTGCGCCGACTCCCAGGTGGGCTCGCTTCCAGCATGCCTTGACCTGGGCCAGCTCTCCGCCATGTGAAAATGCAGCACACCCAGCAAACCAGGGCATGACCGGAGGACCCTGCCTGGGCCAGAATCCTCTGCACAGTCCGGCAGAGGGAAAGCAACCGGGGCGCTTTCTGCAGGGGTGAAGGGCATCTTTTTCTGGCAACATCTTGGCCCTCTCCAAGGTGGAGGACCAAGCAGAAAAGCCGAAGCCCTGGCCCCGAGTTGCTCTTCGTTCGGCAGGGCCCCGAGTAGGATGCTTCCTTGCTCAAGGGAAAGAGAGCAGGTGCTGAGGGCAGAGTCCTTGCTCTTGCTACCATGACCAAAAAGGAAGAGAAGAGGTCAGTTTCTGGGCTCCATTTTTATATTTTCTACTGGTTTTCCCATACCAATCTGTTTCAGGTAGCTTTCAAATCTCTTACTGAAAATGCCGCTTGCAAAGCAATTCAGTGCATTGAAGAAACCTGCAGTGGCCAAAAGCGCCAGTGCCAGAAAGGAGAGCCAGTAATGCTCCGCTGGCCCCGATTCCCTGAGTCCCGGCCCACTGCTTGCCTCTCCCACTGTGCTCCCAGCTGCAACAGCTGCTTGTTCTGCACATGAGAATGTGCAAAACTAACAGCAATCCAGCACAAACGTCACACAAAACATCCCAAAGTTGGGCTCTTTCCCCCAAATAGACTCAAGGGGGTGATTCAAAAGTTTTCAAAAACTTTGCAGATGCAGGTTTGGGAACTTGCCAATATTTTCAGTGAAAAAGCACTTCAGTCACACGCACAGTTTCAAACTGTGTGAAATTCTCATACAAGCAAGTGATCCCTACCAAGTGCCAGGAAATCCCATGACAAGCAGGGGCTAGGAAGTAAAAACGCGAACATGTAAAGTTTAAACTCGGAGAACTTGAAACCAAAGCACTTGGGTGACTTCATTCATTCATTCAAAGTTACTCCCTGGATATCTGATTTTCCCCTCTCCTCTCCTCTGCTCTCCTCTGCTTTTCACCAGAACCACCTCCCTCCAGGAACATTCCTTACATGCAGGAGGTCCTTGCCGTTGTTGTTGGCGTTCTTGCAACCTCCAGTGCAGATTCCCGCACCATGCCCTACACGGGAGTGTCCCTGAAGACCGTTTCGGAGCTGCAGCTGGCAAATGCTGCTGCTGGACTTCTCATCAGAGAACGAAAATTAATGTGAGCTCTGTGCAAGTTGCAGCTAGGGAGCCTTCACATACGTTTCTGTTTTTTCAGTCTTGAAAGCTCTAGACTTTGTTCAGATACCTCACCCGAAGGGTCAAACTGGGAAAGGGGCAAAAGACGAGGAAAAATAATTAGATGGTTCTTAGTTATGAACAAAGAACAGATATTAATTTGTAAAATGTGTCGTCAATCAGCTGGTCGTTTGTTTCCTGTTTTCCTCTATGAAAGAGGGCACAGAATTGAAAATATCAAAAGCACAGGGATATTTCGGGTCAGTACCGTAATCATTGCTCTCAAGGGCGGTATAGGAAAATGCTCCAGTCATTCGTGCCACGTCTTTCTGTGCTGGTAATGAACATCTGGACCGGCGGTCTCTCCTGATGACGATAACGCGCGCGTGGAGGCAGCACATTTCCTGAGCTGGGGACCAAGGCGGACTGGCGCCAGGCCAAGGGTTAGTTGCCAGTATTGAGGCCTTCGTGCTGAAGTGTGGCCCTGCCGGAGGCCCCCCGAACCCCAGGTGCTCATGCGATGAGGCTCCCATCTTCCTCCCAGAGGAAACAGTGACGGCGTGAGCAAATGCTCTGTGAAAGCTCAACATACTCTGCCCTGAGCAGGGCGTCTTGCCCAGACTCCTCGGGAGTTTAGAGTAACTAAGCAAAGCACTGGGAAAGCCTGGCACGTGCACCTTCCCCTTCTCCTCTTTACCCATGGTTGCCTTCTTCTGGCTTCTGTATTTGGTGAATTTGCCACTCGCCTTTTTTGTGGCAAACCGTTCCAGAGCTCCCAGTGCGGAACCTGGGTCAGGCCGTGCGGTGGGAAGCCACGATCCCGAAGCGGCAGGAGAGGTGCTGGTCTCCGGGGAGGCCCCTGGGTGGCAGACTGCGGCTCCGTCCCTGAAGCAAGTTTTGGACAGGTGCTTTCGGAGGCGCTGGCTTACTGGATATGTCCCGGGAAAGTAAGCAGTCCGGGTTCAACATTGTGGGCAGAAGATTTGCAGAAGCTTTGTTCCCTTGGAAAAAATTAAAGGCCAAAGAGGGTGGAAGCCTGAGCAAGGCCCGGGGAACTCGGCTGTGTCCCGACAGGCCTCAGCCTCCGTCCCCGAGGGAAGCCGGGCGTCGGTGCAACCAAACAGAGAAGCTGCCACGCCGAACGTGGCTCTGGGAGCGCACGGGAATGAACTGCGTTTTCTACTCGTTGCTGCCCCACCACACGGCCGCCTCCCTCGCATGGCCTGATGCAACGCGCAGCCGTTGCTCCGGATTTCGTGACAGGCCTGCCGACCTCCTCACCAAGCTCAGAGGGGAACCGACTTGACAGCTGCAGCTGTGGAGGCTTCATGCTGAGCCCGGATGGGGCAGAGATGAGAGGGCAGCAACTGCCCGTGCTGGGGGGGGGCAGCCTCGCCCACTGGAGGGGGGGCTCCGGATGCGCCCGCTTGCTGCCCCTTGGAGCTCAGGCAGGCCAAGCCACGCCGCGCCGTGACCCGGCCTGGCCTCCATGCGCCTGCACGCTTCCGGGCCCTGCCCGGGCGGCGCTTCAGGTGCCTCGCCTTGCCAGGCACCCACCCCCACGGAGGGACTGCGGGAAGCAGGCCTTCCCTGGGGCCGGCCGTGGCTCCCTCTGCGCCACGGGCACAGCCGGGTCCGCCAGGTGCGGTGCGGGGATGGCGTGGCGCCCGTGGGAACCTGCGGGGGCCCAGCGAGACACGGGCGCGAGCGAGGAGCCCCGCTCGGGGGCGGCAGCCCTGCACGGAGGAGCCCACCGCTCGCCCCGGGACAGCCACCCGCCGCACTTCCTCTCGTCGGCGTCTGCAGCCCGCGGAGGCAGGCCGTCGCCATGACGATGGTTGCAGCGTAGCAAGGGGGGCACTGCCACTTATAAATGGCTAATTGTTCTCCATTTTAAGCAGCAGGCAAAATGCCCGCAAGCCCAAAACAGACCTTTGTACGGAACAAATAAAAGCCACTGGGTTTCTTTTAAGCGACTCTCCTGCTCTTTGCCATTGACGGTTGAGGATGGACTTGCTCCGTCCCCCAGCTGGCAATGGGGCCATTGAGGCCACGGCCAAGAGAAGCCACCTGGCCTTGGTGCCCGTCCTGGGCGTCACCTGCTCCCAGCCCTGCCGCGCAGATCCCGGGCCTCCGAGAGAGACCTGGGGTCCGGGCTGCAGGAGGGCCGAAGCCACGCTCGGAGGCCTCTCCCGGTCCGAATCCGTGCGATTCCCATGAGTCTCATCCTGGGCGAACCCACCCAGTGGCAAGGGACTCCCTGCCATGGGGCTGTGGCCGGGCTCGCCCTGCCTGCCTCCCCCGCTTCTGAGGTGCTCGGGAGCAGCCTGCAGCCGGGGCGCTTGGGGAGCGTGGAGAAGTCACAGAGCCCTTGGGCCATGGCCTCCCTTGCACAGGTGCCCTTCACGTGTCAATGGGGAGGCAGGACCCGCGGGGAGGGCGCAGGACGGCTGGCCTGCCGTGACAGACAAAGCCATGCTTTGGCATTCGTGCAGCGGCCCAGTCCAGAACGCGATTTCATTTGCACACCCTGCGGAAGGGAGAACTGAACAACGAAAAATGGATTTTCTGATGACCATCAATGGAGTTTCTAACCAGAGTATTAAATTGCATGGAGACTGGGGAGCGTGGTGCAGGTCGCACAGATCCTCACCTGATACAGGCAGACAATTAATTCAGACGTTCATTCTGGCTCTTCTAGTAGAGGACCCGTGCGTGGAGCCCATGAACATGTTTAACTAGGGACTGCGGCTTGCTCTCACGAGCGTGGACTGTTCAGGGTACTGCTGCCACTGGCTGGACTCTCGTAATGAATAGGCTGGAAACTTGAACTGCCTCTCGGTTACTTGGAGAAATGCACAGGATGCCGGGCACTCCTTCCACCACGAACTGCTGGCTGGCGCTCCCCTCCTTGGCTCCCGGATACCTGGAGCAGAGGGCGCAGGCCCCTTCAAAGCGGCCACCCTCTGGCCCACGCATGCCCACCCGCCCCTGCTGCCGCCAAGGACAAGTGCCCTGGGCAGCCCTGGGTGAGCCTTTGCCCCCTCCCCCCACCACCCTTCCACTCTTTTGCTGGCCCCTCCCTCACACCCATTCTCCACCTGGTGTACCTCTGCCTGCAGCTGGTGCTGCGCAGAAGGGACACGGGGGGAACTGGCTTCTGACCGTCCAGGAAAGTGGAGAAAGGGCTGATGCGCAAGGAAATCACGGGATCGCGACTGCAGGAGCGACTTCTGAGTGAGCCCCAAAGCCTTCCTGGATGCCCGGCATGTGTTCCTCGCTTTCCTGGCCAGGCCAGCCCTCCATTTAACCTGAATATTGAAACTGTTTGCGCCCGCCTGGGCGAGCAACGTGGCCAGTGCCTTTCAGGCTGGGGAGCCCGACGAAGCGGGGAGCCTTTCATTGCACCTGCCTGTTGGCATGTTCTTCCGATGCTTGGCGAGAGTGGGCCGTCGCACCGACCTGCCGGCTGGTGGGGAGGAAGGTTGGCATGAGGGTGCAGACAACCATCTCCCTTTTGCGCCTGAACTCGACCTGAGCTAGCGTGCCCGGGTTGGAGGAGCAGGGCGAAACGTACAACTGTTTGTGAAACAGTGCAGTGGTACCTCAGCTCACGAGCGCCTCAGTTCACAACCAAATCGGAAAAAAAATTCATAAAACCTTTGAGTCGGGTGGCAACCGCGATTGCAGCCATCTCCCCCGGCACCCCAAGTGGGGAGACGGCCGTGATCGTGCTGGGGGTGAGGGGGGAGATGGCTGAGATCGCACCCGTCTTTCCTGCAAGAGTGCAAGCGTGATCTCAGCCATCTCCCCCCGCCCCCCAAGTGTGGGCCCATCTCTCCCCCCCCCCCCCCAGCACGCAGGGATGACGGGCACGATCGCAGTCTTGCTGGGGGGCGGGGAGATGGCCTCGCCCATCGGGGTTGTGGGGGAGGCGGCCGCGGTCTTTGTTGTTCTTTGCCACTTTGCTTCACATTTTTTCTGATAAAAAAAAGTACAGAACGGATGAACCTTCTTTACATTGACCCTTATGGGGAAATTTGGGACATGACCAGAGTCCTGGAACGGACTAAGTTCGTGAGCCGAGGTACCACTGCAGTTGCTCGTAGTTCAGATTTAACAGAGTCTGCTTCTTCCTTCTGTAATTTCTTCAAACTCAGAAAATAGGTGGCCTGCCGGGTAAAAAGCACGGCCGCGTCGTCCCTTTTCCCTCCCAGCTGTCGGCCACCTTCATATCAGCTTCTGCAAGTTCCTTTCCCACCGGTAGGAGGGAAGCTGTGAGACCCCCCCACCCCGCACCTGGCACCGTTTTCCCGCAACGAAAAGGGGAGAAAGGAAAACTGCGTCAGAGGAAGGACTGTGAGTTGGGGTCCCGGGCAGGTGGTCTTCTCTGGAGCTTCTCCTCTGCCTGGCCCGTCTGGCTTTAAAGACATGAAAGGGGGAGCAGAGCTTTCCTTCACATGCAGGCAGAGCTGGAGATTCGGGGTGAGCAGTGAGCACACCCCCTCTCCAGCCCAGTGCCCCACCCTGCACCCATGTTCAGGGGCGGGAGGGTTGTCATGCGGTGCGGGAAGCCGGGGCTCTCAGGCCCGGAGGGGGGCACACCTGCCTTTCTGTGTGACTCTCTTCCTCGGAAGTGCTGGGATGTCCTGGGGAGGCCCCGTGGCAAGTGGGGGGGCCAGACGCGGACCTCAAGCTGCAGGCCCCGAGCACGTGGCCCGGCAAAGCCAGGAGGGCTCCCGGGCAGCGCGAGCGACTCGCTGCCTCACATCGTCCGGCACTGCCCAGGCACCGACCACAGGGGGGCGGCTCCTCGGGCCAGCAGGGCAGGGGGACCTGAGCGCGGCGGTCTTGTGCACCGCTGCCGGGCACACGGCAGCTCAGAGCTGCAAAGCCGCCTGAGCAGTGGGCCAGGCCCCAGGAGTGCGCCAGGCCCCAGCCCAAGGGAGGCGCCAGCCGGGGGGAGGACCCCGAGGCAGCGCCCCAGGCGTGGGCAGGCGCTGCTGCGCCACCCGGCCCCCTGGCCAGCAGCAGAGGCAGCCCTCGGGCCAAGGCACGCCTGCGGGAGGCTCAGCCCGGTGGCCTGCGGGAGTGGCCGCCTCTCTGGCGCACGGCTTGGCCACGGGATGAGCCGGGAAGCAAAGCGGTCCAGGGAGGATGTCAGAAGAGGACGAGTGACTCTCCATGCGGTTGCCATGGAGATGAGCAGCATAAGGGAAGGGGAATGGCAAGGGCCGTCTCCGCGTTTAGCTGGGGCTTGTCCCCCTGTGGGGAATGGATGCCACAGCAGGGGCAGAAGGGGCAGCCAGGACGCCGCCGGCCCCTGCACCCGCTTCCTCCTGGGCCCAGCAGCGCCTGAGCGCACGGCCCGTCTCCCTCACGCAAGCCAGCCGCTCCACCCGCTCCTCTCCGATGCTGCTCCTGGAGCAGAGGCTAGTGGAACGGGCCCTGGTGGCGGGTGGGGGGACGTGATCCCCATGGCATTCCAGCGGATGCCCCAGCGCCGTGGCAACCTCATTCCTGCGCCCGTTGCCCCAGGACGGGCTCCATTCGCCACGCCAGGCAAGGCCTGTGACCAGATCCTGCTCGCACACTGCGCCTGCACCAAAGAAGCTGTTAGGGAGGCCATGTTGACCCGAGAAGTTACAATACTTGTTTCTTCCGGAAGCGGCTTGTTTTCCTGCCGGGCACATGCACACGCTCTTCCAGGCAGAGGGCCCAAAAGGTCCGGGGCAGGAGAAAGACGCGAGGAGCAGCGCAGGGAGACGGCCCCCGCACCCCTGCAGCATCCCAGGCCCCCGGCCAGCAAGCCGCACGTGGCAGCCGACGCGCCCCCTCCTCGCAGAAGATGGTTCCCTGCCGGTTCCCTGGCCGTGTAAGCTGGTGTTGGCTCTGCGTTTGGAATGGAGTCGGTGGTGCTCAGCGGGCTGCTCTGGCCGGTTGCGTGTTGTCGGTGGTCGTGGCAGAAAGCGGCCTGAGAGAATCGGAGAGCAGAGGCAGCCGCTGCCTCTCCCTCCCGGGCTTTGCAGCTGGGCTGGGGCCTCCTGCCCGTCTCCTCACGTCGCACAAAGCAAATTAGAAGCCTGCTCTGCTGACACATCTCTGCTTTCTCTGCTTTATGCTAACCTCTCGCTTGAAATTCTAAGTACTGGTTTGCAGCCCTCTAATCACTAGACTTCCATTTAGGCCTTTTGTTTTCCAAAGCAGGTGGGGGGGAGTTGTTTAAGTAGTTGACAGGAGCAAGTCTCTTTGCATAAATTACACTCTCTAATTCTGTGCCTCTGACAAACCGCTCGCTGCTCCTTCGTTGTTCCTGCAGTTAGTTTGCGTCGGCCGCTTCCACCCTCGTGCCGCCCTGGCATCCATTTCCGCTGACCCGTTCTGTGCTAACGAGCTTGTTTCGACCAAGGGCTCCTTTTCCGGTTTGCCCAGGAGGGCAGAACGATTTCTGGGTTCCAGGCAACCCAAGCAGGCCTCTTGCTTCCGACAACAGGAATGGACCTACTGGCTCGGCAGATGGACCTCCAAGCACCCGCTCATGCCCAGAGCCTCTGTTCCCCGATGGAAATAGCGGCACTCCTGCGTCTTCAGAGCAACCAGCAGCCCCAGCAGGGGGCCCGATCCTGCGGGCCAGAGGCGCCTTGTCCGGTGCCCCCAGGGTCACGCTTGCTGGGGAAGGAGGGCTGTAGAGGCTGGAGGGGGCCCTGGGGGGTCGTGGTGGCCCGGGCTGCCCAACTTCTCTGCCTCCAAAGCTGCGCCTCCTGGGCCAGGGTGCTGCCAGCCGTTGCCCAGGGGGAGTGATGCCTTGGGCCCCCCAGGCACCCCAAATCCTCTCAGCCAGGAAATCCTTGAAGTAGGATGTTGTCGTCATGCGCCGAGCCCTCCAAAATGCCTGGTCCAAGGCCCTCCCGCTGGGCCCCTCCAAGCTCACGGCTGTGGCTTCTTTCGTGGGTTCAGGCCATCTCGCATTCGGCCAGCGCTTTCGTCCTCTTCCTTTGGCCTTCCCTGCCGCCCCTGTGTTCCCCAGGGAGTCCAGCCTTCTCGTGATGTGTCCGAAGGAGGGCAGCCTCGGCTTCCTGGTTTTGCTTCCGCAGAAAGCTCTGACTTGATTTGATGCGGGATCCACTTGCTCGTCTTTCCGCTGGCCCAGGGTATTCGGAGAGCTCTCCTCCAGCGCCATGTTTCGAACACATCCGTTCTCTTCATGCCACTGACCGCTTTCTTCACTGTCCAGCCCTCACTCCCGTGTGTGGTGACAGGGGATGCAACAGTGTGGATGGCCTGTAGCTTGGACTCCAGTGAAACAGCCTAAGGTGATTAAGGTGCTGAGCTTGCCAAGTTCCTTCCCTGCTGCCCCTCTGAGTCTTTGCCGTCTTCACACTTCTTGCCCGCAGCCTCCCTTCGAGTCGACAACTGAGCCAAGGCATATGAAACCTTGATACTGAATGTGTCCAGTTTGTGGCCCATTGTTCTGTTGTCCAAATTTGTTGACAAATTTAAAATGATTCCTTCTCTGCAGCTTGGAAAGTTCTGCTGGCATCCTCTCTGCCCCGGGGCTTTATTCCTTGCAGGTGCTTTCATGCCACTTCCCGATATTGCAGGCTGCTGCTGCTGCTGCCTGGAGCTCGTCCGGCTGGAGAGCCCCTTCCAGTCTGCTTCGGCTTGCTCAGCCTGATGCAGGACACCAAACGGACAGAGCCAGTGCTCCCTCAGTTAGCCCCAGCTCATATTGCCCCTGCTGCGTTGCTTTTCCCCAGGGGGGTGGGCACCCCGTCCTGCTTCCCCTCCAGCGTGGCTGCCCAGCTTAACAAGGGGGCGGCCTGCTCCTGAGCAAAGCTCCATGGCGAGAGCTGGAAAGAGCTGGGCACGTGCCGCCTGCAGGAGAGAAGGCAGAGTGGGGCCCGAGAGCAGCTCGCAAGCACTTGCGAGGCTGTTGGGCAGGGGAGGGCCGGGGCCTCTTCTCAACCATTCCAGAGTGCAGGACATGGAATCACGGGATCAAGATTTTATTTATTTATTTACTTATTTATAAAAGTTGCATGCCGTCCAATTACTTGCGTCTCTGGACGGCTTGCGGCATGAAGAAATAAGTTGCGGGCTGAACACCAGGAAGAGCTGCCTGACTGCTGGAGCAGTGCAACGGGGCAATCAGTTTCCTAGGGGGTGTGCCCCCCCCACAAGAGGCACTCCAGGTGCACCTGGCAGCCATCCAAGGGGGCCGGTTCAGCCAGGAGTCCCACCTGGGCAGGGGCCGGGCCTGATGGCCCTCTGGCCCCTTCCAGCTCTTCTGCTGTGCAATTGTACGCCCAGCCGTGCTGCCGCTTCTGGCATCCTTAGCCCACTTGCCCCAAGGGGCTGTGTGCCCCGCAGCGCCCCAATTCCCTGCCTTGTGCCCCAAGACTTCCAGGCTGGCAGGCGCTTGACGTGGCTCCTTTTACTGCCATCCCATGTGCCCCTCTCCTCTCTGCTATTCCTTTGATGAGCGTCTTCTATTAATTTGGGCTGGAGATGCAGAGAGAGCGTGTCTCAGCAGCCCCCCCCCCCCCAGGACATTGGCCTGCCACGTGCTTTTCCACCAGCTCCGTGACTTCTGCACCTCAGGTGACCGTCTCGTCTCAGCCCAGGAGAACGCCAGCCGCCTGCACCCAGCACCGCACTGTGGCCGCCCCCGAAGCAGCCCTTCCTCACACGCCTGCCTGCCTGCAGCCCGGTCCATGTGGGCAGCCTGCTTGCCCCACGCTGCCCAAGTGCAGCGAAATTCTGCATGGGTGCCTTGCTCGCCCAAGGCCGCTTTGGCGGCGGGAGGGCCAGGTGGGGCAACTGCGCAGCCAGCCTTCAGCAGAGGGTTGCTTGCTTGCTTGCTTGCTTGCAAAGGGCTTTTGGGGTGCTGGAAAATTACGTGTGCGCAGGCGGTGGAAGGTGCCTGGAATCCGGTGCAGTCTGTCCGTGCCCAGGCCCTGCGGCGTTCCGGCTGCCACAAGCCTCCAGGGCAACCGTGGCGACTACATATGTAATATTGTTTAAGGGGCTCCAGGGCAGCCTGCAGGGCGCGTCACGTCAGGCCAGCCATAAAGATGCATGAACAGCTAAACACTGCACTGTGCGGACCCAGGGGCAGTGGCACAGGTGTGTGCGGAGGGAGGCCTTCGCAAGGGGCGCAGGCAAGCGGCGGGCGCCCGAGCCTCGCCACGCAGGGGGGCAGGCGGCGCGCGGGAACGCGGGCCTCGCGGCCGGCCTGGTGCTGGCGGGGTCCAGGCGGCCCCGCACGCCACTCTCGCCGGCCCACTGGCGGCCTTCGCGGGTGCGTGGCCTGCCACTGACAGCCTCGCGCAGCCGAGGGGGCACCGTGCGCTCGTCGGGCCAGCCGTGAGTCCCCCGGGCGGTTCGGTTCTCTGGCTGCTGTTAATTAGCCACCTAACCCAACTGCCACGGGAACCTTTGCCAAACCCGACCACCCAGCTCCCCGTGAGTAAACCAGCACACTGATCTGAGAGGAGGGAGCAGCAGCGGGCAGGAGCCTTGCTTGGCCAGGGCCTAATTGCTTGCGATTAGCTAATCACATCCTCTCCAAGATGCTGACATGGACTCCTGCATGTCTGTCCCAGTATTTCTCTCACTGCTGGGTGGACTGGTCTGGAGTTTCTCAGATTCCCTTCTCTGCCCCTCCCCAAGAACAGGGGCAGCGCCTGCCCACCCCCAGTCCGGGGCCCTCTCGCCTGCTCTCCGGGATTTCAGCCGAGCTGGGCCCCCCCCAGCCAGAGCCGAACCGCGTGACTGTGAGGCCACCCTTGGGCGGGAGAGGGAAGCGAGAGGGCAGGTTTCATCTCCAGGCCGACCCCAGTCTCAGCTGGGTCGGCCACCGCCAGCCGGCCTCATGGGGGCTCCTCGGGAGCCTCACCCCCTCCTGCTGGTGCTCAAGGGGCCGCTCGGAAAGGGGCAGCTCGGGGCGGGCGAGGCAGGGCAGGTTCGGCGCCCGGAGGAGGCAGGGTGCGCGCGCACAAGGGGGCAGCCGGTTCGGGCGGAGGGACCGACCGGGCGCGCCCGGAGAGCAGGGCAGACCGGACCGGACGGCAGGGGATGCCCTTCCTCCGAGCCGCTGCCGCCGTCGCGCACTTCCGCAGGGGGACCCCGCCGCGCGGTCTCGACGGCCCTCGCGGCCACTGCCCGGCCCGCTGGCGGCGGCCTCCGCGGGATCCTTCGTCCCGGACAGGAAGCGCCGGCGGGGCTCGGCCAGAGGCCGCCGGGAAGGGACGCTGCGCCAGGCCGGCCGCGTCTCGCCCGCCCGCCGCGGCAAGGAGGGGTCCCCGGCGGCCCGCCGGGGCTCCCCGCTCGCTCGGGGCTGGCGCAGCCCCTCCGCCGGCCGCCCCGAGTCCCCGCCCCGCCGCGTCATCAGCAGCCCGAGCCCCTCCTCGCGTCCACCTGCGCGCGCGCCCGCCCGCCCGCCGCTTCCCTCGCGCGC
>NW_025335855.1:986577-1008591 GCF_004798865.1 Varanus komodoensis
GGCCCCGGCGCCCTCCGGCCCGCGCCCGGCCCCCTCGCCTCGCCTCGCCTCGCCTCGCCGCCCGGGGGAGCCGGCCGCCCCGCGCCGCAGCGAGGGGGAGCGGGCCTCGGCCGGGCCTCGCTGCTCTGCCGCGGGGGGCGCGCGTAAGTGAGCGCGGGGGCCGAGGCGGGTCCTGCCTTCTGGGGGCACCCAGAGGCAGTGCGGGCAGAGGGCGGCTCCGTCCCTGCGGCTTGTTCCCCGGGAGGCGCGGAGAGGCGCGCCTGTGCCACAGCTGGGGAGGGGCGGGCGGGGGGGGTGAGTGCCTCACCTGTGCCGCCGCCCTTCACCTGGCGAGCCTCGGACGGGCCTCCCCGAGCAGGGCAGTCGCACCGCCCGGGGCGCGCAGCTCCTCTGCTCGTGCGCAGGCATGCGCTCCGGGTTCACAGCTCGCTCCGGGCTGAGGTCGCGGGGTGGGGAGCAAGTGGAAACGGAGCGAGCTGCGGCGCCGGAGAAGGCCCTTCCCGTCTCGCTCGCCGGGAGCCTGACCCCCTGCTGGATCCGCGGGTGCTGTGCCCCTCTGCTCAGCCTGGCCATGGCCAAGCCGGGCGTCCGTCCGTCCGTCCGTGCCGAGGGCCGGCGACTCACGCAGCCCGTCGGGGGCAACAGGCCAGCCATTGCTTCAGGGGGGAAGAGGCAGTGCCTGACCACGTGCAGCCCTCGGCCTCGGTTCTGGGGCAGACGTGCAGCCGCCACTCTGCCGATTTCCACAATGGGCCCTGCTGGACCTTGGGGCCGCCGGGGGTCGGCCTTTCCCTGGGAGCACTCCCAGGCCTCCAGCTTGCAAGGAGGGACAGCTGTGGCGTGACCCATGACCCCCCTCCCCCTGCGTGGCCCAGGCTCCTGCAGCACCCCGGGCACCGTCCTGTGCTGCTCACCCTGGGGCGTCAGGGTCTGTCATGTTGGAAGCCACACAGACTGGCAGGAAATGGTGCGCTTGGTCCTTCGGTCGAGCGCCTCTTCCCAGTCCTCACGAACTGCCCACCAAGCTTCATGCAGTGCGAGGGACCCAGGACGGGGGAAACTCCTCAGATGCTCCACCAGCCAACAGAAGTCCCAGTAATGTCATATCAGATTATGGTATCCCCGCCCCCCCCCCGGCACATGCTTCCTCAGTTCCAAGAGCACATTCAAGAAGGTGCGGTGGGCACCTCCACGGAGGGGCTCCTGGGGAGACGCACCTGCCCTGCAGGCCTGGCTGGGGCTGGGAGGGAGCAAATGGCCAGGAAGGCTGGGAGGGAGCAGCAGGAAGACGGAGGGGGGGGAGTGAGGTCAGCGCTGAGGAGGGAGAGCAAGCAGAAGGCCTGGACCGGGCAGGGAGGGAGGGAGGGGAGGGAAGGGGCCGGGCCGGGAGGGGGCCGCGTGGCTGGATGCTGGGAGCAGAGTGGGAGAGCAGAGAGAACCGGCTGGGCTCCGTGTGGCGTGGCGAGCGCAAGCCGCTCCCCTTCCGGAACCACAGCTCAAATGGCCCCCTCAGTGCGTTGCAGATGGGCTTCACACCAGGGCGAACGTTGCCCCCCCCCCTCCAGTGGGTGCTTATGGTCCCGAAAGGTCAGGGGTCACTCGCAGTCGGTCAGAAGTGCACCCGCTCACGGGGCCCAGCTCCCGCCAGGCTGCCGGCATCGCCGCTGACCCGCTGGGGAAGGAGCGCTTCCTTCGGTTGGGGCCGCTGCGAGGCCGCTGGGCGGTGGCCATCGGAAGGCCTGGCTGCGCCACTGCTGGCTGCCTGAAGGCCTGCGGGCAGATTCCGTCCGCCTTCGCAGTGGAGACGGTGCGTGGCTGCACCTTGGAGCGGCCCGACAGCACCAGGTGGCACGCCTGCCCTTTCGGAGCAGTGGCCAGGCGCACCTGGCCCCTGGCCTGCCAGGACAGGTAGAACTGGCCTCCGCGGAGTGTGCAGGTGGAGCTGTCGCTGCTGTTTCCCCACAGACAGGTGGGTGTTCAGGCAGCCATTGGCAGAGCCTGCACCTCCCCGGGCCGGCGCGAGCACAGAGGCTGTGGCTAGCGGCAGGGGGTGGAGGCGGCCTCGGCGGGCAGCAGGCCCCCTGCCGAGGGAGTGGCTTCCGAGGAGCTTCACTGCACGGGGCCCCAGATCCGGGTGCTGCACTCGTGCCGAGCAAGAGGCCAGGAGCAGGACGCTCTGGCCCTCAGCCTCTGCACACACGGAGGCCCTTCTCGCCCTTCATAAGCACCACGGCTGTTGCCGCTGGCGTTGCCCCATGGAGCCCCCTCCTTTCCTGTAATCCACCCCCCAGCAGGGGACTGGGCAGCCCTGGGCTCCTCGGCAGCGCAGGCCACGCTGCTCTGACACACACGCCTGGCCCCACGGCCGGAGAACGGGAGGAACGGCCGCGTCGGCTGACTTCGCAGGGCTGGCGTGCTTCGCAGCCTCTCCGTCCCGCTAACTCTGCATTTGTGATGGAGATGTCACGGGGATGGGTTTTGGGGCGATGGCTTTTATTCTTGGGGTGATTTCTTGGCACTGGAAAAATAATGCAGCAGTTAGAACACAAATGCCTTTCTTTGCGGCCTTGTGGGCGCGTGGCAACCCAATCCAGGCGTTTTGCTTCGGACCTCCACAGGGCTAGAGACTTGCCTTTTGCCTTAGAGGAAGGACGGGTCGTTCTCCGGAGCAACGCGCATGTCAGCTTGCTCCACGGGTGTTTCGGGGCTGGTGTGTTAGAGGTAAAATATGGCAAAATGTGTTGGGAATAAAGAACGATTTAGCAGGTTCTTGCGTTGTTGGTCCGTCTTGTGCTTTTGTTTCTGTTGTTGTGTTTGACTTGTGTTTGACTTTCAGTGTTGCCATTTCCAGATGGTGTGAGTAAGGCTTACTGATTGTAGAGTCATCTATCATGAGAAGCACGTTTCATTACAAAAAATGGAGCGGAGGAGAAATCAAGCATTTACGAAAGCACGCGGAGACGGTCTGAGCCGCGCTGGCTGGTCCTTCACCTCAGTGCAGCGGGGGCAGTGCAGGAGTCCCCCCCACCGGAGGAGGCGCAGGGCGTGCAGCTGGCCCCAGTCCGGCAGCCCCCACCTCCGCGTGCGGTGCCGGCGCGCTGCTTTGCCCGTGTCCCACTTCCTCCGCCGCCTCTCCCCCGACCGACCGTGGCCGTGGTGGAGCCACCGCGCTTCCAGCAGGCTGCCGCGTGGCCGTTCCCGTGGCAGCACCTGCCGGGGGAACCGGGGCTCCGCGCGGCTTGGGATGGGAAGGCCGGGGTGGGACCGCTGAGCTGCAGTGGCTGCTCGGGGCATCGGCCCTCTGCTGGGCTGGCGGGGACGCCACGCTTCTCCCCGGGGGGAGTTGGAACACGGGGGCACCGGGCCCTCAGGCCGCCGCTGCCCAGGGCGAGGGAAGCGCCGCCTCCGCTGGGGCGGCCACGAGCCTCGTGGCTGTGAAGCCCACCCAGAGCCCGTGTCGGGGGGGCCCAAGGCACCGCCTGCGGGGCGAGCTTTTAAAATGTGGTTTTGCAAGACCATTTACACTCGGCCGCGCATGGGATAGTTTCCTGAGAGAGATGTGCAGATTTGCACAAGGCCGGCGAAAGACAGATCCGTTGGCAAGCGGCATCTACGGACCACTCGCCTCAAAAGCAAGACCACCGTGTGGTCCACAGGCCTTTTCATTATGGGAGGAGAGTGTTCATCCTTCCCGTGTTGCAATATCCGTCTTTTAGCTGTCAAAAGGTGCAGAAAATCCATTTGCCTGGCTGAACATTAACTTCAGCGAAGGAAATAGGTAATAGAGGACAGGTGCACCAGGAAATATTAAAACCTGCTCTCATACAAGATTCATCCACATAATAACCTCCCCTCCCAAACAGGCGACTGCCTCCAGCCCCTCGCCAGCCTGCACGAGCTCTGATTAACAAGAAGTCGCGGCGGCATCTCCGGTGTGAGCTCGGCCGGGTCGGGCAGGTGCCGAGGAGGCGACCTGCTGAGTGCGGCTATCCCTGTTCCTGTCCCAGCCTGGCTCACGCCGTGATGGTGTAAATTCGCTGATGATGAGCATTCAGAAACTGCAGCCTCACTCGTGGCTCCGGCGGCCAAGGACGGACTCTGGGCCTGTGAGAGCAGCCGGGCCAGACCCAGTGGTCCAGGTGGCCACGGCGGCTCCTCTCGAGGGAAGAGGGCAGGCGCAGGTCAGGGCTCTCGGCCCTGGGTCGAACACCGGATTTCCCCGTGTTCCCTTTCAGAAATTCCACGGGGAAGGCGACACTGCTCAGGGCCACTAAAAGACGCCTCCGGCGAACTTTGGCCCGGGCCGTCGCAGCACCCAAAGGGCGGTGGCTGCAGCGGACCACGCCATCAGTATTCCGAGCTACCGGATCAGCGGCTAATTTGGGATTATAGCCCCCCTCCCCCCCATTTAGTAAATCCCACCTGACTTGCTTGAATCAATGGCAAACCAGTGGCCAGAACTGCAGTGACTCTTTTAATATCGCTGTTATCGCCACTTGATGAAATTGGTTGGCGATTCGTACGACAAGCGCCCCGCCCTGGGGATCCCCTCACTCGAAGGCGGAGGAAGGAGCCTGGCTCGGAGCTGGGGTCACAAAGTGAGGGGTTTGGGGAGTGGGAAACGTTTCCTCCTGTTTGGACCAGCGACTGCCCCGCATTCCCCGTTGCAAGTGCTTCCGTCATTTCCTCAGTGTGCAAGGACCCCAGAGAAGGGCCGTTCTGAGGCACCCCAGCAAGGCGGCTGAGCATGAAGAAGTGCCCGAGTCCTTCTCAGGGTTCTCTGGTCCGTGCTGTACTAGCCTGATTGGCACTTTTGACACGGTGGATTTATGTCTCTGGGAATGGTGGAGATCCCATCATCCCCATCTTTAATAGCTGAAGCAGCCTTTGGATGTTTCGCCTGTTTGAGATGATGTGCAGAAATCATACCCAGATGCTCACCCTTTTCTCACTGTGCTTGCCATAAAAATGTCAAAGCAAACCCCGCCTGCTGAGGAAGAGCGTCGTGCGACTCGTACTTATCAACGACAATGGATAAAGTGGTGCTGTTGGACAAACTGCAGACAGGGTTAAAGGAGACCAGCTTCTCATTTAGAGAATGCTTGGCATTGTATTTGTTTTCCTTGTAGGAGGCATAGACAGTGATTCCACTTTACTGGTGTCCAAATCAATGGTAGAAGACTCGAGAGTAGCTTAATTAATTTCAAATTATTAGAGTAACTCTGCAGAAATCTGATTTTTAAGCACCTCATTATGAAGAAGATAAACATTCAAGTGCCAGAGGAGGCCCTTGACAAATCCGAAAACTGCAGTTCCAGGCAGGCTGGGGCTACCAGCACATCTGTACGTGCCTTTGCTGTACGGTATTGAGGAAGTAGAAACCAAGCAATAATGTAATTGACCGCAGTCATGATGGGCAGGTGAAATAAAGATTTTATCTTCCTTGACAGGATGCAGGATGCTCCAAGCATCCGTCAGACCAAGCGCAGCCGCATAGGTCTGAAGTGTGAATCCCAGACTGGGAAGGGGGCATCCACCGATCCGGCAAAAGACCCCAGACCTTCTCAGCTTCAAATAACTTGAAGCAAGGGCAGCCAATTTGCTGAACATAGCCCGAGAATTATCGTTAGGCCCAGGCATGGCCATTGCTTGGCCCATATAATTCCCAGCCAGACTCCAAAAGTGGCCATGAGAATTAAAAATAAACTGTTAACAAAAAGCCCCTTCGAAGAGCGTCCAAGTGCCTGGTGCACAGAATGTGGCTCTCCCAGGCTTTTCTCGGCAAATGTTCATCCATCACCATCCAATGCGCTTCCTCCCAAAGGGGCCGGGCAGGCTGGCGTGGGGACACCCTCTGTGCTCTGGCCGTCCACAGTCCCCCGCCACCCAGGCAGCCGCGTAAAACGGGAAAGGAGGGCAAGCCACGTTGCTGCCCTATTCACACGCAGCCCTGGCCGCTTGTCAACACCTACTTTGAAAAGAAGATGCCTGCTTTCAATGGCACAACCTATAAATCATACATAAAATACATTTCTGTCCATTTTTATTACCTGTTCACCATCTTCAATAAACTTCTAAAGTAAAAAAGTAAATTGAAAATGAAAGCCAAACAAAGGAAATCCAATGAAATATCCCACCAAATGGGGGCCCCAAATACATGGAACACGGTGTTTTAAAACGCCCAGAATTAGCCAGTCAGAAAAAACCTTTTGGCTTCTGGGGAAGAAGGCAAATCGTTCCCCACCACCGGTCCTGCTCAGTCAGCAAACGAACACTAGCAAAAGCGACGGGCTCTTGGGAAGGCGTTTGACCCTGTGCATCCGCGTCCCCGAAGGGTGCCGGCCTTTGTAGCTGCCCATGACCGCCTGGATGCGGAAGGCTGCAGGCATCCGGTCAAGAGCGGACGTGAGCGTTGCCCCCCACGCCCCTGGCCCTCAGCAGCTCTTGGACAGCCCCTCGCAGCCGTCTCTTCCCGAGGAGGAAGAGCTGCCGAAGCTCCACCTGGACGCGTGGAAGCCAGTGGTGGCTCCCCTTTCCCTGTGCGCCCCAATAACCACTGGAAGACCGAAAGCAGCGCGCACATCTAGCCTTGAGGAGGGAGGCGGAGCAGAGAGACGGCAGCACTTCTCAAGCGCCAGAGAGGCTGTCACACCGCAGGGCAGGGCCTCCTCGGTCACCCTCGACCGCGGGACGTGGCACGGCGCGCTCACGTTACAGGAGGCCGGTTCCTGCCGGGCATCGGGGCAAATGCCCTGGCCGTTGCAGCCGTCTGACGCTGGGGGACACGATCCAGGCCCGCCTTTCTGCGACCGACTGAGGCAGGGCGGTGGCAGGGGAAAGCCTCACCCGGAAGCGTCTGGTTAGTACAGGATGGCTTGGCAGAGGGTGTGTGAGAAGGACGGCGTAGAAGGTGGCGCTCTCCTGAGCCCTGAATGTGAGCATTGTTTTCTAGCACCAGAGGTCTAAATATGTTTTGGAACAGCGATTGCGGGAGACCTCACCAAGCAGAGATGTGAGTCCAGAGTTTCAGAGCAGCCAGGAGGGCCCAAGGACGAGGGCACGAGGCGCCGCGCTAATGAAGAACTTCAGCCCTATCAGAGAATCTTGTCGGCAAATGGCTTGCGGGGGAGATGTTGCTAAGTATCCACATGGAGCCAGATGCGTCCCCTTTGTAGCCGGAGGCTCCTGTGTGCAAAGGCCCCAGCAGCTCTGCGATGCTCCGTAGCGGTGGTGGTTTCGGTCGGTTGGATGGGATGCCTGCTCTGCTCTGCTTTCGGGGACCTCCGCTTGCTTCAGGGGGCCGCGTGTTCGGCTCAGTCAAGTCTGCTGCGTCAGTCACTTCCCAGACTTGGTCTGCCTTATCCAGCCACTTCTGCTCTCAATACACAAGATGTTCGGTGGGTTTCGCTCTCAGCTCTTGGTCTCCCACAGCATTCACACAGTGGTGGGGCTCTGAGAGGCACGTTCTGTCCCTGAGGATGTGTGTGGACTGGCACTTGGTGAAAGGGGGATGCACCTGAGCCCAGATTGTGCTGTCACGGGTGTGGGAGACGCTGCCGCATTCTGTTCCCCCTGTAGAAGCAAGATGATTCTGTGCACCTGGTCGCAGAACACGCAAGGCGTCCACAAAAGAGTAAAATGCACGGAAGCAATTATTTGTTCTCCGTACCTCGCCTTTCCCCTCCGTGCACGGACCCCTGGCAGCCCGCACGATCCTTGTCCTTTGCACTTTATCTTCACAACAGCCCTGTGAGGAAGGTTAGGCTGAGAGTCAGCGGCTGGCCCAGAGCCCCCCGTGGGCCCCACGGCTGAGCGGGGGCCAGGCCCTGCTTCTCCGGAGTCCCAGCCCCGCACGCCAACCTCCACGCCAGCCTGCAGCTGGGACGGCGGGCCATCTCAAGGGGCCCTGGAGGCCTGGCCCCTGCTCCGCTGGCGTGGCTCGAGGCAGCCCGATCTCTGCTCCCGGAGCTGCTCTCCAAACGCCTCCCCTCCTTTGCCTCCTACGTCTTACTAAAAAAAGGTCTCTCGGATTTATTTCGCTCACGGCACTTTTAAACTGCTCAGCAACCTAAGCTCTCTGGGCAACGTATGGTGCATAATGAAGCAGTTAGTCGAAACAGAACATCAGGAATGCAAGATAAAATAAACAGCAGGTAATGGAAGCACCGAGCACATACCAGCCGGGGAAACCCTGCCTGCTGCCAAAGAGGGGGCTCCACGGCCCGGAAGCACTGAAGGCAGTCGGTGGGACGGTGACCCCCATTCAGAAGGGGCCCCCCGGAAAGGGCCCCGCTCGCGCAGCCACCTGCCTCGCCTCGTACGCATGGGGGGCCCAGGTGGGGCACTGCCAGAGAGCGCCTGGCCCTGGCTGCGTGGTGCTGGGAGGCGAGGACGGCACCCTTAGCCAGGCTCTGGAATGGAGCGGACGGGCAGCCCAGCCGGCCTGTCCCAGACCAGCGCTGCCCCGGAGCTTTCAAAAGCCCCTCGTGCAACGAACTCGGCCCCGAAGCAGAACGAGAGGCCCCGGAGCGTGAGCAACGGCTGCGGAGCTGAGTCCGTCTGCTCTGCCGGGCTTGGAGCGGAGCGCCCCCAAGGAGCTGCCCCTGGCCGGACACTGGAGCTGCCGCTGCAGCCCCCCCCCCCCCCGCTTGCCGTTGGCCTTTCCTGCTGGACTTCTGGAGGCTCAGCAGGTGTGCAGTCGGGACGAGTCTGCGCCTGCTTGGTGGCACGTGGCGCCGGAGGCGCATCCCCTTCCGCCGTGGGCCGGGCACCTGGAGGTGGCAGCGTCCCCCAGAGTTCAGGCCGCGTCTGAGGGACCCGCTTCATCACCAAAGGGAGGCTCCCTCGTGTGGAGGCGTCGGCAGCAGACGCGGGACGAGTCTGGGCGATCTGAGCAGCCGGATGCGATGAAGCACTCAGCTCAGCCAGCAGAACTGCCAAGAGCCCTCCAGGCAGCGCGAGTCCCCAAAGCGGCAGGTGAGGCCTGCTTCCCTCCCTGCCTCCCCATGAGGCAAGGCTGCTGCTGTATCGCCAGCCCAGGCTACTGAGCAGGTTTAACAGAAGGCTTCCCTGAACGCCTTAGAAGCAGAGCGAGCCAGAAGGGGCCTCCCGGGCCATCTAGTCTGACCCCCACCCCAGCCGGCTCCGCTCACGACACGCCCACCATGCGCACGTCCAGCCTGTCCTCGAACGCCCGCACCGAGCAGCGAAGGTGCCGCCGTGGTGGACCCGCCCACAGCACCTCCGAGCACCGGCCACGTGCCCAGGGTGCCTGGAGCGGGGGAGCTGCACGAGCCGAAGCGGGGGGGGGGGGCACCGCACTGGTGCGCTGGCTCCCTGGCTCAGGCGCGGGGCAAGCGAACAAGCGGGGCAACCGCAGGAGGCTCCCGAGTGCCCGCGAGCCCAAGGCCCCTGGGCAAAGCAAAGCCAGCGAATGTGCTGCTGTGCCCTGCCCCCCCTGGGGGCATTTCCGGCACACCCCCGCCCAGTTTCAAGGGCACAGAATACGCACTTCTCCCCAGGGAGGATGGCATGCACGTCCTGGCCAGCCAAAGGAAGGCCAGGTGGAAGTCGTGTGGCCAGCGAGAACGGGCAATGGAAAGCTCGCTCTTCAGGGGACGAACATATGTAGTGGCAACTGAGCAGAAAATCTGGTAATGTTTCAACCGCCCCCCCCCCCCCACAAAGGAGCAGCCAACACCCTCGCAGGGGCACGGCCGTTTTCCAACGGGAGAGCTCTTCCTCTAGCTGGGAAAGAGCTCGGGACTGTTAAAAAGGTAAGATAACTTGCTGGAACAAGTTGAAAAGCCTGCAAAGAAGGGGCCGCACCCTCCCCTCGCATCTGGATCAGAGGCCTCCGGGTCCAGTCTCCCCACGGTTCCAAAGCCGCCTCTCCGACGTTCAAGACACGAGGAGGGAAGCCCAAGGGAGATTAAAGCCTGGACTTACGAGGACTTACAATCTAATTAAATGAAAGGTGTGTGACCGCTGCCTTCCATGGGGCGCTGCTTCCTAATACGAGAGCCCGGAGGGGCCGCCCCAGGCCGCTGCATGAGGGGTCCCAGGACAGAGGACGGGAAGGCCATCTTCACTCCGCACGTGATTCCGGTTTGGAACCGGCTGCCGCGAGGGGTATGGTGGCCCCGACCCGCCGGGGGAGGAGAAGGCTACCCGGGGCTGTTTAACTCTGGCTCCAGGATTCACGGGCCGGAGGCGTCGTCATCCAACACAGGGGTAATTCCGGAGGCCTGGGGGGCCGGTGCCTGTGGTGCTGGTGGCCGACTTGCGGCCAGGGAGGTCAGGCGGAAGCTCAGCGGAGAACATTGGGTGGCAGCGGAGCTGAGCGGGCTGCTGCCTCCATCTCTGGGGCTGCCCAAAGCCCCACGTTGGGGGCGCCCCCCTGCGGCCCCCCTGCTGCTTTTGTGCACACACTGCTTGATGCAGGTGGGGGGCCCCTGGGGCTCCCTAGCCCTTGGGGTGGCCTCACCCCAGGGGCTGCGAGTGTGGGGTGGGGTGGCGGAGGCCTGATTTGCGGACAGGGTCGGAGATGCCCCAAGGCGTCTGCTCCTGGCGGATGTTCCGCTTGCGCTGCGCCACGGCACTGTGCTTGGCCATGCCTGGCCCCGCGGGTGACGCAGGGGCTTGCGCCCGGGGCGCTCGGGCCTCCCCTTCTGGCGCTGCCCGGCAGGCGAGCGGTCAGAGGCGCCGAAAATGCTTCCTCGCGCAACATGCCGCTTGTGTGCCCCATCTCCTGCCAGAAGGGGCTCTTTGCCGGGGGCTGACTCTGCCGCTTTGCTGAGACCCGCGGCTTCTGTCTGGGGGGCTCTGCCTTTCTGCATCATCCGCCTGCCAGCCGCACGGTGGCGCTCAGTGGAGCTGCCGCCCGGCAGAGTGGCCCCTTCTCCAAGGCTTTTGCTCTGCTTTGGAACTGAATACCAGATTTCTATCACCTCTAAATGCAACCCCCCCCCCCCGCCAAAGTCCGAAAACAGGAGAGGCTCTGGTTGGCGTCGAGCTGTGAAAAAGCCCTGCTACCTTGTGTGGGAGGGGTCACAAGTAAAGGTCCCACGCAGAGAGCCCGCAGGAGTGCTGAGGGGCTTGGGCCGCGATGGGCTTGGAGGGAAGGAGTCACATCTGCGGGGGGGGGGGGCTGTCAGTGGGCATTGGCAAGACAGCTCCGCGCAGCCCCCTCGGCTCCCAGGGATGGGTGCCCAGAAGGGGGGGCTCTCGCCTCGCGGCCTGGGCGGCTTCCTGGTGCGCCGCGCGGGGGCCGCTCAGAGCGGGAGGTGCCACGCTGGTGGGCGCGGGATGACTCCTCCTGCGGAGACGGAGGAAGGAGGCAGTGAATCAGCCGCCCTCGAGCAACAAGGGCGGCCCCCTGGGTCAGGCCGGCTGGGGGGCTGCGGGGCCAGTCCCATGGGGCTCCCCATCAGCACTCACGCAGAGTGCCCTGGGAAGCCTGTGGGTATCGGGGGGGGGGGGGCAAGCGGCCTGCGGTCCCTTCACAGCCCCGATCAGGCTCTCTGTCACCTTCTGGGGAAGCTCTCCTCCACATCGGAGAGGTGCTTGGGGGGCACAAGGAGGAACCCCCGTGCCAGGGCCAGGCTGTCTCAGCAGGCGTTTGGCTGGCCGGGCGGTTTTGTTGCCTGGTGTTCAGCTTTTAGCAGGTGGCTGGTCTCCTCTCTGCGCTTTCTTCTCTCCTTTCTGTAGTTTCATATCCTGTTTCATTGTTGCTCGCTGGCAGGCTGGGTCTAGCGGCGCGGAGGGTGGTTGGACAGGGCTCTCAGCGGGAGAGTCTCGTGTGGGGTTTTGTCTGAGACAGCCGAGGCCCGTTTCCAATTGCCTGCACGAACGGGAATGTGCTCCCCCCAGAACTGCACCGGAAGGCGGCAGCTCCCACCGGAGGGGTGCGGGTTCTGGATGCGAGTGGCCCTCACCTGTCGTTTCTCTGGCCTCTTTCAGGTCAGAGGTGGAGCTGGCCCCCCAGGAGGAGGTGGTGGATCGGAGCCCTCGCCTGGAGATGCCCGCCCGGTCTCCGCAGACGCGCATCTCGGCTGGGCTGCAGCAGGAGGGCCCGGGGCCCTCGCAGGTGCCCTGGAGAAGGCTGGGCCCCTCTCCGTGCCTGGCAGGCCGCGCACCACTCTCGCCCCGTCCCTGGTGATTCCTGCAGCTGCGAGGACCTGAAGGAGCCACGGCCAGCAATCCTGGAGCGGCGCTTGCCCGCAGCCCCGCAAGGGCCCCCCCCCCCAGCTTCCCGAGAGAGCGTGGACGGATGGTGGACACTCAAGCCAGGAGCCTCGCTGCTGAGAGAGGGTTGCAGCAGCGCCTCTGGAGAGACCGTGATCGCCCCGGGCAGAAGGCACCGCAGAGCGGGCGCAGAAGGACTCGCCCGGGAGTTGTGCTGGGACCCCCGCGGGCCATGACCGCTCCGAGGACGACGCGCCTCTGGGCTCCCGGAACCTGAGGACGCCCATGAACTCTTGGCTCGCGCACCGTTGCCTGGCCGGACCTGCCCCTGCGGCCGAGAAGGGCGGCCCTCCCGTCCCCCCGCCCGCAGCCGATGTAGGCCTGCCCTCGCAGCAAGAGCGGGCCCCTGGCCGCCAGGAGGGGCCGGGCAGGCCGAGCGCCTCACCATGGTGCTGCCGCCCCCGGACAAGCGGCACGTCTGCCTCACCACGATGGTCATCATGACCAGCATGGCGTTCATGGACGCCTACCTGGTGGAGCAGAACCAGGGCCCCCGTAAGATTGGCGTCTGCATCATCGTCCTGGTAGGAGACCTCTGCTTTCTGATTGTGCTGCGCTATGTGGCCGTCTGGGTGGGGGCCGAGGTGAAGACCGCCAAGCGCGGCTACGCGATGATCCTGTGGTTTCTCTACATCTTTGTGCTGGAAATCAAACTGTATTTTATCTTCCAGAACTACAAGGCTGATAAGAGAAACCTGGAGACGGTGGCCAGGAAGGCCCTCACCCTGCTGCTCTCCATCTGCGTGCCGGGGCTGTACCTGGTGCTGGTGGCCCTGGACAGCATGGAGTACATACGCACCTTCCGGAAGAAGGAGGACTTGCGGGGGCGCCTCTTCTGGGTGGCCCTGGACCTGCTGGACATCCTGGACATCCAGGCCAACCTCTGGGAGCCCCACAAGACGGGGCTGCCCATCTGGGCCGAGGGACTCATGTTCTTCTACTGCTACATCCTGCTCCTGATCCTGCCCTGCGTGTCCCTCAGCGAGATCAGCATGCAGGGGGAGCACATCGCGCCCCAGAAGATGATGCTCTACCCGGTCCTCAGCCTGGCCACCATCAACGTCGCCACCATCTTCATCCGGGCCGTCAACATGGTCCTCTTCCGGGACAGCCGGGTCTCCACCATCTTCATCGGCAAAAACATCATCGCCATCGCCACCAAGGCCTGCACCTTCCTGGAGTACAAGAAGCAGGTGAAGGAGTTCCCGCCACACGCCGTGGCGCTCGAGCTGCAGCAGAACTCCGTGCCGCACGGCCCGGCCGGCCGCGGCGCACAAGGCCTCGCGCACGAGCAGTCCCCCGCCAGGGAGGCCGTGGACACATGACGGGCCCTGGCCGGCCGGCCTGGCCACGCGCACGCTTCCTCGGGGAGCGGCAGGGAGGGGGGCTGCTCCAGCCCGGCACAGAGCGCCGCCAGCACAAGCGCTGGAGCACCCCCATCTCAGGTATTTCCTGGGGGCCCTCTGGAGGGAAGGCAAGCCGAATGAACCTTCGGGAAGCTCCTCGCCCGCACCTGCTCTTTTCTAGCCGTTTGTTACCTGTGCTTCGACATGTCAGAATGAGTCTTTTGTTATCCGTCTTTTTTAAGGTTGGACGGGGAATGGGGCGGGGGGAGAATCCGGACTGGCCCTGGACCAACGCACCTGTACAGGTGCGTCTTATTTAAAATGGTTGTGTTTACAGTTTCTTGTTTTTTAAAAAGGCAGCGCCCCCTGCTGGACCTGCCGGGAACTCCGGCGGCGTCGGACCGTTTTGCCGTCTGGATGGGCGGCTCCTTGGAGTGCTCTGGATACACGCGTCATCTTCTCACGCGTGGGTGCAAAAGCAGCGAGGCTCCCGCCTGGGCAGGAGGCTCAGCCAGCCCCACTCCAAGCCGCCTTTGGAATAAACTTGGCATTTTAAGAGTCTTTCTGATGCTTTATCAAGTGATTCAGCACAAGAGTTCTATTTTTTGAACCAGAGCGCCTCTCTCCTTGTCTCTCTCTCGTTCTCCTCTGCTCGGCCTCGTTTACCACCCTTGTTTCCGGGGCCACAGATCTGAGGATGCTGCCAGAGGATCCCAGGCGGGGGCGGCAGCCGGACAGGGCAGGGAGGAAGCAGCAGCCCTCGGGGGCTGCGGAGGCGGCTCCGTCCCAGCAGCAAGCGCCACCCTGGAGCAACCCACGCGGCCGTCCCTGGAGCGTGGCCGGGGCCCAGCTCTGCACGGGTCCCGGGTGGGGGAAGCGGCAGGCGCTACCGTGGGAGCAACGGGCAGCGCAGGCCCGGCCCCTCTGAGCCAGGACGGGGAGGACCCTGCTGCCCCCCCCACTGCGCCCTCGCCCCCGGTGCTCCCAAACCTCACAGCCGTTTTCCAGCAGGCGCTGCTGCCAGCCCGAGCTGGCAGCACTGTCGGTGGCCACGGCCCCCCGTGCGCCCCCCGCCTCCTTCAGCCACCCGGGCCGAGGCACCCGCTTGCCCTCCTGCTGCCGCACCGGCGGCCAGGCTCCGAGCAAAGCTGGGGGTGCCACCCACTGGGGGTCAGCGGCGGGGTCTCTGCAGCACAGCCCCGGGCGCACGGCGCTGGGAGTGGAGCGCGCATCGCCCCACGTGTGGGTTTCCCCGCGGGGCAGGGCTCAGTGTTTCCCAGGCTGGCCGTGGGGGAGGCAAAGGGCCAGGGCCGCTCGCGGCCACGCCAGGGTGTTGCACCGTGTGCCACGGCGCGGACGGAGGAGGGAGGCAGCCCTGGCCTTTGGGGCCAGCAAGGGCTGGATCTTCCTGCTGGCTGAGCAGCCATCTTCAAAGCACGGGGGGGGGGGGCGCACGGATCGTGCTGGGAAGTGCCCTGCCCTGGAGGAGGCAGCTGGCTCGAGGAGAAGGCGCAGCGCCATGGCCTGGCCTGGCCTGGCCGGACGCTTCCCCGAATCTCTCTCCCTGCCAGGGGCCGGCGGCTCGTGGGGCCAGGCGGCAGCTCCGGAGGCATCGCCACACCTGAAGGTGCTGAGCTCCCTGCCTGCTGGAGGGCCCCCTCGGGCAGGCCGCTGCTTGTCCAGAGAGCGAGTGGAACAGCTCCAGAGGGCCGCCTGGTTTTCCATTTTTCACAGGGTTTTCCATTTTTCCTTTGAAGAATTCTGTTTTTGTGTAATAAACAGTTCTGGACACCCAGCGAGCTGTTTTGCTTCCTCTCTGTGTGCCGCCGCCTCTGCGTGCTGCTTCCCCGGAAGTCAGTGTGGGGCTGGTCAGCGCCTAGTGCAGAGCTCCCGGCCGTTCCCAGGAGGAGCATCCCCGGCCGAGGATCCGAGGAGAGGGGAGATCCGTATCACTGAGCTCTGGCAGGAGTCCCACGTGGAGGACCGTCCCCAGCCCCTCCTTGCGGCTTCCCCCAGCAGCCCGTGTGCTGCGCTGGCCCAGGGCACGACTCCTGCGGAAATACGGCCGAGCGGGCCAGGCCGTGTGTCCACCAGCGGACGAGGAGGAAGCGGGGAGGCCTTCTGGGTGGGCCCTTCCCGGAGCAAAGGCCCAGGAAGAGCTGCGCTCTTGCGGCAACCAGCAGCACAGTCAAAAGGCTTGGCCTTGCGCGAGGAAAACTCAGCGCTGCATTCCATCGGCATCCTGAGATTTATCTATCATGTTCATTTCCTTTCTTCCTTTCAAGGAACTCGGGGCAACTTGCATGATTCGGTCATTCTCACCGCAGGCCTGTGAGGTAGGCTGGCCGGAGAGCCTGCGTCTGGCCCACCTCACCCCGGGAGCGCCGTGGCTGAGCTGAGTGGGGACCAGAGTCCCGGCCGCTCGCTCCAGCCCTGCACCCGTTCAGCGCCTTCCCTCCTGGAATTCCAAGTGTGTTTAAAGTGAGGCAAAAGGCGGGGGAAAGCGAGCTGCGGCCGCTGCAGCGGGACATCCCTGCCCTGCCCTGCCCCCAGACTGTTCCAGGGGATTGCATGGTGCCCCCGGAGCGCTACCTCTGGCTGCGGCATGCACACCTGGGGCAGCGGCGCAGGCGCAAGGGACTCGGCTCGGCAGGGCTGCGCAGAGATGGTCTTTAATGCCATGTCCCATGGAGGAAGTACAGCTCTGCTGGCGGCCCGGCCTTGAAGCTCATCCAGCCTTTCAGAGCTGGTCTGGTCGGGGCTCTGGGGCACCGAGGCGGCTCGCACCTGCCGCCGCTGGGCCTGCGAAAAGCCAGAGGGTCTGTGCCCGGGGTCCGAGCTGCTCCCCACCTGCTGCTCTCCGTGGGGTGGACCATGGCTTGAGCAGGGAGCCATGGCTCCTGGCGCACGCAGGTCTCATGGCCATCCCTGTGCCTTGTTTGCGCAATACATCGATGTGGTTTCAAAATGCAAATAACGTTGACGGTCTTAACTGCGGACTTAGTTGAACTCTTTTTAATTTGAAGAGTGAGCCTCCTCTTCCACAATTGGAGACGTGCGACCGAGGAAGAGCGCTGTGGGATCGGGCCATGGATCCCGCATCAAAGGCCTGGCGCAGGGGATCTCCCCCCCCCCGCCGCCCCACTTGGAGGGATCCTTTAGAGCCCTTCGCAATCCGTCCTTGCTTTAATCACTCTAAATAATTTGGTGGCGTGAAAAAAATTCAGCCAACTCCCTTCTCTCTCCTAACTTGAGACAATTTATGAATAGGTTAAAAAGCACCAGTGCCGGTCAGCTCCCTATGGGGACGCGTTCTGCCCCGGCAGGACTTCCACGCGTTCCACTACCCGCTCCTGCTCTTTACCCATTTACCAGCCGATGGAGGCCTTTCCCTCTTGGGCCGCAGGTGCTCGGTGTCCTTGGCCGAAAGCCCATTGGGAGGCTGAGGAAATACTGTTTCCCGGCTCATCCCTGCTGGCGCCCTCTGGCCCTCCGGAGGGCTCGAAGAGATGAGGGCGGCAGGGCTCGGATTGCCCGTGCGGGCTTGTCTGCCCCATCTCCTGCGCCGAGTCATTTTTCCCCAGTTACGCTTTCCACCAATTTACCAGGAGCAGACGCTGAGCAAGCAGGTCTGCGCATCCCCAAATGTCCCTGGATCCCTTTTTGAAAAATGAGCACTGCACGGAGCGTCCTGCAGGCTGTGGCACATTTTTGTTAGAAGAGTGGCCATTTTCTGCACACCTGAGCCTTTGAAGAACGTTAGCATCAGCCGGAGCATCTGGACCCAGTGATGCTGGGGAAAGCGCTCAGCCTGGCGAGGAAGTCAGCTCTTGTAGCCTCCGCTGCTTCAGCTCCCCATGTTCCCCTCCCGTAACCATCGCTTGGGAGCCGGGGTGTCTGCCCTGCCTGCCGCAAGGACAGCTGAACGGCACCTGTCGGTTCCGCGTCTTTGGAAGCTCCTTGTCCGCCTTAGAGCGCCGCTCGTGCCACCGTGGCCCCAGAGCCCAGCGGCTCCCCTGGCCACTGCCCGGCCTCTGATGCATGTCAGGATTCGCGATAAAGCAGGCCCCCCGCACCTTCAGGTATTATTATTAGAACATTTCTAGGTATTTCAGGTGGAGAACAAGCAGCACAAGCCGCTCCCACTCCTTCGCCTCGCTTGTGGCTCCAACCACAAGGAAAGGGATGGGGCCTTGGAAGATTCTGTTGGATTTCTAATGAGGGTTAATTCAAGGTAATCCCTTTCCGTTCTTGGTACGCCTTCACTGGCCTCTCTTTTCACCCTCTTTTGCACAGGCGCCCACGTTCCTCGGCTGTGCAGGCTGCCCCACATGGCCCCCAGCGGGCACCCCATGCCCCACTCTGTGTGGCCAGGCGGGGATGCCACGGTGGGCACCGGAGCGGCCACGTCCACAGGGGCGTCACCCAGGCGTAGCGTGCAGGCCCCACAGCTTGGGATGCCTCCTCCATGGCTGGAGGCCACATCCCATGGCAGGCGGTTGCCCTTCCCCGTTGCCCCCCCCCCCCGTATGGGGATGTGCCCCCGCCACGGCCCCCTGGCTCAGAGTCCTCCTGGCGTGGCCACGGAGCTGCAGGCGCTTGGTGGATGGTCACCGAGTGTGGGAGGCAGGTGGCCGAGGCAGAGGGCTGCCGTTCCTTGGTGGTGGGCCGGCTCCCTCCCGGCATTCCCCGGCCGATCCCCATTCCTCCGTTCTCACCCCCTTTCGGATGGGCGCCTCTCATCCCACGGCCTCATCCCGGAAGCGCAGGTAGCCTGTCTCCTGGCAGGGTCCGGCAGGCGGGCTCGGTCACGCTCGGCCTGTGCAGTAAAGCCCCCTTGCGCCGTCATCCGCCCGCACGGCCCTCAGTGACACAACTCAAGCGCCGAGCGGCGGCTGCGCAGCTCTCTGGGTTTCTCGCAGAAAGTGTGCTGGCTGCGCACAGAGAAGGGGCACACAGCCTGAATGAGCCGCTGTCCGGGCGGGGGCGGGGGCGGGGGGGGCTCCTGCCACTTGTTCCCATGGCAGCGGCCACTTTCCAGCAGCACAGGCCAAAGTGTCCAGCGCTGGACACAGCCTGGCGCTATTTTGGCCAAAGCGATTTGAATGGAGGCGTTGGAGGAGGGCTGGGGGGGGGGGCTGTGCCTGTGCGAGGGGCACTCTCAGTGCATCCCAAGTAGTTAAGGAGGAAAATGCTGGGGTGGAACTGGGCTGCAGTCACCGTGGTCACCACACACCGCCGTGCCTCCTGCCCGCTCGAGTCTGGCAGGCACCCCTGCGGAGAACGAGCGGGCTCCGGAGCGGGGGACACCGGGGCCCGGTGGCCGCATGGAGTCCCCCGCAATCCCCGCACTCGTGTGCCGGACGCCACGGGGGGCAGCGTAAGGAGCAGGCCAGCCACCCCCTTCCTTTCTTGATAGCGGGCAGAGGCGAGGCCCTCTTCCGCTTGGAGCCCTCCCTTCCGGCAGGGCGCCTGGCCTGTGGCACCCTCAGGTTTCACAGCGGAACAGACCAGCACGGCGGCTTTGAAGTACAAGGGGCAGGCAGCGGAGGTGTGGATCGGAGGACTGCGCAGAATGCCGATCGGATCGAGAGGAGGAAGCCGGCTGGAGAGGCGGTGGCCCGAAGGAAGGAGGGACAGAGCCACAGTCCCCGTGCTTCCACTCGCCCCACCCTCCGGCCGCATCGTTGCGCTTGCGTGCACTGCAGCCGTGCCACTCCGGGCATCCAAAAACGGCTTCTCGCAATTTCTTCTTAGTGACCCCTGCCCCTGCTTTTGGCCTCTCCTGCTAGAAATCCCGCCCTGCGACCCTTGGTACCTGAAGTGTGAAAGCCCCCGCAAGCCCCCCTCTGTGGACGGAAGCTGCTCCACGCCTCCGTGGGATTCGTTAGCCGGCGCGGCGGCTGGAGGCGCTCGTGGTCCCATTGGCATCTGGGGCAGCGACTGGGATTGCGCAAAGCAAGAACTTGCGGCAGCCGGGTGTGGTTTCCCCCGAAATGCTGCTCGCTTCTGCCCCAACCAGGCCTGGCCTGTTAACCACAAGCAACCCGTGCAGAGAACCCAGGGGCTGTGCCGGGGTGTGGACCGTGGGCTGTTAACCTGGCTTGGTTGAGCCACAACCCGCTCACACCACATTTGGGGTATCGTGTGTCTGAAACCAGTCGCTCTGAGAATTCTGCCAGGGACACGAGGGCTGGGTGGTCCGTGAGCAGCGGAACGTCGCCCTTGGATGCTGCGGTGTCAAGAGACCACCGGGAGAGCCCCCTCCCGATGCCTGTTCCACACACAGCCGTTCCTTGCCAGCACGATCCATCTGCCAGCTTCACCTGCTCCCGTGTGCAAATCTTGCCAGCCTCCGGTTGTTTCACTCCTGTTTCTGAACAAAGGTGCAGGTTCTGGTAAGTCCACATTAACAAAACCAACTAAGCAATTTTTTCTCCCATATGCGCTGACAAAATTCACTAGGCGCAGCTGCTGTCGGCCTGGAGCAGAATGGTGCCTTCCTGCCATGTAGCTGTTGAAGACTGAGAGCTGCTCAGAAAGAGGGGGGGCACCTTAATTTAGCCCCACCAACATGGATGAATGATCAGGAATTCAAAGCTGGGCTGCTAAGAGAAAATGCCCACAAAGGCTGGGTGGATGAAACCTAGTTTTCTTTCTCCCACACTCATTTTTTAAAAATCCCAAGTTCCTTCCACAGAATTTATGAAGAAATTTATGAATTTTGCTAAGTTTTAATTTTAAAAAATGAATTGCACATTTAACTTATGGTTGTATAAAAAGAAAGTTTTACAACAAAAAAGATCTCTGCCTAACCTATTATGCTGACAGTGATTCCATTTGCCACAGTATAAAAGATGCCGATCTCCTCTGCTTTTATGCAAACTTTCAGGTAATTCATGTCATGTCCGAGCACCTCACACATTCCAGGCGAGCCAGACCTCGGCCAGTAACCAGCTCGTACTATTTCAGCTGCCACTAACAAACTGACCATCGATCCAGGTGGCAATTTAGATCAAAAGGGAAATGGGAGCACGGCACTGGGGGGGCTGGAGCACAGGGCCTCCTTGGTCCCTTCCGCCTCTGCAATTCTACGAGTCCCATTTTGAGATTTGTTATGGGAAATCCAATTACACCAGTAACAGCCGATAGGGGAGGGAACTGTGCATGGAAACCCCGCGGGCGTGGAATGGAGTGACGCCCTCGGCCCCGGGCACCGCCAGCCCCGGGCAAGCCCACCGGGCGTGAGGCCAGTGCGGCCATGTCCCCGGCACGGCCCGGCAGAGACGCGGCCTCCCCGGCGCCGGAGCCGTCCGGTTCCTGCCAGCGGCGACACGGGCGGAGGCCGCCTCGGGGCTCTGAGCCCACCGGGACCAGGAGGCGACCAAGGCCCCGCAGAGGCTTTCCCGCCACATGCTGCAGCCACGTTCTCAGTCGGCCTCCCGGGCTCTTCGTCCCCTCCGGGCAGCTGCAGCGGGAGGGGCCGCTTCCTTCGGCCGCCCTCCCCCGCGCGGGGCGGGCAGGAGCCCCCGGGGGGGGGGGGCTAAGCGCCGCGTGCGCCCCGAGGTCGCTCCCGCTCTGCACGGCGCTCGGGGGGGGGGCGGGCTGCCGCTTCAGCAAAGCACGGGGACGCACGAGGCGCTTCCTCCGCGGGGACCCGCGCGCGGCCGGCCCGAGATGCCGCGGGGGCGGTCGGAGCGCTGGCCCTCGCCGGCGGGCGGGCGACCCAGCTGGCCCCTCTCTCGCCCCGCTCTGGGCGTGCAACCTGCAGGGCTGGCCGGGAAGCCCGAGCACGCACGGCGGGCCTCGTGGGGCCCGGAGGGAGGGGATGGTCCCCGGGCAGAGCCGGCCCGAGGCCGCCCAGGCGGGGGCAGGGGCTGAGCGTCGCCCGGAGAGGGCGGGCTCGCGGGAAGGCTGTGCAAGAGGCTCGGCCAGGGTTCACGGGATTTCGCGGGGGGGGGGCACAGGTCGTGCCCTGCTCCCACGTCTCAGTGCTGCGTGTCCCCGGCTCCTGTCACCCAACTCTCCCTCCCGAAAACCACAAGGCCCAGATCGGCCAGGCAACACTCCGCGTTGCCCCGCTTTCCTCCCTAACCGGTTTTTCCTCGGGCGCGGGGGGGAGCACAAGGCAGCTGCGGATCGGGGGCGTGTGTGGACGGGGAAAGCCGGAACCGCTCCGGACGCGGGGTCCGGCCGCCGCGCGCGGGAGCGAGCAGCTCGGGCACCGCCGTGGGCACGATCCGCCCGTCGCGCTGCAGCTGCCGGCGCTCCCGCGCGCCTTCCCGGGGGGGAAGCCCTTTGCCTGGAGGGAGGAGCGGGGGGCCGCGGGCACGGCCGCCCCGCTGGACCGGCGCCCGCGAGCCAAGCGGGGGGCCGCGGGCGCCGCCTCCGCTCCGCTCCGGTCCCGCCTCGCGTCGCGTCG
>NW_025335855.1:1008691-1037002 GCF_004798865.1 Varanus komodoensis
GCCGGGGGTGGCGGCCGCCGCCGCCGCCATCCCGCGGGCCCCGCCGCCAGTCCGCGCAGCCCCGCGCCGCTCCGCCATGCCCGTCGGCGCCTCCCCCGCGGCCAAGCCCCGGTACAGCCTGGTGAACGACCGGGACGACCTGCGCGTCCCGCTGCACAACGACGACGCCTTCCAGCACGGCATCGGCTTCGAGGCCAAGGTAGGGCCCGTCCCGCGGGGGGGAGCGCCGAGAGCGCCTCTGAGCGGGTGCAGAGCGCCGCGCCGCCGCGTTCTCGGGAGCAGCGAGCCGCGGGGATCGCGGCGTCGCTGCCCGGACGGAGCCCTGGCGGGGAGAGCGCCGAGCGCGGGCTCCTTTCTCGCCGGGCCTGCGGTCGTGCCCTTGGGCCGCCTGCCCCCAGCGTGGCCCGAAAGGCGAGGACGGGCCCACTCGGAGCCCGCCCCCGGCGCCGCGCTGCCCCGGGGCGAGGGGCGGCGCGGGCCCGCGGCGTGCCTCGCCCTCCCGCGCTCCTGGCACCGGGGGCGTTCCGCGGTCGGGCTGGACTGGCGGCGGGAACTTCCTCCCTGCGCCGCCCGGGCTGCCCCGCAGTGCCGGGAGCAGGTGCCCTGCGGCGGCCGTCGCCGGAGCAGGTGCCCGGGCCCCTCTGCCCCGCCGGGCGGCTTGGGGAGCCGCGCTCTCCCGCTGCGCCGCGCCCCGAGGCCCCCGCCTCGCGGCCGGGAGCATCTCCGGCAGGGCGGCCGCCGGTGCGCTCAGCCCCGGGGCGTTTTCCGGCGCCGGAGCCAGGTCATGCCGCAGGGCTGCCGTGGGGCGCGCGCTGGGATCGCTCGGCTACTTTGCCATTAACGACGACGAGGCGCGTCCAGTGCGAGGCGGGGCGGTTCTCGCTCCCGCGACGCGCGCAGCCGTCCCGAGCTCCCTCCCCCGCAGTGAGTGTCCGGGACCTGCCTTATCGCAGGGCAAGCGAAGGCGGCCGCCGGGGCAGCGCTTGTGGGGACGGCGGGCGCCGTTGTCGTTGTCCGGACGGCAGGCAGTGGGGGAGGTTTCCCTTTCCCTCGGTGCCTCCTCAGGGCGGCGGCAGCCCCAGGAGCCGGGGAGGGATGGGGGGCTGGCGGAGGGACTGCGGGGCAGCCCCGGGAGGCTCTGTGCGGCGTGCCGTGGCCAGGGGTGGAACGTGGCAGCCGGGCGAGCCGGAGCAGGCCAGAGAGCCACGGAACATCCGGGCCTCGGGTTGCTGAGGGGACAGCTTAGCCTAGTGATGCAGCCCAGGACAGGGCGAAGTGGGTGAGTGACGGGGCGTCTGGATGCAGAGTAGTCCTCTAGCCCCCGGGGGCGAGCCCTCCTCGGCAAGGAAGGGGCACGTTCGTAACCTGAACGACGCCAGCAACCCTCACGGGCTTCTTCCCATGCCAGGCCTTCTCCAAGGCATCCTCCATTTCACAGTTGGAGAAAAGTATCACTCTTCCTGCAAAATGCTGTGCCAGGTGCTCATTCTGCAGGTATTTCACTGCATCCTCTGTCCTGATTTGATATTGTGGGTCCTGTTCTTTCATGGAAGGCAGCGCTGGGTTATATGCACGGCTCTCCGCTCATTTGCCCCTGGCTTGCTTGTATTTTGGAGACCAGAGGATGGTCAGCCTGGCCAAAGGTTATGGCAGTTGAGTCCAGAGAGCCTGAGTGTGTGCTGAGGGCTGGCTGCCATTGACCCTTGAAAAAAGCACAGGTTGTCCTACCTATGCTAACAAGCCGTGGCTTGATGCCATAAAGGAACCATGAAGGGGACTAGTGGTTTGTTGTTGGGGTAGGAACTGCGGATCGTTCAGTGCGACATGTCGTGTCAGCCAGGTACAGAGAGCACACTGTTGCCACAGCCACCTGTGCTTTAATGACAACTCACGCTTAACAGGATAAGCCGCACTCGCTGGTTAACAGCGGCGGAACAGTCTGTGTAGCAGTAAGAGACGCTCCGTGAGGTCGACGCGAAATGCTGCCCAGCCCTGCCTGGGGCCTGTGGGAGCGGCCTTCCTCGGCGGGGAAGGACAGGGCCTCCCTGTGCATGGCACCCATGGCTAAGGTCCCCCGGTCCCCATGTAGGCCCCACCCTGGCTCTCGAGCATCCCTTAACGGTGCGACGTGTTTGTTTTGTAACTTGACTAGAGGATCGCACAGCCTGTTGCTTCTTCTCGTGGATACCAGTAAGTGGCACGCTCCTTGGCCGGCGGGGTTTGCTCATTCCCCTTGCGCCGGGGTTTCGGTACATCGGAGTGCATGCTCCTCCTCGGGGCGGAAAGGGTCCGTTCCCAGAGCGATCCTTCAGCGCAGACACTTCCACCTCGCTCTTCCCCAGGCCTCCTGCAGGACCCCACAGCACAGAGATTTAGACAGACAAGGCACTGCAGAACTGATCAGGTGGAGTCCCGGAGGGGAGACACGTATGCGCTGAAAGGGTTCCACTGAAAAGCACGTCACGAGATTGCGCCAGCCTTCCTCCTTTCCTGTCCTTCTCCTTGGTCTTTGGTGCCGCCTTCAGAGGTTGAGTGGAGGACCTTTGGCATGTTCAAGGCGTTTCGAAGCCGGCGCATGGGCTGCACAGGATCATCCCCGTCCGGTTTTCCTCTTCTCCGCAGCTCTTGGAGGAGAGCAGGCAGACATGGAGCAGGATGGGAAGGCCGAGGGGCCCCCAGGGCGTGGGGAAGCGGGTGGGTCTCCGGGTGGGTCTCCTCGCCCTTGGCCCCTTCCTTCCCTGCTGCAGGAGGTTTGGGACAGAGGTGGGTGATGCCCTCCAGCCCCCTGCCGTGCCAGATGGGCGCTGGCAGCACAGGATTTGCATTTTGGACTGTAATTTAAGAGCATTCCTGTTCTTAAATTACAGGGAGGATGCTTTTGAAGTAAACACAGGGAACTTGAAAGGGGAGTGTGGCAGCAACGGCCTGGCTGCCGGGGCGATTGCAAAACCCTCCTCTTACAAGATCTCACGGCGGGGGAGTTGCCAGGTTGGGCAGAGGAGACCGTGGGCAGGCGGTCCTGTGGGGCCTGTCTCTGGGAGGGAGGGAGGGAGGGAATCACCAGGCAAAACGGTTTCTCCCAGCAGTGAAGCCGAGCCCTCGTCCTCCCCATGGGAGCGGGGCAGAGGACGGGCCGGGCGCAGGGAGGACGTGTGGCACTCCCCACGCCGGAGGAGCTGAAGCAGGAGTGGAGGCATCGGGGTGATGGGCCAACGGGGGGCGGCACTGGGCGCAAGTGGAACCCGACCAGCGGCTCGGCTGAGCCCTTCTCTGCCTCAGTGGCCGGCCAGGTGCGCCCAAAGGCCGAGGTGGCCCTGCTCTTCCAGGAACTTGCCGGCTGGCCCTCGGGCACCCAGCCTCCGAACCATGGGGCCCTGTATGGTTGTCACAGCGTGTGGCCCCAGGCTTTGTTGTGATGGGGGCGGCATAGAAATGTTTTAAACAAACAAACAAACAAACACACAAATCTCTGCTGCACCTGCACACCCCCATCCCGGCTGTGGGAATTCCTCCGTGGCTGATGAAGCTGTGTAGGCACCCATTCACTCCTGGAGCCGTGGCGGAAGGAAAAGTACCAGGTGCCCATCGAAGGCTGCTTTGGGGTGGGGGGTTGTTTCATTTCCCCAGGCGGTTGGGGGCCTCTTGCCCCCACCTTCCTGTACGAATCCCTGCTTTCCTGCCATGTGGGGGGAGTCATGCTGTAACAGGGAGGATCCCAGGAGCCTGGGCTGAGCAGCTTGGGAGGCGCTGGGCACCGTTAGCCGACCAGAAGGGGTGGGGGCCCGTAGCACCAAGTGCGGGGCATGGCCGGCCTTGTTTGTGGGGGGCGGGGGCCGGGGGAACGGGCGATATGGCCCCACACAGCTCGCAGGGCGAGTTCCCCGATCGCCACGCACCGTGCAGAAGGGTGTGCGCAGAACTGCGGTCCTGAGGGGGCCACACGGGTGTGGTGTGGCGTCCTGCAACAGCAGGGTGTGGAATGGGGGCCTTCCTGGCCCCTTCCCCCTCTGCTGTCCTGTGATTCTGCGACAGACGCAGCCGAAGGCCCCTGGTTCAGCCGGTCCTGTGCACGGGGACCGCGGACTCTGCATGCTGCCGTTTCCTCCCTGCTTTTTCCCTTTCTCGCGCAGTGCCCTCCGGATCACACATTCGGGTGACTCAGGAGCCGCAGGATGGAAAGGACAAGGTCTGGACAGCTCATAGTCATGGGAATCCGCCTCCGCGTGCCCGTGAGCTTGGCCAGCCTGCCATGTGGCCTCGCGTGGCTGGCTTGATGTGGTGCGGGGCCGGCGTCCGCACTGTGTGGCAGGGTGCAGCTTCTGGCCGGAGCGCCGGGATCGGCTGGCCCTGTCCGGGCTGCTCCCCAGTGGCTGGCCTTGGCCAGGCGGAGGAGCCGCCCCGCCGGCCCAGGTTGCAGCAGCCGAGCCCCCAGGGAGAGCAGACGGGGGTTTGGCGCGGTGCGGCAGGCAGAGGCCACGGGGTGGGGGCTGCGCCAGCCCAGCAGGCGGACTTCCAAGAGGCCATGCGCTCCTGGGAGCTGCAGCAGAAGGGCTGAGTCCAGAGAGCCGCACCTGGAAGGGAGCGGCCTGATTCCTAGCAGCCGCTGCGTGGGTGGGGTGGTGCATTCTGGTTCCTGACTTCCTGCTGAGCAGATTAGAGGAAGCTGCCCAGCTGGACGAGGGACTCTGGGATGCAAGAGCCTAGTGCTGAGGGTCCCTCGCTTGAAGAATCCTAGAAGGGCAGAGTTGGCAGGGGCAGGCAGGGTATCAGGCCAGCCCCCCCCCCCCCGCTGGTGCAGGACACCACGTTACACCACCCCACTCAGAGGGCTGCCCCTCGGAGTTCTGTAGGAGGGCACAAAGGCCCGCAAGCAGCCGCCGGTGTCCCGGGATGAGGTGACGGAGGCAGTGGGAATGGGGAGCCAGGTGTTCTGCACGGAGCGCTGGAAGTGTGCGGAAATCGGTGGCGGCGCCTTAGTCAGTGGGGGCGCCTGTCTCTTAAGAATGCAGGGAGAGGTTTGAGCAGCTCGCCCGCAGTGACTCCGAGACCAGGCTGCCCTTCCCTGGTCAGGGGCTGGACGGCTGTCCCTCGGGAGCCCCAGCTACATCCGGCTGCTCCCGTGGAAGCTCAAGCCTGAGGGCCTTCCGGGCACCTTCTGGCTCCGATTCTGCAAGAAGGAGAACCAGAAGTTCCTCTGGGTGCACGTCTTACCCGCCCTGCTCGGAAGGGCCCACTGGCTCCACTCCCTGTGGGCTGCGCGGAGGGCGGCCCAGGCCACGAGAGCTCGGGCATCGGCCCCAAACGCGCTGCCCGGCGCCCGGGAAGCGACAGTGGTGATATTTTAAAAGGAAGGCCAAGGCCTGTCCAGGCTGCTTCACTTTTGGTGCACAACAAGTAAAAACGAGCTGGAGGTCGGCTTGGGTTGCGCAAGGGCAGTTGCACAGGGCGCGTGCGTGCGTGCGTGCAAGCGGAGGGCTTTCAGTGCAGGCTCCTCGGGAATTTGGGCGTCTCCTAGTGGTCAGCAGGAGGTCTAAAGCTGGCATGTGCCAGGCAGCTGGCCAAATGGTCTTGATCCGCGGAGCTGCAGAGTCCACAACGTCAGAGCGCAGTGTAATCCACTTGCCTTTGTCGTACTGTTGCCCCGATGGAGGAGAAGTCAGCACAAGCGCCTGACTCTCTGCTGCGTGTTGTGGGTGGCAAAGGGTGGCAGGCGGACTGGAACGCAGCCCCCTTCCCTTGGGCGCCCGGGGGAGCCGGGAAGGGCTGAGCCCAGCGTCTTTGCAAGAGCTGCCGTCCTGGCGGGAGCCCTCGAATCCCCCTGCCTTCTCTCCGCCCGGCTCGCCCCGCAGGGCTGGGGTTCAGAGACTTGCCCGGGTCTGGCGCTGCGCTTGGCCTGCGGGTGCTGCCACTGGTCTGAGGCCAGGTCAGAGCTCCCAGTGGCAGGATTAACAGCACCCAGGGCACCGCTCAGATCATTTATACGAATTTGCACTGGCTTTAATGTATTAACTTAGACCTGATTTTACCTGCCTGTGTGTATGCGATTCTGCCCTATTCATTTATTATGATCTTTTAATGTATTGTTTTATTTATGGTACTTTTATTGTAACGGCCGCCCAGAGAGTGTGATCGTAATGGTCCGCTTCCAAAGAAATTCAGTAAAGAAATGGAGGGAGGCCGGGAGGCTCCCGGGTGCGCTGGCTTGGTTTGGGCAAGTGCTCTGGCCCACTTGCAGCGTCGGGACCAAAGCGAGGAGGCGCCTGAGATGCTTCCATGCCTCCCTCGTGCTTCAGTTTTCCTACCGCTTTGCTCTCTCACCCCTTGGGGCAGCTAATCTGGAAGACTGCAGGGAGAAGAGGCAGCAGTTCCCAGAGGGGGGAGCCTTGAGCTGAGCCGAGCAATTATGGCAGAACCGCTGGGCTACGAAGGGGCTGGGTTGGTTGCCTTGGTGCCGCGAGGTCGAGGGCAGAGGCCTTGCTGCCTCTGGGCCTGGCTTTATTTCTCCTGGAAGCAGATAAGCAGAGAATGCTGTGCGGGAAGGGAGGCTCTTGTGTGACAGAACCGTGTTGGTTTTAAAGATCCCCTCCATTTAAAAGCTTAGCTGGGGATTATATGCAAGCCGAATCTTCCGCAGCTTCCTTTGCCTGTCGCATTTCCACGAGGAACCCTCAAGAAAGGTGCAGTTTGAAAGGCGTAGCTAGTGGGCCTTTCTGCCCTAATCACTTCCCCTTCTGGGTGCTCACGAGGAAGCCCCAGTCGGTGCAGGGGGCCTTCCTTCCAGGCGAAAGTTGCCACCCCAAGGGTCTTTGCCGCCCTCTGGCCCAGTAGCCCCCAAAGCAGCTTACACAGCAGTTAAAGCAAAGTAAATCGCAGCGGATTGTTATGAAACAGAGGCAGGAAAAGCGGAGATGAAAACAATAACACAGATGAGGAGATACAGTCGGATTATTAAGGCATCAGGGCCGATTGCCACTTGATGGTTGGGGGGGGCGGAGGGACTTAGCTGGGCTTTTCAAGCCAAGGACCGAGTTAGTGGCGGAACGGCACAAGTGGGGGCCACCGGGGACCCCCGTCTGGCCTCTGGGCAGCCCTGTGCAGCCTGGTGCTCTCCAGGTGCTTCGGACTACAGGTACTAGCATGCCTGGCCCTTGGCCATGTTGGCCACGGCAGATGGGAGTTGGTCCAAGCCCTTGGCGGGCACCGCCTGGGGATGGCAACTGGGCCACGGGGTGAGGGACCTGGGGGCCGCCTGGCACGGTGGGCCCCGGTCCTTCGCACGCCTGCCCTCCACGCGGTGGCCGCTCCTGCCTGTGGAGCGCCGGGCGGCCCCGGGGGGCCTGAGCCGGGCCTGGAGGCTCTGCCCAGCTGCGCATGGGCCCCGGGGAGCCCCCGGCCTGCACTCCGCCGGCTCTGGCCGGCTGGCCGCACACAGGCCTGCCAGCCGCTTGACTGGGGCCGAGGCCGTGGCGGCAGGGCGGGGGTGGGCCCCGCACCCCCAGGGGCCAAGCCCCCACCGCTGGAAGGAGCCGCACACCTGGCAGTCTGCCGTCTGGCACGCCTGGCGGTCTGTGGGGAGCAGTAGCCACGGCTCCTTGCTCGCCAGCCCTCCTGAAGGACGGGGCCGTGAGCGCCGCTGAGCAGACTACCGGCAGGGGAGCCACATCCCCAGGGGCCGTGGGCGCCTTCCTCTTCCTCGGCCCGCGGCCCTCCAGGAGCCTTCGCGGGGCTGTGCTGCTTCCTCCCCACACTACTCTTGCGGGCCACGCTGGGCCTGCCACGGCTTTCCCCCCGTTCCCTTTTTGGACAGCTGGGCCCCTTAAAAAGGGGAAACGTTTGTGAGAATGCTCAGGGCTGGCACCTGTTGCACCTTAGCAGCACCCCCCCCCCCCGGCTTCAAATCCAGAGTGAGGCATGTGGTGTCGTGGTTGGAGCATCGGTCTGAAACGCAGGAGACGCGGGTTGTAGTCGCCGCTCGGCCACAGAGGCAACTGGCCGACTTTGAGCCTGTGCCAGACTCTCAGCCCAACCCACCGGGTTCTTGTTGCAAGCACGAAATAGAGGGTGACTTTGTGAGCTACTTCGGGTTCCTGCAAGAGGAAGAAAGGTCGAGACTATGGTGTAGCAGTAATAATTACGCAAGGGCAGTAAATCGCAGCCTTTGCACTGCCGACAACGTGGCTCTCTGCCCTGGATCCCCCTGCAAGAGGCCTCGCCGGGCCCAGTGGACCGGGTTTGCATCGCAGTTACCCATCTTGGGCAGCGACCCGCAAAGGGTTGCCAGGTTGTGCGAACTCAGTCCCAGTTTTCAGTTGGCCAGTAGCTGACTCTCCATGTATTATGGATAAATCAATGAAATGCTTTGGGCTGAATGAAAGGAGAGCTCTGGGAACCGGCGAATGCGCATTCGAAGTCTGGTGTGAACCTTCTTGCACTCAGGGCTGCGATGCATCTCTGAAACCATTCTCCAAAGTCTGAGCATCGCGCAGCCTTGCTGGCCGGCAGGCCGCAGTGGGAGTGTCTTTTGCTGCATGAGGAAATCCCGGTTGCGAGACTTTGATCTTCTGAAACAATTTTGCAAAGTGCTCCCGAATTTGCCATTTGATTCCCAGTCCGGGAAAATCCACCATAGGTTGCTGGCGCTGCTCTGCCTCAGTCTGCCTTAAATCCTTGCAGGCAGGTGGCAGAGGGGGCCGGGTGCTCTTTCCACCCCTCCGCGAAGTCCAGCACAGTAGCATATCCGAGCTGGGGGCCGGGGCCTCGGATTGAGACTGGGGCAGGGCAGCGCTTCCCTCTGGCTGCCCACGCAGTTCGCTGCTCTGCGGCCGAGGCCTGGGGCAGAAGAGGGACGGGCGCCCCCGCTCCTCTGCCCAGGCGCCTGTGAGGAGGCGGGGTGTGTGCCCGCCCAGGATGCACCGGAAGCCCCCCACCCGATGGCCTCACCCTTTCCCGAGCTCCTGCATGCCCCGCCGGGGTGCCTGGCGCAGAGGCCTCGGGCCTCGAGGGTCTGCCCTGGCGGCCAGCATCTCCAGAGGAGGGGCCTGTCCCGATGGCAATCTCCAGGCGGCCCGCTCCGGTCCATGGGTGGCTGCCCCAGGCCTGGCCCCTGGCGGGACAGCGAGCTCCAGGGCCGCTCCCAGTCACGGGCGCGAGTGTCCCACCTGCTGCACAGAGCAAGCGCCGCGGCACCGCAAGGCTGGGCAGAGGGCAGGCGCGGGCGCAGCTCCGGGGGATGGCGGCACGTCATGGCGGAAGGCCCCGCGCGGCTGGCTGCCTCATTCGGAGGGGGGGACTTCAGGGAGCCTGCCCTGGCCCCGTCTCACCGCCCCTCCTCTCCTTCCCCTCCAGTACATCGGCAGCCTGGACGTGCCACGGCCGAACAGCCGGGTGGAGATTGTCACAGCCATGAGGCGCATCCGGGTAAGTGGCTTTGCCCGCAGCCAGGCTTTCTGTCGCTGCCGCATCCGGGGGGGCGGGGGGTCTGGGGGCACTGCATCGCTGGACTGCATGGCTGGTGCCAAGGGGGTCTGCATCCCCCACAGAAGAGAGCCCCGGCACTGGTCGGTGGCCCTCGTGGCGCCCACAGGAAGCCATGAGAAGCTCAGAGCGGAGACCTTCCGGCTGGGCCTCTCGTGTGTCTTGGCGGGAGCGGCCTCTGCCGAAGCACGCCCGCCAGGAGGAAAACCCTGGGGGTGCCCTTTCCCCTCCTGCCCCCTCCCCTGGCCATCCCGGTAGACCACGCACTGCCGGAGGAGGGGTGAGCCCGCCTGCCCTCCGCACACCAGCCGCCCAAGCCGCTGCGTGGATTTTGCCGTGCCCGTTTTCGCGGCTTTCATGCCTCCTTCGCAGCCGTTTCTCTGCCCGGAGTTGCCCCCTGCAAAGGTGCTGTTAACCCTTCTGCTCCTGCAGCGTTCGCTGCTGCTCCTTCCCCTCCACAGTGGGACTGAAGAGCCGCTGGGGGAGGGGGCAGGGGGGCGGAGGGAAGGGCTGGCGCTGCCCCCCCCCCCCCCCCCGGCCCTGCTCCATGATGGGCTTGGCGGTGCTTCGTGCCGCTGGCTGCACCACTGCTTGCTGTGTGGCACCTGCTGCTCCCAGCACTCCCGCTGCAGGATGACTCATGAGCCGAACGGATGCGGATGAACTGGCCCGGTCCAGCCTTCCCTTCCCGGCACCTGGCCTTGCACTGAACACTCCTGCACTTCGCAGGAGTGCGGAGCCGCCAGCCGGCTCTCGGCCTCCTCGCGGCGCTGGGGGCTCTCCTGCGGTGCGTGCCTTGGCCCCCCCTTCGCTGCGGGGAGACGGGGAAAGCCGTTGGGACAGGCCAGGCCAGGCCAGGCCAGGCGAGTCCCACGAGGGCAGGAGACCATCTGTGGCAGGGGGACGTGTGGGGCAGCGCCCGGACTTGGGCGCCAAGGGCCGCGTGCCTGGAGCCAGGAGGCGTGGGGGAGCATTTGGGCCGAGGGCAGTTCGGCGGGCGGGCTGAGGGGCTCCGCCTTCCTGGGAGACCGCGATGCCTGCGTGCTCTTCCCAGTGGAGCACCTGCAAGGCCTGGCCGGGCAAGGGCCTGAAGCCGAAGCCGCCGCGGATCGGTGCCCCGCAAGGCTCCCCCGGCAGGAAGGGCTGCGCTCTGCGCCTGCTCCTGCTGCTCCGGCCAGGCGAAGCTGTGGCTGACGGGGGCGGCAGGCCCGGGGCCCCTCCAGGGTCTCCCGGCAAGTTCTCTGGAGGGGAGACTGGGGCACGCTGCAGCGGCACACGTGCGAAAGGGGAGCGGGAAGCAGCGCGGGGACCCCGGTGCCCACGCCCGTCCGTGGCCTCTGCTCGGACCCCGCGGGGGGGATCCTTTCCCCCGTGGGCCGGGCCCAAGCCCGCCCCGCGGCCTCCCCCTGGCGGCTCTCTGTGGCAGCCGGCGTCCCCCAGCTGCGCCGCCACACGCGGCCCTGGAGAGGATGCCGTGGGAGCTGCCGTGCTCCCCTCCAGCTGCCCTCTCCTCCCGCAGCACGAGTTCAAAGCCAAGAGCATAAAGAAGAAGAAGGTGCACCTGATGGTGTCGGTCGACGGCGTGAAGGTGGTGCTGAAGAAGAAGAGGAGGAAGAAGGTGCGCGCCGTGTCCCCAGGCTGTGCCTGGCCCACAGCCCGCACGCAGCCCTCCCGGAGGAGATGTGGCCTCGCCCGGCTCCGAAGGCTCCCCATGCCGGCCGTGGTCCCTCTGCCCAGCCCGTGGCCCCCACGGCGCCCTCCCGCGGGGGTCCTCTGCCCGTCCCTGGCCAGGAGGGGATTGCCCTCTTCCCGGGCTGCCAGGCCTGGCCTTGTCCGCCCGCAAAGGAATGGGAGAGAGGCTCTCGCTGCCTCTGCTGTTGGCCTTCCCTTGGCTTGCGGACGAGCCGCGAGGGCTGCAGGGGGAGCCGCTGGTCTCGGACTGGCTCTTCCGCGGGCTGAGGGCAAGAGCGGCCGGCCTGGGGCCCGCCAGCCCACGGGCTCTTTGTCAGGCCCTCGGTGGCCACGGCAGGCGCCAACCCCGTGGGAAGCAACCGAGTTCTGAAAGGTGCCCCTTCACACGTGAGCCAAGCCCCTGCCTGAGGGAAGGGCTGCGCAGCTGGGAAGCCCTGGTCCTCCGTCAGCGCCTGGCACCGCTGCTGCTTTGACGTGCTCTGAGGCGGGGGGGAAGGCCTCGCATCTGCAGCACGGGGCCCCCAAAACGGCGTCCAGAGGGAGGGGCGATGCAGGCAGAAGCGCTCCCGGGGCTTTGCGAGCCAGGCGTTTGTCCCGCTCATGCGCAGCTCCCTTTCGCAGAAGGAGTGGGACTGGGACGAGAGCAAGCTGCTGGTGATGCACGACCCGATCTACAGGTGAGCGCTCACGAGCGGAGGAGGCAGGTGCGGCGGGGCGAGAGCCAGGGCCAGCCGGCAGCAGCCTGGGCGCCACGGGCCAGCCAGTCGCGAGCCGGAGGGGGCTCCCTTCGTGCAGAGGAAGCCTTTGGAGAGGTGGGACCACCCGGGGGCTGCAGGCGAATATGGACGACAGGATCTCTGTCAAAGGCCTGGGTCTGCCCCTGCTCCCGCCTTTGTTCTTGGCCTCCCGGACACGGTCCTGCCTGGAACGCCTCTTGACCGGGCCACCTGGGATGCCCCCGCTCTGGCACGTCAGCCCCGTCGCTGCTGCCTGGAAAGGGAAGTGTGATTGTCCGGGGCCCAGACAGAGCCTTCCCAGTGCCAGGAAGTGTGACGGCTGCCGCACGGCGCGGCCCGTGCTGGAGCCCTGCGGCAGGGGCCTCACTCGGGCATCCTTCCTCGTGCTTCCCGGACGTCCCCCGCACGTGATGGAGCCTGCTGCCGCTACAGCTGTGGCCGCCCACACGCAGCGCCTGCCCCCACCGCCCTCCCTGGTGCACGTGCACCCACCGCTCTGCTGTTCCTGCAGGATATTCTATGTGTCCCATGATTCCCAGGACCTGAAGATCTTCAGCTACATTGCCCGGGACAGTGCCAGCAACGTCTTCCGCTGCAACGTGTTCAAGTCCAAGAAGAAGGTGAGCCGCAACCTGCCAGGAGTGCGAGAGGCGGCTCACAGCCGGCACCGCAACAGGCCCAGAGGGGCGCCGGCTCCGGGCCGGCCTTGCACCTTGCGCGGCGCCTCCCGGCCGCGGCTCCTCTGGTGGGGCCCGCTGCCGGCTTCAGAGTGTCCCTTGGGAGGCCAGGTTGGCTCCTGGCGGGCTCTTGCCCAGTGCGCCCATGGGGCCAGCCCTGGGAACGGCCTGGGGAGGGGGGCGCGGGGCACATGCCGCCCCCGAACGAGGGCCAGGCGCCGGCTCCTCGCTGGAGCACAGCGTGCGAGGGGCTCGCCGGGCCGCCACGAGGCGCTGCTACACCACGGGGTGCCCTGTGCCCCGGCGGAGCAGCTCCCCTCTCCTCTCCGCAGAGCCAGGCCATGCGCATCGTCCGAACCGTGGGCCAGGCGTTTGAGGTCTGCCACAAGCTGAGCCTGCAGCACGCGCACCAGGATGCCGACGGCCGGGAGGAGGGCCGGAGCGAGAAGGGCAGCGAGGACCTGGCGGCGCTGGGTATGGCCCGGGCTGCGGGAGGGCCGGGGAGGCTCTGGCTGCCCCCGCTCGACCCCTGTGCGCCCTGGCAGAGTGGGGGGCTGCTGCCTCGGCCCACTGGCTGTCCCCCGGACCTGAGGCCTCGGGCCCCTCTCAGTCGCCCCCCCACCATCTCTCGCAGCTGCCGGGCGGCCTGGAGCAGAGCCTGCCGCCGCCGAGGAAACGGACATCGACGCGGTGGACCTTGGTCTGCCTGGGAGTGACCACCTGGAGTTCAACCGGGGGGTGACGGACCTGGATGCCGTTGGCCGAGAGTCCCCTGGCCGGCTCTGCGCCCAGGTGCGTCGCTGACTGCCGCGCTGCTCTGCAGGAGCCAGGCTGCAGCCCCGGAGGAGGGACTGTCGCCTGCCCGGCCCTGCGAGCGGCGGGACTGGAGGGGGCAGGGCTGACCGAGACAGCCCCCAAGCCCCGGCCTGCCCTATGTGCCACACGGGGGGCGGGGGAAAGCAGGGCCCAGAAGTGCTCGAGCAAATCTTTCCATCACGCAGTCCGCAGAATAAAGCCGCGTGGGACCGGGGGGCTGAGAGCAGGCCCAGCCCCTTCCCTCACCGTGCCCAAGCTGCCCCGGTCCTTCCAGACCGGCTGCTGGGTGCTTTGCGCCCGGTGGCCCCTGGCCGGGTCACCAGCCTTGGCCATGCGCACCCGGGGGCTGCCAGCCACGCTCGGCCCAGGCACCGCCGGCCTGTGGCCCTGCGGCCGCACGCACCTGCGGCCAGCACTTCCACACACCTGGGGTGCGAGGGCCTTCGTTTGCGCTGGCCGGGGCATCCTCCTGAGTCGGGGGGTGGGCGGCACCAGGTCGCCCATGTCTGTGGGGCCCCGATGACCCAGCGCAGCAGCCCTTCCTCGTCCCGTGCCCGCTCTGCGCGTGGCGCAAGGCACCTCTTGTGGGAACTTCCGCGTCACTCCGTGAATGCGAAGAGAAGAGCAGGCGAGCGTGTCAGTGGCGCCCCTGAAGGGGCGCGTGCCGTCTTCGGTATGGCAGGAAAGGGCAGGACCCGAGGGCGCTCGTGCTCTGCTCCCCACAGGGCGAGCCCCGCTTCCCTGGCCCCCTGCGCAGCCCGCAGGCCCGCCCCGGCGTGGGCGCGCTGGCCGGCAGGCCGGGGACGGGCCTTGCTGACCTCTCCCTCTGCTTACATTCTGCAGGGCCTGCTCTGGAAGGACCGCGTCCCGACGGCTTCCCCCGGGGCGCCGCTCCCCCTCTGTCCCGAGCCAGGGGGCCCTCTGTCCGCCCACCACCAGACGCAGCTCCTGCAGCAGCTCCTGCAGCAACAGCAGCAGCAGACGCACGTCGCCGTGGCCCAGGTCACTACCCGCCCTGCCGCACCACAGAGACACCCCGGGGCAGCCGGAGGGTCCTCGGGCCTCATCGTGCCGGTGGAGATGCACTCCGGCTTGGCCAGGGGGGTCCCCACCCTGCTCTGCCACACGCCTGTCAGAAGGTTGGGCGCCCCGGCTGTTTGGTGGCCCGAGAGCCTGGCCGTCCCCAAGACCCCGGCCCCGGCAGGGTTGCGCGCTGGTGTCGATCGCACTGCTTGCGCAGTGTTTGCACTGGAGGGAGGCTTGCGCAAGCTCCTGCTCCTGCTCCCACGGGGACGGCGTGCGAGCCGGCTCTCGCGGTCCTGCTGCTTTCTCTCCGTGAGTCTCCCTGGGAGACGCCAGCGTGCGGTTGGCCCCCTGCCAGAGCCACCAGCCTGTCTTCTCCGCCTGGAAGCGTTCTCCTCCTGCCCCGCCTGGCAGCCGCAGCTGCTGCTCCGATCCGTCCAGTCGAGGGGTGCAGATAACCTTTGCTCTTAAGCCGCCCCCCGAGAGCTGGACCTTGCGCCCGTCAGCAGCTCCCCCGCCTGCCCCACTGATGAGACCCAAGGCCCCGTCGTTAGCACAGAAGACGCCCTCCCTGTGGCTGTCCGTCGCGGTCATGTTTCTTGCCCTGTACGGCACTTTGGAAGCCCCATTTTTCAGAGCGGATGATGCTCTTCACGCCTGGGACCACGCGGTGGGATACGCACGGACTTCTGTCTCCCCTTCCGCTCCCTCCCCTCCTCGCGCATGTTGGCTTTCCCGCCCCGCTTCACTCGCCGTGCAGGGTTTGGCCTCTGCAGAGAGCAAGATAATAATCCGCATTGATAATCGGTTTGGCTCAGCACATAGTTTGGGCCCTTTTGGGAATTCTTCTCTGCACTTGGTTGCAGCTGCTTTTTTATCTTCCTTTCCTGTTAGGTTTTCTCTCTCTTGGCCCTGTGATGGTTTGCGTTGTTTTGCAGGGGATCCACCCGTCTTGCGGTAGTGCCAGCTTTGGCACCGGCGTCATGGCCGTGCTGCTCTGCCGCCAGCCCCGCCTCGCGCGCTCGGCCTGTCTTGGGTCGCGCGTCCGTCGGCAGCTCCCTCCGGGTCTCGGCTGGCGTGGCCGGCCGGTCTTGGGACAGAGCCACGCTCCGTGGGCCGTGGCGGAGTGGCCTGGCCTGGGGAGGGGGGCAGAGGCTGTGGCAGGCGCAGGGCTGCCCCAGACGCCCCCTCCCGCATTCACGGAGGGGCGGAAGCAGAGGCATGCCCTTCTTCGGAGACGGGGAGCGTCACGAACGCCGCGAGGGGAGTGGCAGGCGGCCCCGTGGTTGTCTCCTCTTGGGGGAGCAGTTCTAAAACCACTGCCTCCGTTTCCCACCATCACTCCTGACGGGCTTTGAGCCAGGCTCCGAGCTGGCAGGGCAGGGCAGGGAGGCGCCTCTGCTCGAGTGAGCGGCAGCAGGGAGGCCCCCAACAGCCCCCAGTCCTCCGGGGGGGGCGCTGGGGCTGGGCTGGCGGAAGCTCTGCCCGCGCAAGCGCCCTGGGCAGCCGAGGGACCCCGCGAGGGCCGCCCAGCCAGCCCGGCGCCACGCGTGACCAGGCCCCTTCCTCTCGGCTGCAGGTGCGGCTGCTGAAGGACCAGCTGGCGGCAGAGGCGGCAGCCCGGCTGGAGGCCCAGGCCCGCGTGCACCAGCTGCTGCTGCAGAACCGGGACCTGCTGCGGCACGCCTCCCTCCTCGTGCGGCAGGTGCAGGAGCTGGAGGCGAAGCTGCTGGGACCCCGCGCAGGTGAGTGCTGGCCGCCGCCCGCACGGCCCCTCGCGCCTCCGGCACTGGTGAGCGCGCCCCGCGCCAGCCACGCCTGGTGGGGGGCCGCTTGCCGGACCGGCTGCGCTCATGCCCCTCTGCCGGCAGGGCAGGCTGACGTGCGGCCGCTCTCCCGCCTGTCTTTCAGCGAGCCCCCGGGACGGCGTGCTGGAGCTGGCCTGCCGGTCGGGGGCCCTGCCCGTCCTGTGCGACGCCACTACCCCCCTGCCCGACGGCGGCCCCGAGCCGCGGCCCGACGCCCCCGGCCCCCCAGGCGGGCCCCTCGGCTGGAGCGACTGCTGGGCGAGGCTGGAGTGCTTCCGCTTCCCGCCCGGCCCGGCGCCGCCCTTGGGCAGCCTGGAGCTCCTCCGGTTCCGTGAGTCGGGGATCGGCTCCGAGGGCGAGGGCGAGTCTGGCACGGACGGGAGCGAGCAGTGGGGCGCCTGGGCCCGGGGGGCGCCCCCACGCCTGGTCAACGTCCGGGACCAGCAGGGGCCGGGCGACAGCCTGGAGGAAGAGGTGGCCATCTGAGCGGCGGCAGCGCCCCTTGGGGCGGGCAGGTGGGGAGGAGAGGCCCCCGGCCCCTGGCCCGGGACCGGCCCCGGCCCGTCTGTCGTGGCTGCTTCTGGGGCCTGGGCACCGACGGCCCCCCGAGGCGGAGCACCGTGCCTGGGGCAGCCTTGGGGCGGACGTGCTGTGCAGCCTCGCCGTGGGGAGCCGAGTCCTCCTGTCCCGCCAGACGTGGCAGGTTCCGGCCCCGGGAACCTCGGGTCGCTGGCTTGCTCTTGGGGCTGCGACTGCGTGTGCGTTGGGCCCTTGAGGCCCGCAGAGCCCGGCCAGAGTCTCGCAAGAGCGTGCCGTGTCCGTCCTCTGGAGCCAGCGGTGCTCCGGCGGGGGCAGGATGGGGACGGGGCCTCGGTGCCCCCGTTGCTCTTGGCCTCCCGTCCCTCCGGGGAGCGTGGCCGGAGGCGGTTTGCCTGCTTTGCATGGCGTGTGGCGTGCCGGAGGGAGTTTGCGCGTGAGATTTTGCCTTTGGCGCAGGGTGTGCGTGCTTGTGCCGTGCCGTGCAGTGAGTGAGCGAGCGAGCGAGCACAGGGAAGCGCGGCCCCAATCCTCCCTGCTGCCTCCCCTTTCCAGACTGTCCCGAGGCAGGCGCAGGAGCTGCATCTCGGGGCAAGCGGAAGGCGAGCGTGTGGCTCGGGGCCGGAGTGTCTTCTGGGGCCGGTCAGTCGCTTCTCGTGCCCTCATGAATCCGCTGTGCGCTGGGCACGGCCGTCCTCGTTCCCGCAGAGCCACTCCAGCGGTGCTCCGGCCCTTCGTTCTGGCCCAGTGCTCAGCCCGCCTGGCGCCCTGTTGCTCGGCCCCGGAGGTGCTTGCAGGATGCCTGGAACCGGCACTCTTCGTCTCTTCATTCATTCATTCATGCATGCATTATCCCACTTTTTTCCTGTGGCAAACCCAAATTCTCCTCCTCCTGCTCTCAGTCTCATCCCACCAACAACCCTGCAAGGAAGGCTAGCCTGAGAGTCTGGGACTGGCCCAGAGGCACCCCGGTGGCTCTGTGGCTGAGCGGGGACCCGGAACCAGGTTCCCCGAGTCCCAGGCCTGTGCTCTTCACACCCCGCCACATGGGCACTCGCTAGTTAAAGGGCTTCCTGGTTGCATGCTCTCTCCCCCCTCTGGAGGAATATTTTGAATCCCCTTTTTACCACAACTTCAGCCTTTCCTTCCACCTTTTTTTTGAGTGCCACCTGCATCTCGCTTTGCACCGCTGTGCGGCCTTCCCGTTCGTGCATCCACAGAGGCGTGACAGAGGGCCGGAGCGGCGAGGCTGCTTCCCCTTTTCTGGGCCTGGGGTTAGGGTTAGGGTTAGGGTTAGGCCAGGCCTAGCGGACTCGGCGTGGGGGGGCAGGACACACCTGCAGTGCGAGGCCCCCGCCGTGCAGGGAGGGGAGCTGCCGCCCGGCTCGCTCATCGTGCTCACAGGAGGCTCCCTGCCTCGGGCTCCCGTGCCCTGCCTGGCGGAGCAGCTTGTATGGCAGCCGGGGGGAGAGTGGCCTGAAGGGCGGCGCTCTTTCCCCGGGCGGCTCCGGAGGGCCCCGTGAGTGGCGAGGCGTCCTCTGGGGGGGGGGGGGGGGGGGCACGTGGTCCTGAGGACTCGCGCTGTGGACGTGGCCCAGCATCTCTGGAGGGGAGCGGCTGGGAAGGGGAGGCCTTTTGCATCTTGGGGCCCCTGCACCCCGCCTCCCCTCCATCAGATGTGACACTCTCAGTCTGGTCACCCACAGACTCTGCGCTCAGAGAGAGAGCGTGCCCCCTCCTTGCCCGGCTGAACAGGCGGATCCAAGTGGTATAAAGCAGTTTCTGGTGATGCCCAAACCGGATCTTAGTTTTCTGTCCTGGCCTGAATGGCTCCCTTGAAAACTAGTCTCCCGGTGTGTCTGTCGCAGAAACTGGGCTTGCACAACCCAGAGCAGGCTGCCAAAGGAAACGGCAAGAGCAGGAGAGGGCCGGCCGGCGCACAGCTCCTCTTCCTCGCCGGGCTGACGGGCGGCTGCAGCAGGCGTGGGGCTGACTCAGGAACTCGCCTTCCAGAGAAGCGGCTCAGGGAGAAAGTGCCTTCTGGATGCACGGGGGGGGGGGGGGGGGGAGGGAGGACGGGCCGCTGTCCCAGCCCGACGCAGCCGGGGTGTGCTCGGCGGCCTTGCGCCAGGCCATCTGCCGTGCGTGAGCTCAGGGCTTTCTGGGGACGAGCGAGGCAGGGAAGCAGGATGCAAGACTGGAGCACCTGAAAGGGTGTCTGGAGAGGGGCAGCGGAGGTGGGCGGGACAGGCGGGAGCCCGCCAGGTGCCACGGAGGAGGGCTGGCACGCGTGGGGCAGGTTAGGTGCCGGAGCAGGAGCATCAGCGAGCCCCGGCGGCCTGGGCAGGGCGCAGACGAGGCCCCGCAGTGCAGAGACAGGGCCAGCTCAGCCAGGTGGTGGGCCTTGGCAGCTGTGGGCCCCGCGGAGGGTGGCTGCCCCTCGCTTGGCGTTGGGGCCACTGCAGGGAGGGGCCGATCCTCGGGTCCGGTTTGGGCTCCCTCGTCCTCGTGCTCCCGCCCCCCCACGTGAGGCTCTGGCCAGGCCTGGGATTCCCGTGCCCCTCGCTCTCCTTGCGCAGCGTGACTTTCCGTGTAAGTGCACTTAACCGGGGCGGGCGGTGGCAGCAGGGGCTGCTTCTTGGCTTTTGCTGAATAAATCTTCCTGTTTCTAAAGCTAAACTGTTGTTTCTGCTTTCTTTGCTTTCCTGTCTCTTCCTGAGCTCTGCTGCGTTCCAGCGGGGAGGGCCGGCCTCTCGTGGGGGTCCCCAGCAGAAAAGGTGTCCCAAAAGCCGGGCCCCGAGCCGGGTGCGGGCAAGGGCCATGCGGCTTGCGGGGCAACCCGGAGGAGCTTGTGTGGCCCTGTAGAGCGACGGGCCGGCCGCTTTTCCTCAGAAAGCCCTGCGCCAGGGACTGCCGCACCACCGGGGAGGGCACGGAGTCGGGGCATGTGGGGCAGAAGCCCCCTCCCGGGAGCCGCCCTCGGCCATCCACTGGGATGCCCATGCGGCGCCTCGGCGGCCCCACCGGCTGGCGCTCGGTCCTCTGCCCTGTCACAGGCGACGGGCGAGCTGCCGCTCTCAGAGCCCGCAGCTGGGCGCAGGGGAGGCGGCCCCTCGGCGCCAGGCCTGCGCCCCAGAGGGCCAGCAGGGCCCTCGCCAGGCTGGGCTGGGGGCCACCCCCCTTCTCGACGGCATCGCTCAGCCCTCCCGACAGCCTGCAGGGAGCTGCCCCGCCTGGCCCTCTGCCGCGGCAGTGGGGCGGCCCTTGCCGCCCCCCCCCGGAGTAGCCTCGTGGGAAGGGGCTCCCCGAACGGCAGGGGCGGCCGGAGGCAAAGGTGCAGACGCGTCGATATCCCTCGGAAGGGGCACGCGCCGGCCTCGTGGACCGCACCGCCGGGCCGGGGCCCTGTGGCCTGGTGAGGGCTTCCGGGGCCCCCTTGGCGGAAGAGGCACCCTGGCCGCCCTCCGCCCTGCCTGCCCACACCCTGAAGCATTTTATGAACATCTTCTTCCTCCTTTCCTAAAATACCAGACAGCCCCAGCCTTTCTTGGTGGAGGCTTTCTTGGTGGAGGCTTTCTTGGATAGCCTTTCTTGGTGGAGAAGACCGTCTGAGCCCCCAGCAGCCTCCCCTCTCCCTCAGCCGTGCGGTCTCCTTCGGGAGAAGGGGGAACCAAATGTGGAATATTCCGGGCAAGACCGCCAGGTGCACCGAAGGCGAGGCGGCGCTGGGCGGCAGCTGCTTGCCTCTGGCACACGCGGCGCGCCAACCCCGTGGCCCCCGCTCCTAGCCGCCTGCTGCCGGTCGAGCCCCCTCGCCTTCAGCTGGGGCTTTTGTGCCGGGGCCGGCTCAGCTGCCACGTCGTGGCCCCACCACCTGCCTCGGGCAGCCCAAATCGTTTGGGGCCTCCTTCACGTTTGGCCCCCTTGCTGCTCGCTCCGTCCCAACTCATCCCGCGGCACGGAACGCACAGAGCTCCCGGCACAGGTTTGCCCCACTCCGGCGTGGGAGCTTTGCTCTGCCCAGCGTCTTGTCTTTGACCGGCTGGGGCTGGGCAAGGTGCCGACTGTCCGTCGCACGGGGGATGCGTCCCGGAGGGAGCTGCGCCAGCCCGGTGGGGGGGGGGGCTGGGCGGGGGGGCGGGGGCTGGCCTGGGAGGCTCTGCTTACTCCCTCTGGGCTTCGCCCACCTCCATGGGGTGCCCCCCCGGCTTCAAGGGAATGCATGGGCTTGCTGAGACCCAGGAATTCATGACACCGGCTGGGTGCCTGGGACACCTGCCCGGCCGGCCGCCAGGCTGCACGGGGCACAGGAGTGGCTGCTCTGGCTAAGCCCCCGTCTTCCTGCTCCGTCCTCGAAGGGACTCGGGGGCTTAGTCTAAGTGGAAGGCTTGCTTTTGCTGGCCTTTGGGGGGGGGGGGGGGGGGGGAGATTCCTTATCTCAGTGCCTTCACTCTCTTGCTAAACTCTTGGCCCTGCTGCTTTCCTTTCTTGGCTTTTCTCCTTCATCCTTTCTGCCCCCCCGCCCCCCCCCCCATGCCACAGGAGACGGGCCAAAGCAGGAAGGGCTGCACTGTGAACAGGCAGCTACAGGACGGCTCGGTCCTTGGTGGGGGGGGAGCTTCTGGGGAGCGGCAGGGACCGCAAGGGGCCACACCACGCTCCTTCCGCAGAGGGTGCCGGCCTGGCCTGGCCTGGCCCTTGGGCTCACTCTCACGTGCCTCATTCTGAGAATCACTCTCAGACACTCGGCCTGGCCTACCTCACAGGGGTCTTGTTGTGGGGGTGAGACCGAGAGGAGAATTGCGCAAGTCACCTTGAGTTCCTTGGAAGGAAAATGGTCGGGGATAAATACAGCCAGTTCACCCAGAAGGAGTGCTGAGCAGGGAACGGCCGTGGTGAGGGGAGGGCGGTCTGGGGGCAGCACACTGTAGCCGCCTGGAAAGCAGTCGGTCGTTTTCTCCGGTAATTTTCTCCGGTCACAAGAATTCGGACGGCCCAAAGACCAAAGGGGAAGACAGTGGGACAGCGGCAGCCGGGCGAGCCACGAATGCGTCCCCCTCCAGGGTGGGGTGGGGGGGTGCGAGGGGGAGCTGCGACTCCGAAGTTGGAATGCGGGGAAGGGGCAGGCCCCCTGCGAAGACCCTGTGGCTTGCCCGCCTTGCGAGGGACGAGTCCCCAAGGCAGCGCGCACGTGCGTGGGGCCGAGGGTGCAAGCCGGCCGCTCTCACATCGCCAAACGAAAATGCTGATCTGGCCTGCAGCGTTCGGGTCTGGCCCAGCAAGGGCGCTTCCAAACGGGGGGCCAGCTCGGCCCTCCAGAAAAACACGTGCCCCCCCAACCCCCGCCCCATAGCCACGGCTCATGCCGAGCGGCCGCCTGGCAGAGCAAGCCCGCAGTGCCGCAGGCGCAGGGTGGCTGGAGGGCAGGCTCGGCCAGTCTTCCCGGGATGCACCTGCTTCCTGATCTTGCTCCGCAGACTTCCCTCTGCTCTTCCTGAGCTCCCGTGCTGCATGGGCGCCGGGGCCTCCCTAGAAGCTCCCCCCGCCCCCGACTGGTCCCCAGCTTCCTTCTCCATTACCCCAAGCTCTCACCGCTTTGCCCCGCGGTCCCCTCCAAGCGCTGACCCCAGCTCCGAGCCCTCGCTTGCCCCCTTCCTCGTGGTCTCCCCCGTCTGTGGGCTGCCGAAGGACGGTGGCTCGGCTTTGCCACACGATCGTTCCAAACCGGTTCTCTTCTCCGCCCAGCCTTGTCAGGCGGCCCCACGAGACTCGGGCCACACCGATCCCAGAAGCTCTGCTTGGGCGCTTGGCCAAGGCCTCTCCGCTTCCCGCTTGCTGTCCACCTGGCCCCCTCCTTCAAGGAGAGGCCCAGGCCGGGCGGCCCCCTCCCGCCAGCCGCCGGCCAGCACCGCCATTCCCACCCCCGTGTCCTGCTTCTCCGGCTCTGCGTCTGCTGCGCTCAAAGATGCTGCTTCTTGGGCGCTATCCCAAAGTGCCGCCACTGCCTTGGCGGGAGATGGGAAGGCCTGGAAAGAACTGGAGACATTTGAGGAATGTCCCGAGTTTTCCCAACAGAAAAGAATAGGGGACGAAACAGCGCCCCCCCCCAGCTGTTTAGTGGGAGCCAGCATTTCGATACTGTCGCCTTTTGAGCGTGTCGCATCGTTTTGCACGGGTGGCTCCCACACACGGAACCGCACACCATGTCCCCAGAGGAAACTTGGTGCAGTGGGCTTTGTGGTCGCGCCAGGAGTGCGCTGGTGCCGTGCTCTGCCAGGAAGCGCCAGTCGGCCGGCCAGCCTTGCCCATTCCAGAGCCCTCCTAGTTCAGGGAGGATGCAGGTGTGCGGGTCAGGCCAGGGCGGGGCCCCAACCCGCATCGGCTCGGGGGAATTTCCACGGGCTTTGCTGGCCTCGGCTTCCCGCTTCCTGCTGCTCCAGGCGGAGGCGCAGCCACGACCGACCGGCGTTTCCGAGCAGCAGTGCAGCCCCCCTCCCTCGCTCCGGGCCCCCGTCTCCTTCCGCGTCCCGTCTCTGGCCGTCCCTGCTGGCCCTGCTTCGGTCCTCCTCACTCCCCTCTCCTCCAGACCGTGTCGTCAAGCCCACGGAGAAGCCCCTTCCCTCCCAGAAGCCCCTTCGCAGAAGGCGCACCTCGGCTTCGGCCCTCGGCTGCACCTCCCGAGCGCCACCTCATGATGCTGAGCTGGCTCGCGGGCGCCCCGTGCTGCCCGCTGCCCGCTCCCCCATCGCCCCCCAGGGCCCTGGCTTCTCTGCTCACAGGTGCCTCCGGGCAGTCGGCAGCTTGCTGCTTTGGTGCCCCGCATGCTTGGTGGGGGGGGGGAGTGGGAAATGGGCCTGCCCGGCCCCTTGGTGGGTGGCATGGGACGCGTGCCCCTCCGCTTGGGGCTGCAGCTCCTGCCCGGGGTCTGCGCTGGCACGTGGCAGCGAGAAGCAGATCCCGGGTGGGGAGCAGCCGCAAGCCTCAGACCCCACTGGGAGACGCTGCTGGTCGGTCTTTGGAGAGAACGCCAAGAAGCGGCCTGGCCCCGTGGCCGCAGTGCCCGGGGGCGGGGGTCTCGGGCAGCGATTCTTGCTCCTGCCCAGCCCTGAGGCTCCCTGGGCGACTGAGCCAGGCACAGGCACTCAGCCCAGCCTACCTCACAGGGTCGTTGGTGTGAGGATGAACCGGGGACGAGGCGGACCTTGGGTTCCTCGTAGGAGAAGGAAAGGTGGGCTGTGGGTGCAGGAATGGATACCGTGACGATAAGGGCGCGTGATGCTTCTGCAGAAAGCGGGGCGGGGGGGTGGAACGGGGCTGCACGGAAGTCCCGGCCGGCTCCACGCCCGGTTCCACCAGGGCAGAATCCCGTGGGCAAAGCGCGGTGCAGCCCCTGAGCTGGGCCCGCCCCACTCACGCACATGGCCTCCTTTTGGTTGCAGGGGACCAAAGCACGCCTGAGAATGCCGGCACCGGCCCTGCCCCGGCGCTTCTGCGCAACCCGGCGGAGCGGGACGGAGGCAGCCTGCCCCTCAGCATGACCGCCGGTGCAGAAGCCAGTGAGCCCCCCAGCCACGACAGCTCTGGGGGAGCGGAAGCCAGTGGCAGGGCAGGCGAAGCCCCCCCGGGCAGGGGAGGCCCGGGCTGCGCAGACGGGTAGGTGGCTCCCGGAAGCGGTCGGCCGCCTGTGCCCGGGGCCGCCCGGCTGGGTCGTGCAGGGAGGGGGGGCTCCTGTGGCCTCCAAAGGCAGCCGCAGCCACGAGCGTGCCGGCCGGCGGTCCCGGGGGCTCCGGGGCAGGCTTGGGAGGGAGCGCTTGTGCCCCGCTCTGCCACGGCCCTCAGTGCCGCCTCTTGTGCTTGCAGGTGGCCGCCGGCTGATGCCATCCCACGGCTCAGCCCCCCTCCCGCGACGGCCAGGAAGCGCACCCCCAGGGCGCTGAAGACCCCACGGGACATGCTGATCGCCTCCCAGCCCTCAGTGGGGGGCACGGACACCTCCGGCCCCAAGGAGAGCCAGGGCGACGTGTGGCAGCCCGCTGGAACAGAGGCGGCGTGGCAGGAAGCTGGCGTGTTGGCGCGGGAGGCGGCTGGAATCGGCTCCGGTGGGGCCGTCAGCGTGCCAGGTGTCGCTCGTGGGGGGAGCGGAGAGCCCTGGCCGAGCACGGCTGCCCGGCTGGCCTTTCCACCTTGCCTGGACATTGTGACTCTGACGCAGGTGCCGAGCGCCGCCGGGGGCCTTCCCCAGTGCCCATTCCAGAGCAGCTCAGAGCCCTCCCAGGCAAAGGTGCCCCCCCCAGAGAGTGATGGCAACAGCCCCGACTTGCTGTCCTTTGAGTAGGATCGTCTCCTTCCACCCGCCGTCAGTCCTTCCTCTGCTGCAAAGCCAGGACAGTGGCCGTGGCAGCCCCTTTCTAGGGACCATCGCAGAGGTGGGCAGAGACTCCGTTCCCCAAGGGCCACTTCCTTGCCAGGAGCCTTCTGGCATAGACGTGGGCCCCTCCTCCAGCGCGAGCATTCCTGCCGGTGCTGCCCGCCGGAAGCCAGCTGCCAGGATGCGCACACCGCTGCGGGTGGCCTGGCTGGGCCACGATAGCGGGCCCAACCTGAACGCAGGGCTCCAAAAGCGCTGCCCTTCTGGTGCATGCTCACAATCTGTTCCTGGGCTGGCAGGGACGCCCCCCCCCCCGCCCCGCATCTCGCCTGAGCTGCTCTGCCCAGTCGGGGCGGGGAGATCGCACCGGCCCTCCCGCCGCCTCAGTGTCTGCAGGTGTCTGAGCCCGTGCGCCCAGGGACGTTCCCGCCTCTCCCAGGAAGCGCGCACACGACGGCATTGCAGGCCAAGCCCTGCATCTCCGCAAGGCCGGGTGCCTTCCCGTGGGGGCCTCGGGGGGCCTCTGGCCACAGAACCTCCACTTGGGGCAATTTCGCCCTCTCGGAGCGTTTTTACCTCCAAATGTAGTCGCGTTATTCCCGTGCCACATTTTTTCTGCAGGGGTTTGTGTACTGAAACAGACAGGCACAACTGTGAATGTTCTTCTTTCTTCCAAATGTTGAAATGCCTGAATGTTCTAGATTGATTTGGCACGTCTCACTTTTAGCAGGCTTCAGGTGTGAAATCTAGGCAGTCAAGGGCAAGCACAGTCCAGTTCCACGTTATCTGCTAAATGCTATGCGAGACCAAGAGAATTAAAAGATCAAACCGTATGTGAGGTGTCTTCCATGCCACCCTTTGTGGAAATGTCTTGCCCACTCCGCCATGGCAGATGAGTGTCCCCAGAGCTTGGCCCCCTGCCAGCCATGGCCCTCCCTCCGCACGCTCTGCCCGGGGGGGGCGGTGTCTGAGGGCAGGCCTGCGTCCACCTGCGTCTCCGTCCGGGCAGGGGGACGGGGCAGCTGGACATGCTCTCGTGGGCTGCTGCCTGGAGCCGAACACAGCTGCCTCTTTCCAGTGCCAGCAAGAAGCTGGATGAGCTTGGAGACAGGGTGCCTAAAACAGGCGTGGCGCAAAAGATCATCGCACACACGAATTCGCAAGAGGAGCCCTGCTGGATCGGACTGAAGGTCTGGTGCCGCGCTCTGCACCGGAGCCATCAAGGAGGACAGGTGCTAGATCCCCGCCTGCCCAGCTCCCGGCTGCTCTTGCAGGCAGGTGGACAGCCGGCCAGGTAAAGGAGGCTGCACAGAGCCGGCAGGATTGCCTCCCCCATGAAGCGGCCCCCCCCCCCCCGCCCCCCCCCTGGGCGGCCCCCCCCCCCCCCGCTTCCCATGGCAGCAGATCCCAGTTTCTGTGCCGAGTGGCTGCTCCTTTTCTCCGCCCTGAACCCGCCACCGGCCAGCTGATGGGGTGCCCCAGGCACAGCTGGTGCAGGAGGGGGACCCCTCCCTCCCCACGTTCCCCACGTTCCCCACAGCAGGCATCACTTCAAGCACCGCTGCCCGGTCTCCCCTTCCGCTTTTTCTAAGCCGAACAGTCCCAGCTTCCCACAGAGCAGCCGCTCCGGCCCTCTTCATCTTGCACTCCTCTGCACCTCTTCCGACTCAGTCGTGTCCTTACTTAGGTGAGCTGACCAGAACTGAACAGTTTATTCCGAGTGCAGTCATGCCAGGGGTTTGTCTCGGGTGGTGGTGGCAAACCCATGGCACCCTGAGCCAAGTCGCCCCAGCGTCGCCCAGCAGCCGAGCATCGGATCGCACCGCACAAGGGGCCATGCGCACGCTCGGAAAGGAGCGGCGCCGCCAGGCGATGACGTCACGAGCCGCGACGCATTAGCCACCACTTGTCCAAGCTTTCACATGGCCGGTCATTGTGCTGCCAAGGATATATATTTGCTTGGACTGACTGTGAGTTTTAATACCTTTGTTTTTATTAACACAAGATTTTAGCTTTGAGTTTTCTTACGAAAAATTGAGATTTAATATCTAAGGTTTAGCAAAGAAATGTTCTAATTAAGAGGCTGAGGTTCTTTTAATGCTGTGCTGTCCCCTCGCATATTTGAATCTGCAGTGCTGGCACTTTGGGCTAAATAAGTGGGTTTTGGGTGGCAGTTTGGGCACTGGGTCTCCAAAAGGTTCGCCATCGCTGCTCTAGCGGAAGTCGGATTGCGGCAGTTCTCCATTCCTAATCGTGCCTCGGATGGACCTCGCCTTTTCCCGACCGCAGCACACTGGGCCAACATGTCACTGCGCTGGCCACTGTTGCCCCAGGTCCCTTTCCCACTGAGTCCGGGCTAGCCCGGATCCCTTCAGCGTGCCCTGGAAACTGGGCTTGTTGGCGCCAATGTGCGCGACTCTGCCCTGGCTCATGCTGGACCGCATCTGCCGTTCCAGCGCACGCTCTCCCAGACTTCCCTGTGGGGCTCCTCTCAATCCACCTTGGTTTTGACCGTCCGAAATAGCTCCGTGCCAGCAGCAGACCCTCCCACCGCTCGCTCCTAATTCCAGGTCATTCATGGATAGGCTGAGAGGCACTGCCCCTACACGGCACTGCGGGACTCGGGAGCCTTTGGTGAGGGGCTTTGTCGAAAGTCAAGGGACAGTGTCGACCAGGTGGCCTCTGCCCACGCACTTCACGACACTCGCAAAGGACTCTAGTGGCTCCCCTTGCAGGAGCCACGCCGATCTTTTTTAGTAGGGCCTGCGTACTTGATGAGTCCATCTTTAATCATCCTTTCAAGCAGGATCCCAGAGCAGAGGTTAGGCCGACTGGCCTGTAATTCCCCAAATCCCATTTTTAAAATCGGTGCTGCGCTGGCCTTTTTCCAGTCATCCAGTACAAAAACCGATTTTGGGGACATACTAAATGTTTTGGCAAGGTCAGCAACATCCTGTTTCGAGATCTTTGAGAACTCTAGGAGGGAGTTCAGGTGCTTTGCTGACTTCCTGCGTGGTCGAGCACACGGACAGTTCCTCGGGCTCCCTTCCAGATGCGCGGCCTCCGGGCAGGGCGTCTGCCGGCCTCCAGCCACTGCCCGCAGCGACCCGCCGCCCGGCTCCTTCGGGGACGAGGCAGCAAACGGCACCGGGGCGCAGAACCGCAGGACACCGCGAGGC
>NW_025335855.1:1037102-1044064 GCF_004798865.1 Varanus komodoensis
CCGGGGCGCCTGCACCCCGTGCGTGGCACCCGGCGAGTGGGCAGGACGTGGCACCCGGCGCACTCACCAGCCGCGGGCGCCACCCTTTCCCCTGCCGGGAGGCCCCGTCTGGCTCTGTGGAAAACTGTTTCAGAGGAAACCCTTCCTTCTGCCAGCGTGAAAACTCTGTCCCCCACGTTACCTGGGCAGGCACAGACGGGGCGCCGGCTCCTGCTCCGAGCCGCAGAAGCAGGCCCAGTGCCCGGCCGGCCCCAGCCAGCCAGCAGCCGCCTCACACCCTCCACCACCCAGGGCTTGGCCCAGTTTACACAACACTGAGTGGAAGGCTCTTCCTGCTTTTCCAGGTTACCGTACATTTGACATTCTTATAATTAACCACGTATTATACTGACTGGTTTTTTATTTTTATTTTCAAAAATATTCTTATATATGGAGCTGTTTTAATTTTATGGGAGAGAAAAATACAGGAAGCTGTTCCAATGCTCGTGGCCTTTTATAGGTCAGTTAAAGGATACCAGAGTCAGACTGAAGCAAGACATTTTTTCTCCAGAGTCTGAGAAACTCTCGAGAAGTTTCTCAAACTCTGGAGCAGGAAAGCATTGGACATGGTCGTCTTCTGTCTTGTGTGGCCCCCACCCAGCCGGCCCGTTCCACCAGGGACCTCAGAAGGAGCAGTTGCAGGACAACGGAGAGCACACTCACCCTCAAATTCCTCTTCGCTTTGAAGAGACGATTCACTCAAAATATTCAGCAATCGTAGCACTGGGGTTGGAAGCATCACCAGGTCCTCAATATGGGGAGCTGTTTAAACATCCATCATTGTATCAGCAGAAGTAACGAGTAGGCAGAATTGTTAGCCCTACGCAAACATACCCTCAGGGGATCCCAAATCCAGCTCTTTCTCCCGTAACCCACCCTCACCCACTCTGGCTCCCGGCTCCCGGCTGAGCAGGCGGGAGGAAGCGGCCCCAGCCGGTCGAGGGACCACTGGGCACAAGCGGCCAAGCCCCCGGTGGGGGAGGAGGAGACGAGGCGGGGCAGGCAGGGGCCCAGCCCAGCGGACGGCTCCTCCAAAGGACCCTGTGTGCCCGAGAGCTGCGACGGGAGGGGAGCAGCTGGATTACGGTCGCCAGCTGTGTGGCTGCAGGGGGGGGGGTCTTCCCAGTTCCGGACTTCTAGCTGGGGAAGCGGCCCCAGCCGGTCGAGGAGGGTGAGCACCAACCTCGTTCCTGGAGAGCCAGCCGTCGGAGCAAGTGAGGGAGGGGCCCCAACTTATTTATTTTTTACTTCTCCCCCTCCTCTTCTTTTTTGCTTTCTTTGTTGACTTCCTGGTGACACCCTCCCTCCCGCTTCCTAGCAGAACAGGGCTGACATCCTCCAGGCGAGACGGGGCAAGCACCGGGTGCTACCGCAGGGCCAGCAAGCCCGGGCCTCCTCACCCCTTCCGGCTCGGCTACTCCGTTCCGTGACTCTCGGCCAGGCCCAGGAGGCATCATCCGAGGGGAGGCGGGCACTGCCACCAGGTCTCAGTTCGGAAATGAATGTGCTGAAGACGGGTGGGGGATCACCATCCAATGAGAACACCCCTCCGAGGTCCCCAAGACGCATTTCCAAAGGCAAAGCCTTTTAAAATGGCGGGCCGCTCACAGGGAGGAGGGAAAGGGAAAGCAGAAGCGGAACCAAACTGAACGGAGGGACGGGAACCGAGCCGATGCCAGGCGACCTACCGAAGGGAATGCTGAAGAACGGGCTGCCCAGCGCCTGGGCCGCGGTCGCCCTCTTCTCCTGGTCGGAATGAAGCATGCTGCGGGGAACAGCACAGACCGTCACGCCACACACGCACGTGCCCAAGCGCCGCCCCGGGCCTTGGCGGGCCGGAGGACCGCGTGCTGGGGGGCTCTGCACCAGACAGCCCCTGGGGAGAGGCTCTCACCCCCACCCCGCCCAGCACTGGGAGCTCCTCGGGGGTCTGCCCTGGCCGTGCTGGGGGTGCCTCGTGGGAGGCAGCGCTGCCCTGCGCGGCCCCCGCCTGCCCCCCCCAGCGCCTGCCCAGAGCGTCCGCCTGAGCCGCGGCCCCGGGGCTGCCTCTGCACTTGGCCCGATCGCAGGGGCCTGGGGGGGCGCTGCCTCACCCCAGCAGCCCCCAGTGGGAGGGGAGGGGAGGGGGAGTGGCCCGCCCACCGGCTCTGCTCCTGCTCCTGCCCCAGCCCCAGCCCCAGCCCCAGCCCCAGCCCCGCGGCCTCTGCTAGAGGCGCCACCGGCAACGCCCGCCCAGCTCCGAGGGCCCCGGCTCAGCCCTGGGACCCCCTCGCCCAGGGGCCCAGCGGCCCACCTTTTCAGGAGGTCTCTGAGGTGATAGGCCGGGATTGCCGGGCTGACCGTGCTTTTACTGGCAAAGATGTGGTCAATGATGGCAGGATTGTTCGCCTGCAGCCAGGAGGAAAGGAAAGGAAAGGAGGACGAAACGCTTTCAGTGACCGGAGACACATCGCCGCGCGGCAGAGCCGGCTGCTCCTCCCAAATCTTGCAGTTCGGACAGTGTCGGAACGCTGCTCAGAACACGGATTCTGGGAAAGCGAGTGAGGCTGCTGGGGGGGGGGGGGGGGCGGGCTGTGGCATGTCCTTGGGTCCCGCAGCCATGGGGCTTGGCCTACTGCTGCCGAGGAGCACTGCCAGGCAGGGTCCGCGGTGCCCGGGCGACTCCAGCTGCCCTCCTGGCACAGGCCCAGTGCCTTTCTCAGCGCTGTTTTTGGCAGGGGAAAGGCAAATGAGAGGGACCCAATGCCCCCCCACCGGCCTAGGGAGGCATCCCGTCCCCACCGCCCGTGGCCCCCTTGCCCACTGGAGCACACGGGGGCTGGGCTGCCTCCCGCGAGGCTCCCCACGCAGCGGCTGCTACCAAGGGTAACGGGCTCATCTGCAGGGCCCCTGGGAAGCGGCTCACCCTCCATTCCTGGGACTGGACGATGTGCTTCAGCTTCGTTCCCGAGAACATCTCCAGCAACACTACCCCGAGGCTCCAGAGATCTACAGCGGACGAGCATTCCGTGCCCCCTGGAATGCCGGCTCGGGAGAGGTAATTCTGCACTTCGGCCTCGGGGGCCCGGTAGCCATCGGTCTGGATGTACTTCACGTCCTGTGGGAGACCAAGGAGGGCTGGCGGCAGAAGACGAAGAGCACGCCGAGCGGGGCCTGCACTCTGTTCCACGGCGGCCCCAAGGCTCTGCCTGCGCAGGTGCGTCACGCAGCGCCGGCAACCAGAGCCCACCTTTCGTTACACCAAACGGCCTGCCCAGAAGGTACTTCTGGGGAATACTTCGTGGCAATTCAGCACTGCAGCCTGAGCTCAAATTGTCTTAAGAGGAAGGAGACAGACCCTTTCCGGGGGTGAGGGTCTGCCTGCCCCTGGGAAAGGACCAAAGCATGTGCTTGAATGCTCACCTACGGAAAGCAAAGGAACCTGACTGAAGCTGTGCCAAGATTTCTGCCAGGGGCCGAGACTATCACTCTCTAGCCCAGAGACTGCAGGGCAGGCAGGCTGAGCCTTTTATCAGCTGCAGTTGCTCATGAATATTCATCACACTCTAAAGAGCATGAATGTCAACATCCAATTAAAGAGACCCAAAACAAAGGGCAGAAGTCTTTTGCTTCTGCCTCTGCACCCCGTGGGTTTGCTGCATGGCTCAAGAAGGGACTTTGGGCTACCAGATCTGAACAAACTTGTCCACCAGGAAGTCACAAACTCAGTTCACCACCAATAAAATGGTATTGGCCATTATGTAATGGTTAGAAGAGGCACTGCAAAAGATTTAGAAATACTCTGGCATGCTAAAAAACACCACAAAATGTGGCAATCAGCACGATCAACAGTGACGGATGTTACATCAAAGCTACCCATTTCGTTCCTTCCACGACGCAGTTTAATTCAAGAATGTGCACACACTAAAGACATCCCGTTTCTACTGAATGAGGACGTACTTGTAAACGCTTCCACGTTTAGAGCAACAAGAGCATATTTTAATTACAGGGTCGAAATTTCGTGTCTTTTTGTTTTGTTTTGATGTACGTGAGCACAAGGGACCTGAATTTTTGATTTAAAGGGAAGCAAAGAGGGAGTGTAGCCTCACACATGCTCTGGATTTGGGGAAAGCTGATAGTAATAAACTCAGTGCAACGATAATTAAGTGGCAAGTGACACTAAAGAAAACCAACCAAAATGGGTGGGTGTTGATAAAAAAGGAAATTGTGAAGGCAAAAGTACAAACAATTCCAACCAAAATAGAAGGTCAAGGTCAAGGTTTCCCCTTGCTGTTAAGTCCAGCCATGCCTGACTTTCAGGGGTGGCGCTCATCTCCGTTTCCTGGCCGAGGGAGCCAGCGCTTGTCCGCAGACAGTCTCTGTGGCCATGGGGCCGGCATGACTGAACACCGAGGTGCAGGAACGCCGTTACCTTCCCACCAAGGTGATACCTATTTATCTCCTTGCATCTACATGCTTTCGAACTGCAAGGTTGGCAGGAGCTGGGGTGGAGCAACGGGAGCTCACCCCGTTGTGCGGACTCGAACTGGTGACCTTTCGATCAACCAGCAAAGCAGCACAGCAGCTTCAACCACTGCGCCACCTGCATCCCTCAAAAACAGAAGATATCAAATGGCAAAGAATACCCAGTGAGGGTCCACCAAAACCTTCCAGCAGACCTGAAAATGAAAATTGTCATAGATCGCAAGCTAAATATGAGTCGGCACTGCGATGTGGCTGCAAAACCGGCAAATGCTACCCACTGACAATGTTTCCCAGAAGCACTAGCAAGAGGAAGTCCTCACAAGCAGCAGTCCCTCTTTAAACTTCCCCCAGAGGAGGACGCCGATCACCCGCTTCCCCCCGGGAAGGGCAGAGGCACTCAGGACGGACCCCCGGCAAGGCAAGGGCGGGAGACAGGCGAGGTGCAAACACAGGCGCGATCCGCTGCGTGAAGCCCCGTGTTCTGCGCCCCCTCCTCCGTGCCGCCAGAGGGACACGGGGCAGAGCGGCCACCCACCTGGTTGCCCTCCTTGAAGCTGAGCCCAAAGTCGATGAGCTTGAAGCACTCGTGCTCGGCGCTCCACAGGATGTTGCGCGGCTTCAGGTCAGCGTGCACGTAGCCCTTGTGGCGGAGGAAGGCCAGGGCTTCCAGGACGTCGCGAGCGCAGTGCTGCGTGACCCACATGGAGCAGCCGTGCGGGTTGCAGTGCACGAGCAGCTCCGACACGCTCACGTCCAGCAGCTCCAGCAGGAGGCAGCACGAGGGGCCCTTGGCGGGGCAGCCGCTGGTGAACACCCCGTAGAGGGTCACTGCGAGGGGAAAGCGTCGGCAGTCAGCCAGAGCCCCGGGAAGCACCGCTCCTCGGAAGCCGGGCTGCGGTCAGTCCCTGCAGCGGCTCCCCAAGACGCCCTCCTAGAAAAAGGAGGACCCCCCCCCGCCCCGCTGCAGACACACGTTCAAGGGCATGCCAGCTCGGGTCTACGCCAGCCCCAGGCTAGCACCTGGCTTCTTCTTATGGACGAGCCTTCCAATGAGGAGGTGAATCCCCACCTCAGGCCCCAAGGCCGACCCTCAAACTAATATTGATGAAATACATGTAAGATGGGCAGCTTGGACTAGCAATGGAACGCTCTAGTTGGGATCGGCACTTGCTGCCTGCACTAATCCTGACAAAGAAGCAAACCATTCACACAACACACAGGATCCGAGTGCACCCGCGTGCGAGTTAATGTGTGGTGTGCATGCCGCCAAAACTTTCAATGTGCAACCTCTGATCAAGCCCTACTGGAGGCTATTCCACGATAGGTGAACCTGCACGTTTGGGTAATTGTGAGTTAAACCACCCACGATTAACCAAAGAACTATTCACAGGTTAACTGCAGCTTCTTTGCGGGGGGGGGGGGGCTCCTAGGCGCGCACCACCCCTCTAGTTGGCTACGGAAAAGGGATCCTGCAGGGCTGGGGGCAGTGCAGGGAAGGGCGACCGAACTGGGGCAGGGGTCCCAGCTGCAGCGCCGAGGCGAGCAGGGGAGAAGGGGCGGGAGGCGCCGCGTGTGCCGCGAGGGGAGGCGCCGTTCCTCCGCCCGGAAGGCCGGAGCTCGCGTCCCTCCCGCGAAGCGGGCGCCGGGGCGCAGTTCCGCTCCAAGCAGGCGAGGCGGGGCCGCGGGGGAGGAGGCGCTCGCCACCGGCCGGGCCCCCACGGCCCCCGCGCACCGCCGGCTACTGGCCGCCGCGCGCCCGAGGCGGACGGAAGCGCTGCGCGGGCCGGCGGGTCGGTTCCCGGGCGCCCTCCCCTCCCCGCGCCGGACCTCCCGCCGCCGCCCCTCCCCGCGAACGACATGCACGCCCTGCAGGCTCGGAAGCCCTCGGGTGCCGGCCCTGCAGGCTCGGTGCGGGTCGCGAAGCGCCCCCGGGAGGACAAGCCCGGCGGGGCGAAGGGGCCCCCGCGCGCAGCCCTCCGCGCCGGCAGCCCCACTGCCCGTCGGCAGGCCCCGCCGGGGAGGAAGGGCAGGGCTGCGGCGCGTGAGGAAGGCGACGCCCGCACTGGCGCTGCGGCCGCGGCGGCAAGGCCGGCCCTCGAGGAGCCGCGCTGCCCGGGCCGAGCGGCGCCCCGCCCGCCCTCACCGATGTTGCGGTGGCCCCGCAGCTCCTCCAGCGCGGCGCGCTCCTTGCGGAAGCCGTAGTCGCCGCCGCCGCCCTGGCCGGGGCTCCCCGCAGCCTGCAGCCCGGGCCCCGGCGGCAGGAACTCCTTGACGGCGGCCGGCGGCGCGCGGGGGTCGCCGAGGCAGCGCGCCTGGAAGACGGCGGCCGAGGAGCCGCTGCCCAGCGGAGCCTCCACCTGCCACAGCCGCCCCAGCGCCTCCACCACCGACGCGCCCGCCGCCATCCCCGGCGCCGAGCGGGAGCGGGCCGCCGCGGCTGCGCGCTCGCCGCCTCGCCG
>NW_025335855.1:1044164-1056509 GCF_004798865.1 Varanus komodoensis
CCGGGGCGCCTGCACCCCGTGCGTGGCACCCGGCGAGTGGGCAGGACATGGCACCCGGCGCACTCACCAGCCGCGGGCGCCACCCTTTCCCCTGCCGGGAGGCCCCGTCTGGCTCGATGCGAGGCATGTGCCCGCTCGTGTCGCCTGGCAGAGGAGGGCGTGCTGCAGCAGTGGCCAGACCCAAACGGCCTCGTGATCCTCCGGGTATCCGGAGGCGACCCTGCCCTGCCCTGCCCTGCCCTGCCCTGCCCTGCCCTGCCCTGCCCTGCCCACTCAGAGGCACCCGTGGGAACCCGGGAGCTGCCGTCTCGCATCTGTAGCCTGCAGCATGATGAGAGGGTCTCACAGAACATCAGGGATGAAAGGGCTCCCTGGGCATCTGCTTTATACTGGGATTACTCCCCAGGCATGTGGTGCTTCTCCTGCAAAGCTGGTGCAAAAGTTGGGGGCCGAGGAATTTCTGTTATTTTCATTTTGAAGTTTTTCTGCGCCATCCCATTACTAAAAGTCCATGGACAGCTTACAGGGGCAAAACCGGCACTGCTGTGCGAGCCCAGGCATCGGTGTCTGGCGCGAGTGCCGTGAGCAGGCGTTCTGGGTGCCAGCGCAGTGGCTTGGCAGGGACACCGTCTGCCCCAGGGCAAGGCCAGGCGGGCTCCCCGTTCCCACACGGCCCGCGAGAACGGGTGGCCCACTGTGGGGCAGCTCTGGCAGAGGCGGCATCCCTGGCACACCCAAGGCAACATCCTGGGCCGGCTGGGCCGGCAAGCGGAGCGCCGTCAGCCTCCCCAGGCGGCTGCCACGTTCTGCCGGCGCCACCTGCGGCACCCCCATCGCAGCCCCGCTCATCCCCAACCGCCCGCCCCCTCGTGCAGCCTCTGGGCCGGGGGGGCAACTCGGCCTGCGGAGGCCGCGTGGGCCACGGTGAGACACGGTAGCCGTTGCACTCAGGCTCCCGCTCCGCCCCTTTGGGGACCTCCTCTTGCTGGCATCCTTGTGGGGGTGGCTCTTTGCTCATCAGCTCCAAATCTGCATATCAGCACAGAAACCTGAGCAGCAAACCCCTTCCCCTCTCCTTTGTCACGTACACACCCATCCTTTCTAAAACTCAAAAATGTATCCCATGTGTCTGACGCATGCCTCCGCCTGCAGGCACTGGGTGTCCCGTCCTGACCAGCAGTGCTGCTGCTGCTCTCCTAAAGCTGGGCAGAGACCCCCTCCGGCCTGCATGGGGTCTCCTTCGCCAGCACTGCATAGGGCCACGCGCGATGGCTGGCACAATTTTGTGTCCAGAGCATTTAGGTCCTCTGGGTCGGTCCAGATTATGCTTCCAGCCACATTCCTGAACTTGTGTGTGTGTCTCCCATGGGGGAGCGGGGCTGCAGGCTGGCCCCTTGGCTTCTCTCTGCTCAAGGGCAGCTTCTGCGCACCTTGCCAGTGGCGTTCCAGGACAAAGTGTGTGCATCCATTTGAAGTCCACGTCCACGAAATGTGTTGCAGATGCAGAAGACAGAAAACGGCAAAGCGCACGTCCCCCAAGGACCACCACCCCCTCCTGCGGCGGGGCCACCGGGCAGGGCGTGCCGTGTCTCGGAACTCAGAATCCCCCGGCAAAGAGGACCATACAAAGCACAGCAAGAAGGTTCAGCAGTGGGTTTTATTGCATTTGTAGCACGGGTCATCTCTGGCTCGCGGCAGAGCTCTGTACAGACAGACTGTCACGAACGGTACCCGCGCTGCGATCCTCGAGCCCACGCGCCGAGATCCGCAGGGTCGTGGTGGCGATGCGCCGGGCAGAGCGGTCCCTCACTGGCTGGTTGTCATGTGGCTGCCTGTCTGTGCCTGCTGTACAGGCGAGAGCATGTTCTGCACAGCAAGTGTAGACAGGCAGACACGTGACAACGCTGCGCCGCGGCCCGGCTCCAGCGGGGCCTCCTCGCCCTGCGCGCGGCGAGACCGGCTCCGGCGTGGGGGAGGCCTCGCGAAAGCAAACCTGAACACGTCACAGAGCGGGCGGACTGGAAAGGCGTTTGCTTTATTCAGAAAACACACGTTTTACAGTGCTGTTTTTATTTTCCTGCTGTCTGTACAAGAGGAGGTTGCAACAGGGCATGAACAGCTTTCAAAATAGAAAGATCGGCTCCGGGCTCAAGGGCTGCATCTGTGCCCCCTATGCACACGTCCGTGTCTGCCGCGTCCCCTCAGCTCCTGCAAAGTGAGGAAGGCTGGATTTTAAAACAAAGGGTCTATCTGCACAGGATGCTCTTGCTGTCCCCAAAATGCCCAGGCTTTTAAGAAGGAAGTGGAAGCTGTGTCCGGGATGTACAAGAAGCCATCCCCTAGATGGTTTAAGTTGGTCCTAAAAGTTCACGCACAAAGGACATTACAGTGGACTGTTCAAGACTTCGGTGAGCGTCAGAAATGGAAGATGTTTGGCCCTGGATACTTCAGAATCAGAAATACTCATTTCTGCATCCTAGCGGTGCTTTCCGGGAGCAGAACAACAATAGATCAACAATTAGTATTTGAGAGCTGCAACGGGGCAGGGAAGCCATTAGGGGAATAATTCTTACTGCGTGCAAAGACCCATGCAAAACATTTGCTAATGAAGCGCTTTACTGCTCCAGGTGAACTACAGTCAAAACTCTATCAAGGTCTGCCAAAGGTAATTAAAAGATGAAGCGTGCGTGCACAGTGAAGAGATTCGAAGGAGTGACAAGGAATGGGTCAGACATGCAATCCGGAAGGCCTTTGTCCAGGTCATACGGGGAAATGCCTTTTATGCGCAGGAAATACAATTGCACCTCGCAGATGCTGTTCCTGTGGACTGGTACAAGGCTGAAGAAGTGCCATTCACACGTAAAACTCTGAATTTAGCACATTGTTAGGATTCAATTGCTCCACTTGTGGCAGTTTTGAACAAACAACAATCAATGCCCAAAGAAAGCCTTGAGACAATCGCACCAGACCTTCTGGCTACGACTTGGATGGATGTCGGGGCTTCCCCAGATGCAATGTTAAAACTACCTGTTCTAAACAGGCAGTGTGAGAGGGAAATAGCATTACTTTCCTTTTGCCTAGCGTTTGTTCGTTTGTATGTCCCACTTCTTTCTTACAAGGCGTTCAGGGCAGCTTACAAAACTCCCTTCCGCCTCTCGGGCTTATCCCCCAACAACAGTCCTGCGAGGCAGTTTGGGCTGAGAGTCTGGCTGGCCCGAAGGCCCCTGCTGGCCCCACGGCTTCTGCCACGCTTTTGTGATTTCAGGACTCAAGGAAGCCCTATTTCACACATTTCCTCTGGGACTCATCCTTCACTGGCTCTTTTGCCCTGAGTTTTTGTTTTTTCGTGATTAAAATCTTTGCCAGTTAGTGCAAAGACAGAAATGCAAGCAAGTATGGAAAACTATTTTCCATAATAAAATGGAAAAATGTTACTGTAGCTGTTCTTTATAAACCTGCTTGAGTAACTGTTCCCCTTTATCCTTTCTGAAAATGCCAGTTTATTGGCATTTTGTAACATTTGGTTTAAATATCTTCTGGGTACTCTGGTGTTCTGCAGGCATTTCTGTGTGAGAAAGGGAGAGACTCTTCGTAAAATTAAAATGGGTTAACAGGCAGCAATTGCGACGGCGATGAAGCGATTGCTTAACGTGGGGCAGAGGGAAGCGGGGGTGGCACTGTGGCTGCTGACCCCACGCTCTGGGCTGCAACGGCCACCTGAGATCCGAAAGGAGCCCACAAAAAGCTGCACCTTTTCCTCCCCACTGAAGGGCAGCACATCCCCTGCTTCTCTCCCGCCCACAAAGGGGGTCTTTCTCACAGGGCAGTGACCTGCCTTCCCTGCCTGTCTTCCACCTGGTCAAGCGGATCGGCGGTCGTGTTGCCCGTCATGAAGTCAGCGATGCTTCAGCTGCAACTCCAGGTACGTCTGCTAAGCCATAATCAAATTACGGTCGAACACTTAAAGCACAGCATGACTGCTGGTATTGTTCATTACCCTTCTGGACTGTATATCTCTATCGGCAAAGTTCTCTGGGCCATTTGCAAAAGGGGCGAAATCGCTCTGGCGTGTGTCTCCCGCAGCACAGTGCTGCTCCTCGCTTGCCCCACGAAGACCCCACCATGCGGAGCAATGGCTTAGCGAGCGGCGCTGGCACCCCCGACCGCAGTTCCCTTGTGCGCTTTGCAGCACAGAGGCTCACTTTTCGGGCACTTGCGTGCTTCTTAGCAATCACAGGGCCGCCTTTCCTATTGCATATTTGATCCCTGGAGTTTATAGTCCAATGCCTACAAGTCTCCTTTCTCAGTAAGCACATGCAACACTGGTTTACAAGACATTCACGAAAGATCTTTGTGCTTGTCCAGCTTCTAAAAATTGCTGTTCTCTGTAGGCAGGGATTTAAAATCAGACTTTACATGAAGCTGTCTTGATGGCCGTGCAGAAGACAAAATGCTTCTTTGCTAGCAAGGAAGACGTCTGGCCTTCCCTCTCTTTGTCTGCTCTGTTAAGGGGAGCGAGGGACGGGCGGGGGGCTCCCCTTGCCTACGTTCTGCTGCTGAGCTGAGTGCCGCCGGGCAGGCCGAGTGCTCCACGGCGGCCCCCTTCCGTTGCGCTACGAGTGACACGCAGGACAGGAATGTGACGCGCTTTTTCGGGCTACCGTAATACGGAACACTTGATTATTGTTTTTCAAATATTGTGAAAATTCTGCAACATCATGATTCCTCGCCTGTATGGTTGAAATCACATTTGGAAGTAAATATTTCTGTTTTACAAATTAAACATTACATTTGTCCCTTCTAAAAAGCCGTAAAGGTTTACAATTACGAAAGTTTACAAAAGCAAAATTAATCCAAAGATCTAATCAACAATCCAAGACGTATTGGAAAATGCATGTGCTTCTGTTTTCACTTTTTAAAATAATTGCTGCTTCGTGCAGCTTTGGCCTTTTGCGGCCTCACCCGGGCGTATGCTGGCGAAACCAGGGGGACTGGGCACGGGGACGGCACAGGCCGTTCCTCACGGCCAGCGCAAGAGCCGCCGCTAGCAGGAGCGGCCGCACGCCGGGGCTACGGGGCTCTGATGCCCAGGGAGGCCCGCGCTCGCCAGGGCGTCCCATGCTCTTGTGCGCCTCGTGTGCCTCCTGCCCCCTCGAGAGGCGGCAGCGGTGGGGTGCTTGGCAGGGGCCGTGTGCTTCAACCTTCCCCCGCTTTGATGGGAATACCCTTCGGCCCTCCGCCGCGGTCGGCGGCAGGGGGAACTGCCCCGAAAGCAGAGGGTTTCTTCTCCTGCGAGAAAGAGGGGCTGGGGGGGGGGGGAGGCAGCTGCGCAGCGCCACGGTCACAGCCCTGCTCTCGCCTGCCCACAGCCGCCGCGTTAGAGAACGGGCAAGGCACGCTACATGTCTGCCCTTTTTGGGGGTCTTGCCCTTTTTGTCCACATTAAAATGGGCTTGGAGCTCCTCGGAGGCCGCGCGGGAGCCAGGAGTTGCGCACAGGCACAAATGATCGCCTGCGCTGCGTGCATAATTGCGTCATGCAGACGTTCGCTTAGACTCGTCACACAGGTATCCTGTCCTACAGCGTCTGACTGTTCCAATGTCATAAATTAAAGTCACGAGAGGAAAAGGTTTTTTACAGAATTGCAGCTGCCTGTTCCCAATGCAGAGGCTAAAGAAAGGGTCTGTGAAGTCAGGATGGTATCAAATTACAGCACAGACTTTTTCTTTTATTCTCTCCATGAAGATTTCATTCAGTGCTGCCTGCATCCTCCCCCCTTAGCAGGATAACTTGGAAATTCTCCAAAGGAAACGTTTGCATCTATTTACAAATTCCATTTTTATCAGTGGGATTCATGGCCCAGGAACTTAGAATGTAACCTCTCTAGGCCCAAAGTCCTAATTAACACTGGGCTTCCATCAGCGAGGCACTGACGTTTGGAAGAGCCCAAGTTACAGTCTTCTTTCTCGACTTCTTGTCTGCGTGCTAACAAATTGCACCTAGGTGCTCTCCCAGGAGTGCTCCTCTCGGTTGCTGTGCCCCGTGATGACGAATGGGCCCAGCCAGATCACCAGCGGACCGGCGCTAAGGGAAGTCCCGGGCTGGCCCCGCTGCGGGCGCGTTCCCCAGAGGCCGGGGACGGGCCACGGAGCAGCGCACTCTTGGCTCTCTGCACGGCCAGCAGCCATTCCGGCCGAGTGCAGAAAGCTGGAGCGCCCAGGGACGTGGGAAGAGCCGTCCCTGCCCCCCCGAAGGCACGCACAGAGGTGGGCACAGCTCGGGCGAGCCCCCACAGCCCCTCCACGCGCCTCCCCCGTGAGAAGGGTCCGTGAGCTGGCTGGCTGTGGCGGCCCCACAAAGACCCTTGGGGCTGCGGCCGCCGCTGGCTTGGGAAGAGCCGGCCGCCCGAGCTGGAAGCAGAGTTCAGTGTGTGGCAGGCTGGGTGCGGGAACACGTTGCTTTAGAGGTTGGGGTTAAAATAATGGATGACTTCCACTGATACAAACAGAAATAGTATTCTTAATGGCACTTACAATTCTGAAATGCATCAACATGAAAGAGCAGTAGCTGTATTGAAGACGCCTACTCAATTTTTGCAACGAGGTAGCCGCCGTTAGTAATTTACAGGTAATGCACAAGTATAATTAGTAACTCAGAGGCCGGGCCGTGAGAGGCGCTGCTGGGCACGGCTGTCCTTCCACGAGCACCGCCTGGGGCGGCCACGGGCGCTACTCGGCTGCGCTACACCTCTGCTTTCCTTGCACGAGGGTCAGCCCGCCAAGAGCAGTCTTGCCTGCCAGAGCGTCCCCTCGGTCCGGGGGCAGGTCAGGAGCTCTTCCGAAGTGCAAAGGCCTTACCAGAACGTCCTCCACGCATTACTCGGGAGTCCTCCTTTCCCGTGCGCCTGGGCAGTGCCATCCCTATTTCCTAGCATGCAAGACCTGTGGAGAAAAACTCTGCGCGCGAGCGCTGCCAGGCGCCCTCCCAGTCCGTGCCGGGCACCTCCAGGAGTCCAGCCGCTGCGTTCCCTTGCCCAGTCTAACCAATGTGCAGACTACTGTACAACTGCATTGTCCTGAACAGGTAGTCTGAACACTGGGGCGACGGAGCAGGATCGGGGTGGCCTCTCGTTAATCCTCCTCGCCTCTCGGGGCCAAAAGGCTCCCTTCCCCGTCAGGCTCCGCTCTCGGCTTCCCCTCAATTCCGCAGCACTCCCTGAAATGCACCGAAGGGCTGCGCTTTCTAGTCTTGACGTGGCACATTTGCAGCGGACTGTGGATCTGGCAATGAATTTAGGACCAGCAGAAGGGGGAGGGCTGGGCCTGAGCATCCATATATGGGATGATGTCACCCCAGGGAGGCTCGGGTATGCGCTGTGCCGCTGGTGAGACCGCTGGAATTGCCTGCTCTCAGACATGGGTCTGTGTATAAAATGGTACCAGATGTTTTAGTGTAATGTTAAGCAGTCATTTCATCTCGAGGCCAGGTTTTTTTCTTCAACTGGGCAGGAAATGGGCCCCACCATGGAAAAGCTGTAAAAACTCACCAAGTACAGTTTTGCAGCAGCGAGTTCAGCTCAGAGCGGATTCGTGTAAGTCTGCAAAAAGCGAAGACTCTGGAGAAACTGTCCCCGAGAGGAGGAGAAAAGCGCCCGTCCCGATCCTTTCAGTGCAGGCTTCTCCTCCTTTTTATCGGGCTTTCAGGCACGGCCAGAAAAGGGCTTGTTTTTTCTCTGGGAAGAGCTGAGCCCGCGCAGGCCGTCTTGCGCTTGCACAGTAATTACAGCCACTTCCTGAAAGCGAAGCCCCCACTAAAAGTCTGCAGAAATGCTCTTTGTCAGGGAGTCGACACAAGTAATTCGTTCCACATGTGCTCTTCCTATTTTCCTCCAGCTATTTGGGCTGGCGGGAGACCTCGCTGGAGCCACAGTCCAGCCTAAACGTTGTTTCACTTCGAGCCTTCGCCCTGCAAGCACGGCTGGTGTCAAGACGAAGCGCCACTGCGCTCCCCATGCTGCCAGGCCGGGCCCCGGTTTTTAGCGGCAGCCCTTGGCTCTGCCTTTGCTCCTGCTCCTCGGAAACCCTGCGCCTTCTCGCAGGGAGAGGCGGCTTGGGCCGTGTTCCCCAAGGGGCCCAGTCGGCGGCCGTTCGGGGTGGCCCTCGGAAGCACCCTTTCCGTGTGGCTGGGAGATGCCAGCCAAGTGAGGTGCCCTCCACCTGCCTGGGCTCTTTTTGGCATCTGCCAGGTGAAGACTTAAAAAATATATCCCAGGCTTTGAGGAAGCCTCTTAGAGGCTTTAAAGATGCCTGAAGACTGTAAAGGGCTTTGACGTTTCTGAAATGTTTAGGTGTTGAAGGTCAGCCAGCGCTATGAGTATTAGATACTATTGATTTTTCAAAAAATGTGTTGTCGATTGCCATATTTTAAAATGTCGCATATTGTTATTATATTTAGATTATACTTTAATCCTTGATGGAAACCACCCGGAGACCCAGGGTTATAGTGGAGCATAGGCACACAATGCCAAAGCAAACAACCAGAAGGCCAAACATTTATTATTGATTCATTCCATAGAGGAAGAGGAGGAGGAGATTCCCTCTGTATCAAAGTAACAGACTATGTCTGGTGTGTACATTCGCACCTCCCTGGGTGTTTGGTTAGAAAATGCAAATAAACCCAAGGAGGGCCAGCATTTGCTGGCTGCCCTCAGTTGGCGACTGGGACGGGCTGCGCAAAGCGGCTTCCCGCAGCCAGGCCAGGGCCAGGGCCAGGGCTGCACAGCACCGGCCTGGGAATGCCAGCGGCCCCCTGTGGCGAGATCCCCCGTGCCCGGCAGCCGGTCCGACCCAGCAGAGCGGGGCGCCTCCACCCCCGTGGGCAGTGGGATGCCCCTGAGCGTGGACAGCCACTTTGCCCCGGGCACAGCCCGCCCCTGAGAAGGGGCCCTCCGTCAGGGCAGCCCAGGGGCACGCAAGCCCCCGCGGGAGGCTGCAGCCGAGCCAGAGCGGGGCGCTCGGCCCTGCCCTGCAGGAAGACCGGGGTGGGGGCAGGCTGCCCGGGACTCCTCCTGCTGGGGCTCGGTGGGCAGGGCAAGGGCGGGCCACACCCCCGGCGCCTCTGGGGCTCTTTGGGGGGTGCAGAGGGCCCCTTTGCAGCAAGGCCCCTCAGGGCTTCGCTCAGCCCCGTGGCGCCGGGCCGCCCCCACTTTCCTGAGGCGGGACGGCACAGCTGCCAGTGCCCTCCCGGAATTCCCCCAAGAAATGGTAAGAGAGCATTTTCCGGCGCAGCCCCTCAGTTCTCCCTCCTGCCACGCAACGTCCCTGCGAGTGCGTGGGCCGCGCTCCTAGGAAGGGCTCTGGCCTCAGTGGCGCCCGTGGCTCGCCAGCGGCCAGGTCCAGGCAGCACGGCAGGCCCCGGCGGGTGCACTAAGCCCACTGCAAGCCACCCTGTGGAAGGAGTGCTGAGTGCAGACGACATCTCGGACCCTGTGGCTTAATGCACTGTGCAGACCCGGTGTTGGTTGTGTGACTGCACTGCACAGGCAGGTGTTGGGGCATGCCAACTGCAGCCGGCTGCCGGGAGAACCAAGCGCGCGAAGCCACGGGGACTGCGGAGGAGGGTGCCAACGCCGCCCCCCACAGCAGCGCTTCGCACCGACACCCTCCTGCCCGCCTGCACAAAGCGCGGGGCAGCGGTGATGAGCCATCCCGGTTCCAGCCATGCAGGGGCTTCGGACGGTCCCTGGAGCCTCTCCGTGTGAACCCCATCGGCAAGCAGGTCGACCCCAAGCTGAGTGAGAGCGCGCCCCACTCACTGGCCCGCTCCGCACGCCGCTGGGCTGTGGGACGTGTGCCAACAGTGGGAAGACTGAGCAGGGAGGACGGGCCCATAAAAGCATAGAAACCGCTGGACCGTCTTTCAAGGGCGAGTGGATCGTGGTGAAAAACTGCGAACCGTATAAACCGTGCAGAGCCGGGTGTCGCGCTGTGCAAAGGCAGCTGCTGAGCAGGGATTTTAATTGCTGCAAGGTTTGGACGTGGGCCCTGGACTCTCCAATGTTTTCCTGAACGACCTGGAGAAGCGGGAAAATGCTCCTCACTTCCGCAGAGGGCACCAGACCGGGGGCGGGGGGGGGCAGGCAATCCTCAGAGAACGGCAGCACACGCTGAAGGCGAGTCAGCAGCGCTGCACGAGTGCAGGCAGAGCGAGTGCAAGTTCAAGTTGCGACAGAGGAAGGGCGGTCTGGAAGGCGAAGGCGGTCCTCGCCCTGGCCAGACGCGCCTCCACTGCTGCGCCTGGTTTGGGGCGGCCCATCAAGAAAGTCCCAGTCCCACGGCAACTAGGTCAGGGAGGGGCGACGACTGTGGCGGGCGCAGGCGCCGGGAGGCAAGGCGGGAGGGGCGGGGCGCATCCTGCGATGGGGGGACGCCCTCTGCTGCTGCTGGAGGCCCGGGCAAGATCCGCCGGAGGGGTCTCGGGAACGGGGCTCCTCGCTCCGGGCAGGGAGCCCCACAGCCCCTTGGCCGGACAGCTTTCCGGCCGAGCTCCGCTGGGGGCATGCAGTCCCGGCACATCCAGGGGCTCGGAGAGGCCACTTGGAGCACCAGGCCGCACCCCACGTGCCCCTGGCGGCAGGGCCGGGCTGCCGTCATCCAGCAGCCTGGCAGAGCAGAGGCCGGGCCCGGGCCCCAAGCCCAGGCCTCCAAAGCCGCAGCCGCAGCCAGTCGTGCGGGCCCAGTTTGTGCGCTTGAGGCCTGCCCCCCTTGCGCCGCCCCCCACCTCCCCGCTCTCCCGTGGACCGATTCCACAGAAGACCCTTCCCGCCGTGGCAGAACCGCCCCAGCCTCCACTGCCTCCCCCTGGAGAGGCCTCCTCGTCTCTCCCCTCCTCCACCTGGATGCCCTGGTTGCCTTCATAAGGTACCGTGGCTTTCGGCTGAACACGCCTGCCTGGGATCTTTGGACGAGTTCACACACTTGTGTGCCAGGCCACGGGGAGCAGTGCATGCCGTGGGAAATGGCGCACCCGCGTCTCCCGACTGCCTTCCTTCCTGAGACGACAGCCACGTTTGAACCGGCGCATGGAGGAAGGCCCGATGGCGTTGAGAAAGAGCCTGGCCTTCACCAGTGCGCTCGGGCCCAGGATGACTCTCCACATGTCTTCGTTCAGTATGTAAATTATGGCTGGATTTCATGTACATAGTTGCCATGTGGGGGGCGTCAAGCAGCGTACTTATATATACCATATGCTTTAACTGCCATGCATATGTTCCTTGTGTTCCAGATGGTTGCCTGGAGCTTTGCTGCTGCAGAGAAGGTCTGGCGAGGGCCAGTTTCCCTTGGAATCCACATTTCTTGCTTTAGGGTTCGATCTGGGGATGGCAAGAAGCCGATCAGGGAGGTTTCTGATCTTAGGGCAGGGTCTGCACCCGCAGCCCAAGTGCCACAGGCTCGGGCTCGCTCTCTCCACCTTGCTCCACTCTGTTCCGTGCTTCGCCCCAGGCCGCTGGGTGCTCTCTTGGGCACCAGACTTCGGTCTCGGGGTGCAGGCAGGGGCACAACGGGGTTCCGAGCTGGAGGGCGCCACTCTCCGGGCACAGAGGGAGGTGGGCAGAGTCGCCGAGAGGCCTGGTGCTAGCGGGAAAACCGTTGCATCCATCCGCACGATTCATACGGGAAGCACCTCTGCTTCGTTTCGCATGTGCCCCGCTTATCGACAGACTTTCCGATGAAGACGGGCTGGCCCTGCCCCAGCACCTGTCAGCTCTTCCCCCCCATTTCTCGGGATGGGGAAGGGCAGTGGGGGTCGGGAAAGGATATTTAAGGAGTGCAGGTGGGGATCTTCAGGAAGGGAAAATATTTCCATTTCTAAAAAACTCAATAGCTTTTTAAAATACAGTTACAGACTTTCAAAACTTTCACGTTTTTCATACTTCTGCGATGATAAAATCCTGAAAAGTAAATCTTGCTGTTTCTCTTGATTTGTGGGAGGGATTTGCAGTGTGCTGTGAAATATTACATGAAGGAAAGTGGAACACGCGCGGGTGTGCGCACACACACATGCGCGCTCGCCCTGCCCCTGCACTTCACTGCAACATCTGTTTTTCATTCTGCTTTTCCTGCATTATATTGCGCACTACTGGAAAGGAGGGAGGCTCACTATTTCTGGATCTGGAACATGAAAACAATACGCTGAATCTTAATTGTGCTCACAAAAGTATACATGGTAGCGATTCCAAAAAGCATGTTCATGTTAGTTGAAAATAAACCCACAGACCTACTGAGCTCGGTTATCGCTAAAGGTTCGCTGGGCAAGGGCCGTTCCCGCTGGAGCAAGTCCGCGTAG
>NW_025335855.1:1056609-1078951 GCF_004798865.1 Varanus komodoensis
CCCCCCCCCCCAGCAGGAGCCGGGCACCGGGCATGGTCTTCAGGCCTGGCGAGAGGCCCCGCGGCCCTTGCCCTTCTCCTTGCCCTCCGTGCCACCCGACGGCCAAAGCGCTCTGGGCGGCTTGCAGCAAGCTGTTCCATTGAAGTTATAATTACCCATGTAAAAGTGGCGTTGACAACTGTAAATGAGCGTAGATCAGTTTTATACCGATCAGGTCCTCTTTTGGCCACGGCTGGAACTCGGACTCGCTGGGCCAGGCGTGTGGCCACCAGCTCTTTGGGAGGCCCCGCCAGGCACACGGTTCCCCCAGGCGGCTTCCCACTGATGGATCCGTCCTGCTCCTCTCCGTTTATGGCCTTTGAGCACGTGGACGGGGGTCCGCCGTGTAATTTCGTCCGTGACATCGCAAAGCCCCTTCGTTAAGAAATACGATTCTGATGCCCAAGGCAAACACCGTGGCCTTTGTCCTTCAATACTTGGAAGCAGAATGCAGCCTTTCCTAACTGGCACAGCACGGCTGCATTTTATGCCCAAGTGTTGGCACCAAAGGCAAAATACACTGTAAGAAGAGACAAATGTCTTTCAACCCAGAGCACTTTGAGGTCAAATCCCTGAATCGCATCCGAAGCCGTAACCGACGGTGCCGGTCGGCTGTCTTCCCTGCTCCACCCGCAGCAGGCAGCTCTGCGGCCCCAGCAGCGTTTCCTTCCACCTGGAATCCCGGTGCTGAGCAACTGACACGGCCGCTCGGGAAGGGCCCCTGGCTCCAGTGCGCTCGGCGTCTCCCTGCCCGGCCGAGAGGACCCGCTGCCCCAGACCCTGCGTGGCTCCTTCCTCCACTTCTGCGGAAGAAAGGGCGCCGTCTGCCGTGCAAGTCGAGAACTTCTTGGAGGGGCCGCTTGGGGCAGAATGTGTCCCAACAGCTCGGTCATTGAGGCTCCCCCATTACTACTAATAGTATGGGGTTTTTTTCCTTTAAAAACTGCCTTCTTTGGGGTCTGGACTCCCTTAGAAATAAAATAAAATAAAATAAAATAAAAGCTTTGCTGTGGCACTTGGCATGGAATCATGTATGCCTATGCTATGCCTAAGCTCATCTCTTTGGGGGAAAATGCGAAGACCTGATTCGGGCCAAAAAGAGTGCCAGGCGGGTGCGGTGGGGGTGCTCGCTGCCCAGCGGGGTCCAAACCGGAAGGCGTCGCTGGTGGGGGGTGGCCAGGCGGGCCCCCTGCGGAGCTGCCACGGGCTGCTGCCAGGACGAGCTGTGCGTGGAAGGTGGCTGGCCGTTGCCAGGTGCACAGGCAAAAGCCCACGGTTGCTTCTGAAGCGTGGGTTGCTCTGCCGCCTGAGCCCAGCCATGCCCACAAGCCAGGGCCTGTTAGCCACAAACAGCCCAAAAGAGAGGACGCCCTGGTGGCTGTTGGGATGGGAGCTGTGGGCCGTGCCCCACGGCTTCTCATCGGAGGTGCGTTCAGACAGCATGAGAAACCATGTGTCCACAGCACTCACAGCGCAATGACAACTCGCTCTCAGCCCCTTCTTGGGACGGGTATCCTTGACGTGGGCGCCTCGAGCTGCTGAAGCGACCGCAGGCCAGCCCCGGGAGCAGCCCCAGTGCCCGCCCAGCCGGCCTGGCCCAGACCAGCTGGCGCTCTCCCCCACGTGCCTTCCCAGGGCCACCTGTGGGGAGGGCCCCTTGCCCCTGCACGGCTGGAATCCCCCCCAGGCCCTAGCGCCCTGCCCCCTTTCTTCGGATTTGTGGCAAAGCGGCAGCAGCCCTAGACCTGCACAAGCGACAGGGGCATGGCCCAGCCAGTGCGGAGCGCCACCCTGAGGAGCTGGGGGGACGAGGCGCTCGTCCTGCCTCTGAGGCCGCCCGGCAGCCAGCATCGCACTGCAGGCGCTCGCCCATGGATGGGCGGAGGTGCGCTCCCTCTGGCGCTGGCGTGTGAAGCGGAGGGCCTCAGCCGGGCTGCTGGGAGGACGCTCCTGCCGCCGAGATCAGCAGGGGGCTCCCTGGGGCAGCGCTGGGCCTCCCCTGCCCCCCCCCCCGCAGTGGTGCAGGCCCCGGTCTGCTCCAGGTGACTGGGTCCCGGAGGAGCCCTCTTCATTTCCCCCATCTCCCCACACCAGGCAGGGCTCCTCCTGTCGCTGACAGGACTGCTTGCCCTGCCGCCGCCTTTGGCTGAAGCCCGCAGCATCCTCTGATGTGAGAAGAGACCCCGGGGGGCATTTGCTGCCCCCCCCCCAGCGCCCCGCCTGGACTAGCCCAGACCAAAAGCTGCGCCAGAGCTGACACGCCCCGTGGAAGGCCCCTGGCTTGAAAACGCTTGAAAATGCGTGTTACCTGCACACAGAGGAGCTTACGTGCTTCCACATAAGGAAGCTTCGGATTGGTCTACCAGCCCTTTTAAAAATGGGATTTCTCCCTGAGGAACAGACACTGAAAGGTGTCAAACATCTGAATTCAGGGATGCAGAAAAGGCAAGCGAAATGGCCATGGAGGTGGAGCAAGCAAGGAAAGGCTGCAGCCCCTTCGGTGCTTTCTAGCACAGAATTTTTTCCTAATGTGTGCACAAAATTAAACATGGCATGGAGAAAGTAGATAGGAAGAATCCTAGAAGCTGGGGTTTTCTCCCTCCACTGAAAGGCTTCCATTCTGGGGCCTTATTTTCTGGATATTCTATAACTGATCTCGTATTTCTTCTGGTGGTGTTTCCGAGCTCACCTAAGCGCTGCCAGAGACTTGGGGTGCTGCGTGTCTCTTTCCTTTCCTGGTTCGTGTCTCGGCGTTGCTCTGCCGTCCCCAGGCTGCCCGCACTGCCTCATCAGAGAAAGCCCCGCAGTAGCAACCCTGCCAAGACATCTTCCCTGGCTTCAGTGGAGGTGTGGGAAGATGAGGAGGCTGCCAGAGGTGCGGGCAAAAGGAGCCGTGCGGGCACCCTCTGCAGCTGCGTCACAACTCTCTCCGCACACCCCCAGACTCAGCCCCTGGGTCTTTCTCCAAACGTCTTCTCCGTGGATTTCTTCTTGCAAGCTGTTTATTCTCTCTCATGCGAAAGAAATGATGCTGGCTGCGGGGAAGCGGGGCACTCTCTGCTGGCAGCTGATTCTGTGCCTCCGCTCACGCACTCCACCGGGCCTCGGCTGCCAGGCACGCGCCGAGGTGGCCAGGCCCAGGTGGCCGCCTGGACGAAGACGCCCGCCCGGTCCCGCCCTATGCCTCGCTTTGCCTGGCAGCACCACTTCTCCATCTTCACCCTCCCCTGGATGTTGCCTGCTGGCGGCGGGGAACTCGGGGGCCCGGCAGAGGCAGGGGCACAGAGAGCTTGCGGAACTTGGCCCCGGAGCCAGCAGGGAGCTCGGGCCCCACGCGTCTGGTTTGTCCAAACAGGGCTGCCGCCTAGGGGACCCATGGCCCTCCAGATGCTTCCACTTGCCCCAGCCAGCGTAGCCGGGGCCAGCGGTGATGGCGCAGTGAGCCACAGCATCTGGATGGCCACAAGTGCCCCCCTTGGGGGGCAGGATGCCCAGCAGGTTGCTGGGGTGCCCTCTGACCCTTGGTCTGCGAGGAAGGACCGTCCCGCCTTGCAGGGTTCCTGAGTGAAGCCACAGCTGCAGTTCGCTGCAGAGGAAGGTGAGGCAGTCGCCCGCCTGGGAAAGGGCTTCTTCGCTCACTCGAAGGGGGTGGCGGAGACAACGATGCAGCCGCCCGGGGCTTTGGTGGGCCTGTGACGGAGCTCTCCTCACAAAAGCAGAGGCAGGAGCTCACAGTCCACCTGACTCGGATCCAATTCCAGGAAGAACCCAGTTTTCTCCCCGAGGGTGCAACGTTCCCGTCTGTGTGAGCCCGCGAGGCCCCCTGCTTCACAGCAGGGACGTTCCGAGTGGGGCTGAGAAGGGCGGGGGGCGGAGTTCCTGAAACTCAGACCCTTGAAGCCTTGAAGCTTTCATCATCCCGGCTTGCCTGGCAAAGGTGACTCAACGTATCTGGGGGCACCCGGTTGGGAACGGCCAGGGCTGCCATTCGGCCTCTTGGCCTATCAGTTTTTGGGGCTATTAAATGGACTGTGGCAGCGAGACGGAGTGGGGGTCCCTTGGGGTGGGCCACCACTGCCGGGATAGCCCCAGGCGGCTGCAGCGGCATCGAAAGCTTGGAGCCTGCTTGCTGCAAAGGGAGGGCAGCCTCGCCGGCCCTCTGTAATGCCGAGGGTGAAGAGGCTGCTGCCAGGGCCCTCCGGGCACACGGTCTGTGCAGCGCCCACTCAACGTGAGCTGGGGCGAGTCCGGGCCTGGGAGCCGCAGCTCTCCTTGGTGCATCTGGCATTCGTGCCCGCTCCGGCACCGGAAGCGGCACTGCCTGCCTGGGGCCAACGGAGGGACACCCGCAGCCCTGGGACAACGGGTAGGGCCTGGCGCTGCAGTTCCTGGCGCTGGCGAGCGGGGAGAGCAGGGCCCGCATCAGCCGGGCGGCGAGCGGCAAGCGGAAATCCGACTGTTCAAGCCGATTCTAGCCCCCCAGGAATACAACGAGGGAAGACTCTTTCGCACTGACAGTCGTGCCGTGCCGTGCGGTGGGGCTCTCCGGTGCCTCCCAGCCCCCTTTCCTCACTGAGCCTGGCTGGAAGGACCGCCGCGTGTGGGTCAGCCCTGTGGCAGGCAGCTGCCTCGTGCGCCCGCTCTCAGCTGTGTGTGCACCGACACGCCCGCCTGCCCCTGAGGGCCGGGGTGGCCTCCGCACGCAGCCTGCCGGGCCCCGGGAGCCCGAGGCAGGCCGGCCTCCTGAATCGCACTCCTCGACGCGGAGCAGAGTCGCTCTCGCCGCTGCCGCTGGGGCCCCATGCGGCCCGCCCTCCAGCCATGGAAAGCGGCAGCTCCCCGCTGCCCTCCACGCGGAGCGATGCCGCCGTCCCGCCCGGAAGCCCGGGGCAGCTCCTCCAGGTCACGCCGGCTTGGAAGACGTCCCGCAGCCCGGCCTCCCCTGCGTGCTCCCCAGGCCAGCCGGACGAAGCTGCTCTCCCGGCGCCCGCTGCCCTTTGCCAGCTGCTCCCCTGCTCGGCTGGCACGGCCGGGCTGGCCCTGGCTGCTCTGGCACAGCGGCGCCCTCGGTCCTGCATGGCACGTGTGGATCGCAGCGGCCGATGCCCCGCTTGCTGCAGAAGCCGTGCTCAGGCCAGCCCACGATGCTGGGATGCAGAGATGTGGACAGAGCGGCCTGCGGACGTGGCAACAGTTGACACGTTATAAAGAGGCACCGTCACCGAGAGCATGACTGTCGATACTTCATTGTATTTACATAACCAGGCGCACCGGCTTGAATTCTGTGGTACTGTGACAGAAGTGTGCGACACAGACGTAGTGCAACGGGAGCGTTGGACAGCCTTGTTAGGGCACAGGCCCTTTTGTCTTCTTGAGCAGCACACTTTCCAAAGTGCCCTATAAGTGCCCTTGAAGACCTCCAGGGAACCGGCCCCTTGGGCTTGAGCGCGTTGCTGGAGCACCAGAAATCGCTCCCAGCGCTGCAGAGTGTTCTGCTGCCTTGCACTGGACCGGTTTGCCCGGCCTTCTGTCCTTCTCCCACAAGAAGCAGCCCTGCGCATCGCTCTTTCTCTGCCTAGATTCTCATTTGATGCACATTACATATTAATTTTACTGATTTGGCCCAGAGGCAAAGAATAAGGGTCACACCTATCACTTATAACCTCACTAGCGCAGTATAATTAAAGACCAAGCTGTGTAGTTTCCTCCGGGTGCTGCTTCTAGACCAGACACGTATTAGCTCCAGAACTGCAAACAGACACAATTCATTCCCCAAACACATGAACACGAGTCTTGAAAAATGCAAACAGCTAGAATAATGTGTCAAGTGGAAAACTCACCCTGAAGAGAGCAATTCTGTTAAAAAGGGGGAATCGGGACAATGGAAAAGCTGCGGGTATCTCATTAAAACTGAACAGGCAGTCTGATTAGGATATTTCATTGTCTTTTGAATCCCTGTTATGTGAGTGAATGGAACAGCATGTGAGTTTATCTCACACTTGATGAAGTAACAGAAGAAAACAAGGGCAGGGACCGAGACTGACGGGCTTTCCTTGGGCCCTTGCGTGGGGCAGTCTGTGCCACGGGTGGAACCACACGCTTGGCTGAAACTGAACCACTCATGATGAAGCTGAACGAGGAAGCGCAAAAGCAGGACTGCCGTGGAATATTAGCAAAACAAGCATCACACCTGCAGAAGAATTGCACAACATTGCTGTCAACAATGAAGAGGTTGCAGAGAGACCGTGAACGGTTTTGCACGCTTGGCCCCATCATCAATCAAGGGAGGCTGGAGCCAAGAAATGTGAAGAGGCTGAGGCTGTGAGGGCGGCAGTGTGGGAACCAGTCGCCGAGCGTAAGGACGGAGGCCGGGCAAGATCGTTCACACGCCTGTATTCCTGATCACCATGGATGGGTGTGAAAAATGGTCAGTGGCGCAAGCACACAGAAAATTGATGCATGTGAAACACAGTGTTGGAGAAGAACTTTGCAAATATCCTGGACGGAGACAAAGATGAACAAAGATCGGGACTTTCCCGGGAAGAAAAATGGAGAAACCCAGGCCGTTGTACTCTGGGTGCCCTGTAGGAAGGCAAGTCTTGCTGGAGGACAGAATCCCCTGGAAAAGCTCGAAGGAGGATGAAAAGGAGGCCGGCCAACGGTGAGGTCCATCGACTCCACAGGCGGAGCCGCGGCCTTCAGCTGACAAGAGCTGCGCAGGAGTAAAAGGGCAGGACCTCATTTGCAGTGTTTGCAGGACCCTCGTTCATGGGCTGTCACAAGTCAGGAATGACTGGACGGCACAGAACAACAGTGGGTCCCATTGTGCACGGAGAGAGCATGGGGCTGGGATCTGCATCGGTGGATCCCGAGGGAGTTCCTTCGCCCATATATTGTGGGGGCGGCTTTGCTCAATCACAGCCCAGTTAGACCTCGCTTGGTGGCAGTGACCTGCCTCATCGAAGGGCAGCTGACCGGAGGATGCGTCGCCGCATGGAGAGCGCAACTTGGGACTTGCGGGTTTCTCTGCCTGGTGGGTCAACCCTACTGTTTTACGGCGGCTTTGGCTGTGGGAGGAGAAACGCTGTCCTTCCCACTTCTGTTGCCCTGGCGTTTGTTTCTCTTCCCGTCTTTATATTTTATTAACCCACCACAGGGCGGTGCTGCTGTGGAAGTGTGGCGTGACAGATTTGTGGCTTCTCGGGAAAGTTTTGTTTCACTTTGCTGCAGTTTGAATTTTAATAGCTGACTTTTCTCACTCCCAGATCCTGTGAGGAAGGCTGCAAAACACTGGAGACGCCCGGGAGGACAGCAGAGCTGTGCCAAGACTCCGGCAACACCTGTGAACGGGGGAGCATGAGAACACAGTAAGTGCTGGGTGCCCGGAAGCCCACAAACACAGAAGCAGGCTAAGCAGCTGTGTGTTCATGTTGCGATGTGGGGTCCAGATGCAAACAGCACTTTCCAAGCAGGCCGCGATGTTTGGGCAGCGGGGGACTGGGGCTCCTGCCCTCTCTGTGGGTTTTGGCAATTTTACTGAGTGGTATTTCTGCGAGTGCTGCAGAGACTTTCTGGCCTGGCAGGCGCAGGTGCCACCTCTCTTGCTTTTAAAAGGTTGGTCTGAGCTCGAGACTGAGCCTTCCTGCAACTCGGTGCGATTAGAAGTAGCGATGGAGCACGTGAGGCGGCCAAAGAATTCAGGATCTGCAGGAAAGCCCATTTCCTCCTCCAAGGGAGTCGGGCCGGCAGAGGATCTCCTTGGAACCGGGCGAGGAGCCCAGCCCTCGGCCAAGGCGGCACCTGCTCCACACAGGACCCCGAGGCTGCAGGACCTGGAGGGCAGCAGGGAGGGGCTGCACAGCTGGGCGGCCCCGAAGGCCCCAGCCCGGGACCTGCTTGGGCCAGCATTTCTGCCGGGGGCTGAGAAGCGGCAGGGGCTCGCTGCCCACACCAGCCGGCGAGCCCGCACTGCTGGGGAAATGGCGCGGGGCCACCCCAGGGCCCCGGGGAACAGAGACCACGGGGAGCAGGCACAGGCCCAGGAGGCAGTGGGGGGGGGCGACGTGCAAGCCACGGGGCCTGGGGGGCTGCAGCCACACAGCCAGGGAGGTGGGCGAAGGACTGCAGCCCGTGGGGGTGGCTGCCCCAGGCCCAGAACTGCTGCGGGGCCGTGCACCTCTCATCCCACCCCAGGCACAGCCCCCCCCCCCGCCCGCCTGCGGAGCAGCAAAGCTGTTTCCCCCAACGAGGAAGTTAGTTTCAAGCACCGTGCGAGGAAAGTCCCGTCGCACGGGGCTTGTTGCACGTCCACAAAGCACAGTCCAGCTGCTTCATGGAGGAGCGATTCTGCCCCAGCCTGCAGCTGAGCAGCCGCTCTGCAGAGGCGCCTGGTCCCCACCAGCGCTCAATGGAGTTCCTCCCAGCTAAAACGTGCTTGCCCCTCTTTAATTGGGCAGGGCTTTTACAATACTGATCGCCGGAGCGCGAGAGCCAGCCGGTCCCTTCTCTGGCGCCCGCCCGCACCCGAGTGTCCTCCGCGGGGCGGGGGGTCCTTCGGAGAGCTGCTTACATCTTGGCGCACTGGCAGGGCTGAAGCTGCCGGCTGCCGGGCCACAGTGTTCGTGGTGCGAGGGGCTGCGCGTGGCTGGAGGCAGTGGATGCACAGTGGCGGGGAGGGGGGGCGGCTGCCTGGGGCCTCTCGGGTGCCCAAGGGGATTTGGGGGTGCCTCCCAAGGAGGACTGGCCTGGGCTAGGGTCAGGGTCAGGGTTAGACACCCCACCCCCGTGCAACTTATTCACCAGCAGGTTGTTCTGAGCATGAACGGGCGGCATGTGAGAAGCACCCTCGGGTGTGTAGAAGCTGGCACGCGGGGGTCCCGGGGAGCTGGCAGAGGAACCCTCTGCTCCACGGAGCGGGCGCAGGTGCCCGCGGGGCAGGGCAGCGGCACGGGCTGCCGCGAAGGGTTAATCGCGCCTCGGGTACGGGAACGCCCGAAGGCGGCGGGCGGCTTCCCCGCGCTGCGGAACTCCAGGCGCGTTTCGCGCCCGCCCGCAGCCCACGCCTTCGCCCGCTGTCCAGCGGGAGCGCATGGAGGGCGGGGAGCCGGGGCAGATGCCGCCCCCGCCCCCCTCGCTGACGCCCCCCGAGCCGGCCGCCCTCCTGCCACGGGGCTGGCGAGCCCGCGCTCGCTCGGCAGCCGGGCGGCTTCCCGCGCCCCTCACCAGGCGGCGACGCCCGCGGGCCTCGCTCGCTCGCCTGCGGGGCGGCGGCGGCGGCGGCGGCGGCTCTTGGGGCGCTTCCGCCGGTCAGTCATCGCCGAGTTCGACCCGCAGGACTGGATGTCTTTCCTTCTGCTGCGCTTAGGCTGCATGCAGGCAAAGGCTCCCGGCCGGGAGGAGCCGAGCGGGACAGGCGCAGCCGCATCTGCGCAAGGCAGGCGCACGGGGCCCGCGCTGCGCCGGATGAGCCCCGACGGCGGGACGCGCCCCCGGGCCGACCCAGCGCGGCGGCTCGGTGTTCTTGGCTCTTCGGAGCTGCTCCTCCCCGGGATGTGGGCGTCAGCGGTGGCCCGTTCGTGAGGCTCATGCTGGGCTCCGTGAGAGAAGAGTCTTGTTTGTGGCCGGACACTTTCCCCACTGCGATCTTCACCGTCCACGCACTGAGTGGGCTGATCAGGGCTCACATGAGCGATGCTGTGATATTGATTATGAGTGTCGGTGTTTGGGCGCACAAGGCCCTGCAAGACGGCTTCTGTGGTGGCAGGGGACGCATCCACCCATGAAATAAATGCACCCATTAAACCGGCGCCCCCTTCCCAGCCAGGCACTGACATCCATTGCTGGCAAGGTGTGCTGGTGCTTGGCTTTGGCCCTCCTGGGTAGAGGAAGGTATTTAGCTGCATTCACTAAGCTGGTGACCTCCACGTGAGCTGGACTGCAGTCCCCATCAGCCACGGGCAACATGGGCAGACTGAAGGGCACAAGGCTGGGGAAGGTTGGCTGAGTCTCTTTCCGACCGGGCTGAGACGTCACCCACAGAAATGCTGCACTGCTTTTCAGCTGCCGAAGCGAGCGGAGATCCCCCGGCGGGCGCAAGGCTTGCAGGGGCCCTCCGCAGGCGGCCTCCTCCCCGTGGCCATGGGGGCCGGAGCCCCTCTGTATTCAGGCGCCGTTTGGGGCCTCGGGAGAGGAAAGCCAGCGCTTGTGCTGCGCTCGGGAGTGGGCCGCTGGGCAGTGCTTGGGATGCAAAACGATGTAGCAGCTTCCCCGTGAGTTGGACACGCTGCTCGGACTGCTGTTTCTGCACGCTTGCCAAGGCGGCCCCGGGCACTTTGCCCCAGTCTGCAAGAGAAGTCGCCCACTCACGGGTGATGGTGGCCGGTTACGTCTCCAGGAGGGGTCACAGCTGAGCTGCTCAGAAATCGATGGCACGTCCCTCCAAAGTAAGTCTGGAGACTCCCGCGCTGCAGCCTCCCGGGATCCTTCAGAGGAAGGCCAGCCGTGCCCTGAGCTGCCTGGTGCCTTTTCTGCACACAGAGCCACCTGGGAATCTGCTCTGAGCTTTGGTGGATGGGCCCTAGCCAGTCCGCCAGCACCTGCAGTCACCCACAGAATCATCGGGTGCGGAGCCGGCGGGGCCTGCGAGGCTCAGTGCTGGACTCCATCGCAGACTCCCCTCGCAGGCAGCAGCCAGGCTGCCCCCAAATGCCCACCGTGTGGGAGAGCCCGCGGCCTCCTGGTTCCGCTGTTGCGCTGTTCCAACCACTCCGATGTCCAGCCAGAACCCGGCTCCCCGGGCCTGAAGCCTGTTATAGAAACAGAAAACAGAGCGAGTCAGAAGGGGTCTCCCGGGCCATCTAGTCTGACCCCAGCTCCAGCCGGCTCCGCTCACGACACGCCCACCATGTTGTGCCACGCTCTGTGCTCTAGGCTGATTCGGCTGTGGGGCAGAAGAGAAAGAAACAGAAACAAGTAAATGAGTGAAAGAAAGAAGGAACGGAGAAAAGCTCGCTGCCAGCCTGCCGTGCTTGCAAAGTGCCGTACGCCCCGTGAAGTCGTGGCTCAGCGTTCGCGGAATTTTTCTCCAGCTGAGTCCAGGCCAATCTCCTTGCGAGCGAGCAGGGAGATCACTTCCTCCAAGTTTGGACTTGCTCAGAGAAATCGATCTCTGTGCGCACACGCCCTTGCCCCTGCCTCGCTGAGGAGCGCGCCCTCGCCCTCCGGCCTGCGGCTTGTTCCTGCTTTATATAGCAGCATTCATTTACATTTACATGACAAGATAAGTCTGCATTATGGGAAGGACAGAACAAGAAAAAATGGACCGAATGCAAGTCAGGGTGGTTCTTGGATTTGCAGTATGTGCCAACTTAAGCCTCTACATATGAAAGTCTTAATTTGGATAGCGACAGATAATGGTTTTCCGAAGGAAGGATTGCTGCTTGTATATTAATCTCTCCTTCAGGTTTTGCACCAAATTCGTGTTTTTTCACAATTTGCGGGTGCGTTAGGATTTCAGGGGCTGCTTGTTCCCAAGTGGGAAGCTACTGTACGTGCAAGCGAGCGAGCCATGTGGCCTGCTGGTGCAGTGCTGCACACACCGGGGGGGGGGGACCAGAACCGGCCCCCACTGGGGAGGGCCACTCGCCTCTGGCAGGAGTCGCCTTTGCACTCCAGGTGTGCACCCAGAGCCGGATGGCCCCTCAAGAGCCAGTAAAACCGCCAAAGAGGACGTGACGGAGTGCACAGAGACTCAGCTGGGGCGACATTTGCCTCAAGCACGTGGCCGAAGAGGGTTTTCCAGAGGCCTCTCAGACCCCGCATTAGTTCTTCCTGAAAGTTCCAGGCACACTTCCCGTGCAGGGACATCCAAGGAAAAGCAGGTTTTAATTTAAATAAAATGGCAGAGAGAGACTTTGAGGGGCGGGAGGAACCTACACATTACATGTAATTGGAAAGTACACTCTTAACAATTCCATTACAAAGGAAGGGAGGGAGGAAACAGAGAAGCAGAGCGAGTCAGAAGGGGTCTCCCGGGCCATCTAGTCTGACCCCTGGCTCCAGCGGCTCCGCTCACGACATGCCCACCATGTGGACGTCCAGCCTATCCTTGAACACCCGCACCGATGGGGCCTCTACGACCTCTCGTGGAAGCCCATTCCACACCCTCAGGGTCCCGACTGTCAGGAAGTGCTTGCTGGCATTCACCTTGAACCTTGGCTCCCTGAGCTTGGCTCTGCTGGAACACGTCCTACCATCCTCCGCAGGGGAAAACAGGTCTCGGGCCACCTCTGTGTGGCACCCCCTCACGTGCCTGTATGTCACCAACAGGTCCCCTTGGAGGAAGGAAGGTTTAGGATAAGGAATGTAAAGTGGAGAGATGTACAGACCTTTTCCTTGCTCATTTTTCTCTTTTCCAAACTGCTTCATTGCACAGGGGAGACTCTGGGAGGTCTAGGCTGGGATTTGGAGGAGAGAAGCAGAAGTCATTCCCCTCTTCCCGGGCTGCTTCCGGAGAAAGTTGCTGCCCTCCGTGGCACATGAGCCGGCCCCTTTTATCAGACACATGAGGGAGATGCTGAAGGTGCCACTGCTGTTGGATTTAGCTTGCAGCCATTTAGACAAGATCAGCTCTCTTCTTAGTCATGTTATTTCCAAAGGCTTCCCTTAAGAAAAAGAAGAAATTCTTTCCCTGTGAGTCACTCACCAAGTGGTTGTTTTTATATAAATTTTCCTTTAGTTGGTTAAAATTGGAACATGCTCATCTTATCTCCCACTCATTCTGAAGCTGATTTTTCCTTCATTTATTAAACGTTTCTCCAGCACTGTTTGGATTTGGTGGAATCTCTTTTTTCCAGGCTTCTGACAACTAATTAGACTATATTAGCCAGGAGCAAACACCCCTCATTTGGGTTAGATCGCTTCTGCCATGTCTTTTCAGCAGCAACGCAGAACAGAATCTCTCACTGCGTGAAAAAGAAAAAACTAATATAGTCACATTTTCTTTTCTTAAATTAGCTTTTTTTTCTCCTAGAACTGTCAATCCATCAAAGGAAAGTTTTAACCAATTAACTATTTGGATGAATTTTGCTAACGTGGTGCAAGACATACAGAGAGATGCATTCCAAGACCCGACAGACCGTGTCTCTGTGTGGCAAGATAAAAGGGTTTGAAGCGCACGCTGGATGTTGTGCCGCAATACGGGTGCAGACCGGCACGCCGATCTTCGCATTTTCTTGAAGAGTGAATGTCACTGGAAAGTGTTAGGTCTCCTTCATTAAAATCATCCCCGCAAGGCACTGAGACCCGGATGGCCGCAGTCCCAGGCTCTGGCATTAGAACAGGGGTTTGTGTGCAAAGAAGGGATTCCTTCTCGGGCTGGGAGTCTAGCACAGCGTCGATTGTCATCATCGTCTCTGCTTCAGTCCCGTTGACATGACGGGTTTGCTGCTTGGCTGACTGTTCTGTTCCACACAGAGGAACGGAGATTAGGTGGGCCAAAGCTTTGGACAAAAGATGCGAGCCGAGCCCAGTGACACGGGGGCTGCGCTGGGCTGGGCTGGGCTGGGCAATGTGCACAGTGAAGGATGTGGCGCATTTGTGGTATGATTGGCAGCACGCAGATCTGAACGGGCTGGCATCGTCCGTGCCCAGGTTGCCTTCTGCCGCGTGACAAGGACCAGGAAGGGGAGGGGAGGAGCGTCTTGAAGGAGCTCTGGCCCGCCACCCTTGATGGCAGCCCTGGCCTGTACTCGGTTTTTGTTTCCACAACAGCTCGATGCACGCTACGCCAACGTGTTTGAGCTGCAACTAGCAACAGACTCCAGACCCCAATCTTGTAGTCGCATAGAAATGACTTTCGCTTCTCTGAGAAGGCCTGGATCTTTCTTTGGGCAGCCACCTCCACATCTGCCCCATAACTTACAGGGAATTCGGTGCCATCTCAAGGCTGCGCAAGTCTGCCTTGTCCCTGGAAAATACAGTGAGATTCATGGATGCTCTTTGGTCTTCTCAAAATTTCTCCAGTGTTTCAGCAACTCGAGGATGTGTGACGCCATCCTGGGAATGCCTCAGGGGACAAAATCCCGTAGCCCTCACAGGGAACTCTTTGCGCCTTATCATTATTTTTGTGCTCTAACCTGATGGGTCTGGATTCAAACTAGAATCACAGAATAGCAGAGCTGGAAGGGGCCAAGAAGGCCATCAGGTCCAACCCCCTGCTGTTCCAGGACACCAAGCCACACCCTCCCATCCAGATGGCTGCCCGGTTTCTTTTTGAGTGTCACCAGTGTGGGAGAGCCCCCCACCTCTCCAGGCAGCTGGTCCCACTGCCGTATTGCTCTGACTGTGAGGAAGCTTCTCCTGATGTCCAGCCTGAATCTGGGATGTTGCAGCTTGAACTGATTATTCCGTGTCCTGCACTCTGGCATCAGTAAGAAGAGTATATAAGAAGTAGTAAGAAGAAGTAGAAGTAGTATATAATTACTACTTCTTGTGATTCGGAAGTAATACTTCTATTAATGCATCCCAAAATAGCACTTGCCCTTTTTGCTGTCGCATCACACTCCTGGCTCATATTTAACCAGCTGCCCACAATACCTTCATGAGCTTTTTCTTTGTCAGTTCTGTTGAGCCAACGACCTCCAAGCAAGCAAGCCGCTGCTTCGCGCCCCCGCCTTGCCTCGCCTCCCCTCGCCGCGCCGGCCCACACGCCCTGCCAGCACCCCCTTTCCGGCCAGCGCCCGGCACTGGCACCTTTCACCTGGCCCCCTGGTGAAAAAGTCTGAGGACCCCTGTCTTAATACCTGAAAACAAACATGGCCGATTCACTGAAACTCGGTGGGATGACTCCCAGGACTAGAATACGGCAACTGAAGGGTCTACCTTGTTCAAAAAGAGCAGAAGAAATAGGCAAGGAGGTGGACTTGCATTTTAAGCTACAAATATTGATCCTTGCTCCGAAATGCAGGAAGGCGAGCCTGGTGGCCCCGTCGAGAGCACCTGGGCAAAATCAACGTGCCAAGGAGCTCAGGGGCCGGACAGCCGGGCCTGCCAGCAGCCACCCCACCAAGGGGCAGCGGAGGGCGAGGCTTTTGCCAGGCAAGCCGCCCGTGCTTCAAGGACGTGTGGCGTGGGGGGAGCGGGGCCGTCAGTCGCCCCCGGCTCAGTTGGGAGGCAACTTCTGCCAGAAGCGCCCCTCCCAGGAACTCTTGCCATGTGCGGCGGATAGCTTTCCCCTCCGGAAAGTGGAGGGCGGAACCGGTGGGTCGGCCTCCCCGACCTAACGCTGACCGGTGGGGTGACTTAGCAGGCAGAGTGGAAGTTCTGGGGACTCGGGGAAAGTGAGCACAACATGCCCGAGTTCCCGATTTGAAGGGAAGCAGGAGGGGGCGGACGCATACTCCGGATTTTGGGAAGCTGGTTTGAATGTACTCGGGGCAGTGACAAGCAAGGCCCCTGGCAAGAGGCCCCAAGGGGAAAGGACGCCAAGACAGGTGGGAGTGCCTCAAAAGGGGTGCGTGAAAGGCACGATTGCCAGCACTGCCGGCAATGCCGACAGAGGGCAGCGGGTGACAGAAGGAGCCAGTGGGGCTCCCCAGAGGGCCTCCAGCTGACCCAAGAGCAAGAGAGGCCGCGAAGGGGGCGTGGAAGGAAGGCCGGTGGCGAGAGCAGGGCAGGGACGGGACGGGGGCCCGAAGGGCGGGAAGGGCAGCAGGAGGGCCGGGCAGGAGGAGGAGCTGCGTGGCCGAGCGAGGCCAGAGGCACCCAGGGGCTTCCTTCAGGTGCATTCACAGTGCAAGGAAAAGCGATGGTGGTTCGACTTCTCGCTGCGGTGGGCAAATTGGTAACAGATGGCAAAGAGGAGGCCAAAGTGCTCCATTCTTATTTTGGCTCCGTCTTCTCCCACAAGCAAATCTCCGATCCCCAGCCCCACAGAAATGAAGTGCCAACCAATTTCACATAAGGAGCCAAAATCTCTTATCTCCCAGTTTGCCATTTGCCAGACTGCAGAACTTTATTGGGCATTGCACTATATACGAGTTGAATAATATTCTTTCACAGCAGGCAGAATTTGCCTGGACCTGTTTATGTCAGGCTTATCAGGAAAACAATGCAAGCCCCAGGACTATTCCAGGACAGCGAATTAATCAAAACCATTGAAATGCAGCCTCAACTGTTAAAGTTGCATTGCGCAATATAAGCCTCACCTATGAAGTCACAATGTGTAAAGTTTTATTCTGATTTGTACAGAACGGTGGCGAAGCACTGGGGCAGGACAGGCTGATCTCCCTCTCTCCACGCCAAAGCGGAGTGGGCAGGGGCCCCCGCAACTGCATTTTGATCCGAGCGATTTGCCTTCTCGTGAGCAAGCGATCGCCTCTGTCCTGAGAGAAAAAGCAGGCTCGGTGGAGGCAGGTGCTTTGTGCACGGCCACAAGTCGTTCCGGTGAAACAGGCCGCAAGCCTCCTTCCTGCCGCTCTGCAGCTTCCCTCTCGGCGGAGCAGAAGGCGGCGCTCCAGCTGGCTGGGTTTCTCTGTGCTCCTGGTTTCTGCGAGGGGTTGCAGTGCTGGACCGGGAGAGCCGGGTTCTGGTCCCTACTTGGCCATGAAGCGCAGTGGGTGATGCTGGGGCAGTCACAGGCTCTTGGTCCAACCTACCTCACAGGGTTGTTGCTGTGGTGAGAATAAAAATGGAGCCACGTAAGCTTACAGGAGGAAAGGCGGCAGGTTGGAAGTGCAATCTAAGGACAAGAGAAGGTAGAGACGCAAGTGGCAGGAAACGGGACCGTCGCAAAGGGAAGATGACGCTGGGCTCGCGGCAGCGATCTGTGCTGTGGCTCCTTCCCCTGGGAGCTGTGTGTGGGGGCCCTTGCAAAGTGCTGGAAAGCCCCCCGGCACCCAACGAGCGGGGGGGGGGCTGCTCACCGCTGCGCAGGATGGCGCCCGCAGCACCGCCCTGGGAACGGAGTGTGGCAGCCAGAGACGCCTGCAGGGTGCCAGCCCGATTTGGAAGCCCCTCCAACTGATGGAGCAAGCAAGGGACCGCCGTTTTGCTCAAGGTGGCCAGCTCAGGCGCGGGCTTTGGGGCTGTGGAGCCCCCTGCACGCGGGACCGGCACAGGGACCCGTGCCCAGTCACCGTGTGCGCCACCGCAGTTCCTGGGATTTCCCGGGATGCCTCCTGCCCAAGGAGGGTCTCCGAAGCAAAACTCTGCAGCACCTGCCACTCTCTCCTCCGGGCGCGGAAACTCCTGTTGAGTCACGAGTGCAGCCGGCCGCCCGCTTGCCCGCTTGCAAAACGCACCGCACCCCCAGGCCGCTTCCATTTTCATCTGCAGAAAGTGCTGGAGAGAGCTGCAGCTCCCCCTGCCGCCACCGCTCTGACCCACCGCGGCCTGAGGGAGCAGCTTCCCGGAGCTGACCTTTGGCCGATCAAGCCCCGTCTTTTCGCCTTCCCGGCGGGCTACGGAGGCCGTGCACGTGTGCCCGCACCATGGCCCCATCCTCCTCGCAGCAGCCCAGCACAGCTCCTTGCGCATCCGACCGACCCCGAGGCGCACGCGGGGCCGTGTGGGGGAGCAGGGCAGCGGCTCCCCACGGCCTCGCTGGGCCACGCCAGCGGGTGGGCCCTCCTGCGGGCCCTTGTCACGCTGCAGCCGTCTCCCTCCGGCACGGGCCAAGAGGCGCACCCAGCCCGGCCTCCCGCCAGCCGGCCGTGAGCTGCCTTCGCATTTCTGCTTCCGTTGGTGGCGTTGCTTCCAGGATCCTTTTGCAAACTGATTATGAATCTGTTTAAAACAAAGAGCTGCATCTACAGTGGTACCTCTGCTCACAAACACCAGATCACAATCAAATCAGGTTGCAAACAGAAATTTCATAAACATTTTGCTGCAGATCGCGCACTCTGCATCGGGTGCCAATCGCGAGTGCGCCCACCTTCCCTGCACGGGCGCGATTGCGGTCGTGCTGGTGGTGGTGGTGGGGGGGGGAGATGGCCAGGATCGCACCTGTGTTCCCTGCCCAAGCATGCCCATGCCTGCGCCTGCCTCCCCACCAGCATGCCTGCGATCGCGCCCACCTCCCCCCACCCCCCTGCATGATCGCTGGGGGCGGGGGAGATGGCGGTGATCTTTGTTGTTCTTTGTCACTTTGCTTCAAATTTTTGTGAGTAAAAAAAATAGTTGCAGAACGGATTATCCTTATTTACATTGCCCCCAGGGGGAAATTTGACTCGACTCACAACCATTTTGGGTCGTGACCAGAGTCCTTGAACGGGTCAAGTTTGTGAGCCGAAGTGCCACTGTACTTCCTCAGCGAGCAAGCAAGCAAGCAAGCAAGCAAGCAAGCAAGCAAGCAAGCAGGCCAGCGCGGAGGTGCCCTGAGGCCGTACCGGCCCGGCCCGGCCCAGCCCTGATCCTGGAGCAAAGGCCCTCTTGGACGGCAGCCTGGACATCCCTGCCCCAGCGGGGCCAGAGGGCTACCGCTGTGTCTAGGACTGGCCATCTCTGCCGGGCAGAAGCAAGCCAAGCATGTATGTAGCAAGGAATAGCTTACTCTGGAATAAACTTGCTCTTTCCCCGCTTAGGCAAATAAAGTGGTTAAGCCTTTGTGAACTCAGGGAGTAGCTCCCACCACCAACTTCCTTAATGTTATGATAGTTTTGTCATGTTAAGGCTTTTTAACAATTCAAATCGGTTGTTTTTTGATGGTCTTTTGTGTCTTTTTCTAAGGAAATCGAGATTTTAAAGTTCAAGTCTGCTAAGACGACTTCTCTTGTTTTTATGAGCTATGGCTTTTGCACGCCGTTTCACCCTGTGGAAACTCAAGATTACTGCATTCTTTTCCTCTTTTGTTTTCATGAACAATTTCACAGTGGGAGCCCCCGCCCCTTTCCCCCCAGAGCTCTGCGTCTCCGGGACTGGCTTGGTTTGTTTGCTGTTTTCAAGCCATGGAGTGGTCTGGGTTTTCCTTCTGTGTGTGAGCACATGTGTGTGTGCACGCGCCCGCGTGTGCGTGTGTGAACAATGAGGTTAGGGAGAGAAGGAAAACGAGAGGAGGGGGAGGAAAGTGAATGGAAAAGAACATTCCGTGAAGGAATCTTTGTCGTCTCCTTGTTCATTCACGGTTTGGCCATGTGGTTTCCATCCTCCGCAAATTAGGTACCAGCAATTTGCCTAATTGCCTGCTTTGGCAAAACCTGCAAAGGAGATGGTGTGGAGGGGGTCTGAAGGAGTGTCCTTAGCTGTCATTTGGCTTAAGAGTGTTGGGAAAATTTGGATAAATCCTGTTTGAAAGGCATTACTCCTGTGTGCCTTTGCATTGTGGGATCAAATCCTGTCTTCCTTCTCAAAACCAAGCTGTCACTGTTTAAAATGGCATTCCCCCCCCCCCCCCCCCGCCGCTCCTTTCTCTCACCTTTAGCTGTAGGCTACAGTAGGCCATTTTAGCCCAAATATACATTGTGAATAGTCATTGCTGGAATTCAGTTTACAATCACCTTTTGATAGCCCAGAGGGCTTCATGTGCCCTGATCATGCAGAATGTTTAGAGTCGAGATGGGGGTCTGAGCTTATCATGAAGTTTCTAGTAGCTTGAATTTGCATGTCTGAGCAGACCTGGAGATGGGTTCAAGTTACTCAACTAAAGTGTCAATACAGGCAATTAGAAATATTTTAATCTCATTGTTACAGTGTGATTGACTAACATTTCTTTATCTGTTCTGTATGTGACGACCTCAGAACTTAATCTCTGCATTCTGTCATCAATTGCCTTGTACCTGTGTACCTATAAATGCCCTGTAATGGTATTGAAGCTTTGCAGCAGAGTTCACCTCTGCCTGCCCCGCATTATCATGAGTACCGTGGGAACCTTGGGGGTAAAACAATAAAGCCTCAGATGGTCTGGACGCTTGGTCTTTCCCATGAACCCAAGTTTTATTCCCTCTTCTCAAATTGAGATTCCGGGATTCTGACAAGATAGACCAGCGAACGCCGAGACCTGAGAGTTAATGGATGGGGCTTGCGCCACTGAAAAGTGAGCCCGCACCTGAATAAGGAGGGCATCATCAAATGTTTGATGCCACGCACGAGAAGAGAGGACCGTCAGAATGCCTCAGTACCTCTCTGCTAAACTTGATTGTGGTTTGGAGCACAAAAAAAGACTCAAGGTTTGGAAATGATAAAAAGGAACATCCATCTGCTCTGGGCCTGAGTCCAACGTCTTCTCCCTTCTTCTAGGTGGGATTTGTACTTTTGGGATTTTTTGGTCTGGTTCGTTTTGTTTTGATAAATCCATGCTGGCTTCTATTAATCACGGCATTCACTTCAAGATGCTTGCAGATGGATTTTTTATGTCAACAATAGCTGAAAAAACATAAACAATAGCAACAGCTGAGGTTTATCTAACCACAGTTTTAAAATAGTAATAAAAAATGTCAAGGCTGTCACAGCAAGAAAATATGTTGAGAAGAACACCAAATAAAATTCTGAATAAAATGCCAGGGGCACGAGACCTCAGCAACTGAAAGTCTGAAACAGAGAAAGAACCCTTCAGTCATTTGACCCACACAAGGGAAAACAAATCAGACAAATTAGTGTTGCTGACACTACAAAAAGGAGTAGCTTCAGCGAAAACAAAAATAGGCTGTGGAGCTCCTTGAGCAGCCTGCCCTGCCCGGGAAGGCTGAGCCGGCAGCAAGGAGCCAGTCTCCAGGGGGATGCTCCAGGCGGGAGCAGCTTTCTGGAGCCCTGCCCCTCTTAGGAGCTGGATCTGGGGAGCATTCAGCAGGGCCTGGGAGGCTGCAGAAGCTTTGCAAAGCTGAAAGGCCCGAAAATGCCTCGAAGTGAGCTAGCTACACAAGGGGCTCCGGCTGCCCGGTGGGTGCCATCCATGCATGTTGTGTTGTGCCACCAAGTTTTGGTTTGAAGAATGCCGCCACCACGGATGCAGCCTGAGAGGACTGAAGAGAAGCGCGAGGAAGCGGCAGCAGCGACCAGAAAGCCGCAGTCCAGGTCCGATAAAGGCCCTGTCTGCTTCACCGACACCATGCACATTTCTTGTTGTACAGTGTAACAGTGAACACCAACGACACCAGCGTTCATCTGTTAAGCACTCAGCATTTATTTTTGTTCTCCGCATGCTCCACAGCACCCTTGGCCGACACTGTGCCGCAACCGTGTTGAAGCTGTTTGCTCACTCCATCGCACTGCAGGTCGAGGTGCGTTACGCTGAGACTATTCCACGCGAGCCGGCTGGCGACGAGTGCTGAGCGCCCTTTTCGGCTGGGACGGGAGCGCAGAGCCAGCCAGAAGAGCCTCAGCGGCAGCGGCAGCTGCGCCTGAATCGGTCACAGGCAGCGGTTTGACGCCCGGCCTACATGAGAAACCTGGAAAGGTCGTCCTTAATTTCAGCTTCATCCCAGGGCCCGTGGATGTTGTCCTTGAAGAGCTGCAGCCGGATGAGGCAGTAGGGGCACAGGCAGGAGACGGACACCAGGAGGAGGGCGAAGAGGACCGTGCCGACGCTGGAGATGGTCAGCAGGCCCAGCAAGGCGGCCACGGCAAACAGCAGGGTGACGGCCACGTAGCAGCGGGGCGTCCGGGCCTGGAGCTTCTTCTGCAGCATGGGCCACAGGGCGAAGATCTGGATGGCGAAGGTCACCATGACGAAGGCGTGCAGTGAGCGGGGCAGCCGCGAGGCCAGGCAGACCGAGGCGAAGATGGCCATGTTGAGGGAGAGCGTGCTGGAGACGATGGCGGCGTTGGCCCCGTAGTCGTAGAAGATCAAGTGGCCGAGCAGCATGAGTGCGGACATTGCGTAGATCGTGTCCGTGCTGATGGACTCCGTCAGGGTCTTCAGCACGGGGGAGAAGCCGTAGGTGAAGGCCACGAACACCACGGCGCTCCGCAGGTCGGCCCAGCGCGTCCGGCCGCTCTGCCTGCGGCCAGCGCCCGAGTCCACGGCGTCGAACAGCACGTAGCCGACCAGCGAGGCGAGCAGCCCCGTGCCGAACAGCCACTGCGGCGCCAGCAGCCCCACGTCCATGTACCGCCAGACGACGCCGAAGACGCAGACGCTGCACAGCTGCTGCACCACCAGACCGGCCTCGAACACCACCGCCCAGTACCGGTACCGGCGCGCGCGCACGTTCTTGCGCAGCTCCTCCAGGAAGCTCCGGTCCACGTAGTTGTCCGGGAACGGCTGCCGCTTGTACAGCGCCCTCTGCCAGCGCGGCCGCGGCCCGCACAGCATGCTCCCGCCGGGGCCGCCGCCTCGGCTCTCCGGGAACGCGCGGCGCGCCCCCGCCCC
>NW_025335855.1:1079051-1144540 GCF_004798865.1 Varanus komodoensis
CGCGTCACAACCGCCTGCCGCGCGTCTCGCCGCCGCCGCCGCCTCCATCCGCCTCCGCGGGAGCAACGGCGCAGCAGCCGCGGGCCGGCGAGGCGAGGCGAGGCGGGCGCGGGGCAGCGGGGCGCCTGAGCCGCGCGCCGTCCCGTCCCTCCCGCGCCGCCGGCACCGACCGCCCGCCGCCGGGAGGATGCGCCGCCGCCCGCAGGCCCGGGGAGGCAGACGCGGGGGACGATGAGGGAGCTGCCCCGGTGGCTCCTGCTCCCGGCCTTCTGCGTCCTGCTCGGCGGCTGGCTCGGGTGAGGCTGCGTCGCGCGGGCCGGGCCGGGCCGGGTCGGGAGGGGAGGGGGCTCGCGCCCGCCGCGCAGCCCGTTCCTGCGGGGCCCGCCGAGCGGCGGCGCAGGGGAAGGGCTCCTGGCCGCTCGAGGGGCTCGGCGCGCCCCGCGGGAGGGGGCCCCGCGGGGCGGGCTGCGCCTGAGCAGCGCGACGGAGGGTCGGTGGCTGCCCGCGCTTCCGCCTTCGTCTTAGGGGGCGCGGGGAGGCTCCCGCCGACCGTGGGCGCCGCTGTGCTCCCCGCGGCTTGTTTCCCCATCTCCTCCCTTGGGGGCGGCTTTTCCGAGGGGCGAACTGGGGAGGGCCTCTCGCTAGTTCCCGACTTTTCTTTGGGTGATTTGGTTCCCGAATGTGCGCAGTTACGCTTTGTAAGGGTTTCTAAAGATTTGGATTTCTGTAAAGGTTGGAGGCGTCTGAAAGTGAGTGTTCCCCTTTTCATAACTCCGTACACGTGGAAGTCTCTGCTAAAAATTGCAAAAGTTTATATGTGAACACTCTTGGGTGTGCAAAAAGGGTGGCAGATCAAGCGACACTCCTTGGAAGGGTTATCCTGGTTGTCACCCCAGAGGGAATGGCTGAAGAACGCAGTGGTGAGCTCAAAGGGGCTTACTGTCAGCAAGGGGGCCGCCGAGCTGGTGACGGTCGCTCCAGATTGCCAGGTGGGCATCCTTGGAGGGGCTGTCCATAGCCTGCTGAAGCTCAGCAAGTGTGAGGGGGTGCTGCTGCTGCTGCTGTTGAGGAGCTAACCTGCTGCTTTCCTAGATCCACCAAGGCTGTCTCAGTTCAGATGACACAATAACTCATCATGCATACAAAGCCACACTAGAGAGTCAGTGGTGAGGCTCATGGGACGGGGACTCAGGCGACCTGGTTCTGGTTCCCGCTCAGCCATGGCCCTGGCCGGGTGGCTTTGGGCCGCTCACAGTCTCTGAGCCCAGCCTGCCTCACGGGATTGCTGTTGTCGGGATGAGACTGAGAGCAGGAGGAGCGGGCAGATGGCACCGGCTTTTAAACTGTGACTTAGTTTTGATACCTGTGTGAAAGTCCCGCACCAGATAAACAGAGGGCTACTCCTAAATATAGTCTGTTTAACCATCTGGCCGGGAGTGTGACAGGTGGGCAAGCGGCACTTGATTAAGAAATATTTGTAGATAACCAACTTTTTTTTTTTTTTTTTTGGAGGGAGGACGTGTGTTTTTTGTCAGTGAGGTACAGGGTGTCTGTGGCCCTCCAGATGTTGGACTCTATATCCCATCAGCATGGCCAAGGGTTGGTGGGTGTTCAAGTTGTTTGTGACTCCCAAGAAGTATTAGATGGAAAATGATAACAGTTTATTAGTTATCACCAGTACTTGGAAAAGTGGTAGGGAGAGGTTAACCTGACCTCAGTCTTTGCCCCAGTAATAGCAGGTGACCTTTCAGGTTATGAAATCTCTTCCTGATACTGCTTCCTAATTTGGATCATCTAGTGTATGAGGGTGCATATTGGATATAGAATTAGAGTATACTGATATTCTTAGGGTATATTATTTCATATGTTACGTTTCTGGAAATGTTCTGTTACTGGAGCTATTTGCAGACTGTTTGGAAAGTCATGGCTGAAGAGTAGCCTAAAATTATTTGAAATAATGCCTACTTTTCCCTCAGTAATTGGCATGGGCCATCAGTGGTTCCAAGTCATCACAGTCACCTGTGGAAAACCCAGGGAGATGCCGTCGTGTGCTGCCATTTGCATAACTGCACCTTGATGTTTATCATGCGCACTGCTGAACCCAGCGCGAACGCTGCAGCTGCACACGTCATTAGTGTAGCCGTGACGAGTGCCACAGTCTGTTAGTTCGATGTCACAGTAACCCATTAGCCTTTAATGGGAACAGTGCAGCAAATCTCGGTCCGGGCTAATTCTTACTTAAGGAGGTGCAGTCATTTTGGACTAACATGTTCTTTTCACATATCATTTGGTTCCCTTGCCCACATTTTTGACTGCTTGAGAACAAGTAGGCATGTGCTTGTTTTGAGTTAAGGCATTTATTTATATATCATACTTAATAGTATTGTGCTTAAAGTACTTTAAACTGAAACTTTTAAAAAGGACACAGAATGAACCAGCCTGTAATAAAAGGGGGTGTCAGGTTGTTCATCAGCACTGTGCCTCCAAGTCTGTGAAACGTGTTGCCTGAAGCACAGCCTGCGTATGAAGAGGAGCAGTTTGGAGTTTTCAGTGCAGCCTCTGATTTTAAGTTTGTGTGTTTGCAGCTGGCAGCACGATTATCAGTCATTATAATTAGTACATGGTTTTGTGGTTGTAGCTTGAAACCAAGGGATGCAAGGAAAGGAGAGCTGAAGGGCTTGAGTTACGCACTTGCCATTCTGAGAGGAACGCAGGAGGGAGCGCTCTCCCTCAGCAGCTGCATCCAGGTGTGCCAGCAGGGCTGGCCTTGAGGGAAAGCCAAGAACCTGGTCTTTCAGAGGGAACGCTTCCCAGCCAAAACATGGGAAACGGAACAGAGGGAAACCCTTCCAGCACCCCTCTCCCTGGATAAGGAAGGCACCCACCTGTCGCACTTCCTTCTTACCAGAGTTGATGTAAGCAACAAAGAGGCCTAAATCGACTCACTCACAGTTGCTTTCCTCAAGTACGCAATCCTGCCTGACTTGATTTGGGCCTGAAAAAGCAAGGAAGACTGGCTTCACAGAAACTGTGCTGCAAGCTAGCACAACTTGATACATTGCATTACTGATCGCTTCAACCTTCTGTCTTGGCGGAGCCGGCCTGAGGCTCTGGTCTTAAACTGAGGTTTGTTGACGGGGTACGATCATAAAATGAGCGTGCACAGCACCACTGTTCAGAATATAGGAGGAGCAGGGCTAAATCAGAGGAAAGGCCTGTCTAGTTGGGCTCCTGCTTGTATGATGGCCGGCCGTGGCGTGGCAGGAGGGAGGCCCACGAGGGCAGCAGAGTGCCAGAGCACCCTCCGGTGTGCCTCGAATTCAGCCGTGTTAGCTTGAGTTCGGTTTTCCATTCAGAATCAAAGTCAGTTCAAATGTTAGCTTTGTCTTCTGTGATTTTTGGAGGCTGACTCTTGACTACTCTTGTCCCTTCGTGGCACCAACGCTGATGTAAATCTCTGTCAGTTTGTTTGTATTAAGTGTGGATCATACTCTTATTTAACAGACTTCCCAGCTGGTATGTCTTTTGTAAAGAGAGTCCTGCTTCTTTGTATGCACCAAATGAGAAGTCTCCCTTGGCAAACATGGATGAAAATATCCAGGAAAAGGTAACTGCACGTAGAGGAATGGTGTTCTTGGAGAATTGGGCACAACTGTATTCCAACACAGGACAGTAATGCACAGATAAGTGCCCGACTCCATTATGTTGTTCCCAGAGGAGCCATGTGTGAGGGTCCACCACGTCCTCCGAACAGCTTCTCCTGAGCGTTAGGAGACCCACTGAAAGGCCCCGCAATGTGGCGTGTCAAGATTTCAATCTCAGCCCCCCATCCTGTTCTAAGGAGTCCCTCCCTCCATCCACACCACATTTCTCCAAGGTCTTCCAGACCTGTACCTGACGTCGATGCAGAAGGTGCTCCCCTGCTGCGGCCTGCAGCACCCCTTCTTTGAAGGAGCCAGTGGCTACACAGTGGGCAGTAGCCCTTTCAGACAGATTCTCTGGGAGCAACTGCAGGGCTGGATCTGCCACCGTCGCAAGGCTTGGGAAGCCTTTGCTGTTCCCAGGCCAGCAGCCCTCCCGGGCGGTGCCCCTGCCTGTAAAACCATCCAGTCCAACTCCCGCTTCATGCAGGACTCCGGTTAAAGCATTCCTAACAGAGGGCTGTCCAGCAGCCGCTTGAATGCCTCTACCGTGGAAGAGCCCACCGCCTCCCCAGGTCATGGGTTCCAGTGTTGTATTGCCCTAACAGTCAGGAAATACTGGCTGATGCTGCACTGGAATCAGAGCCCATTACTCCATGTTTGCGCTCTGGGATGATGGAGAAGAGGTCCTGGCCTTTCTCTTTGCCACAGCCCTTTAAGTGCTTGCAGAGCGCTGTCACACCTCCCCTCAGCCTCCTCGAGGCAAAACATGTCACATCTGTGCCTGTGGTCCTTTCTTCTTAGGTGCAGACCTTGGCATTTGTCCATTTGAATTTTATTCTGTTGCTTTCAGCCAAGTGCTCCAGCTTATCGAGGGCAGCTTGGATCTTGTTTCTGTCTTCCAGGGTCTTAGCCATCCTACCCACTTTTGTGTCATCTGCATATTTGACCCGCGTTCCCTGCGCTTCTGCTTTCCAGTCATTAATAAAAGTGTTGAACAGCACTGGGGCCCAGGCAGAGCCCTGTAGCACCCCGCTCGTTACCTCTCCCCACACTGAGAAGGTGCTTTTGAGAAGCATGCTCTGAGTCTGACTCCAGGGCCAACCACAGAGCCACCTGATATTTGTCCCATTCAGCCCACCCTGAGCCAGTTTGCTGATCAGAATGTCAGAAGCTGTGCTAGATGCTGCGTTATCATTCCATAGATGTGTTTGGACTGATTTGGCCTGGTGAGATTGATAGGCCCCTGTCCTGCTTTCTCACACATAACCTTGCATTAGTGGTTCCGGTACCTCAGGGTGGCTCCAATTGAGTCAAGCAGGACAGCACAGAAGATGGACTCTTTGACCAATTTCCCCACAAACACTTCAGTCCCCTGCCTTTTGGTTTTTCTTGGGACTCCCCAGACCTTCAGAGGCCTTCGGGCAATGTTGCCAGCAGGGTGCAGTACGGGGAACCCATCATAAACAGAAATCTTTGCTAAAAATTACTGGCAGGTCTTAATGAACTGATTATCACTAAATTGCTCAAAGTTCTTGTTTTTAATGTCTGAAAATTATGTTGTAGGAGAGGTGATAATGATATGTAAATGTTGTAAGAGGGCAAAAAATAGAAAAGCGGTCTTCATAGCACTATCTAGTCTAATTCTGCCTGATTCTAAATTCTCCTCAGACAGATAAGGCTACCCAAGGAGGCTTAGAAAAGAGGAAGCAATCCTCAAAGCACTCTGGTCCCGAGTCTTTTAGAGCTCTGAAGGTCAGTACGAGCACCTTTAATCCATTCTGAAAGCAGCTGGCAGCAAGCGTAGTTCTCGGTGCCGGCACAGTGTGTCTAGCAACTGTTCGTGATTGTGCATCTACATTTGGACCAGTTGGGATTCCGGAGCAGTTTTCAAGGGCAGCCCAATGTAGAATACCATTTTGATTAGGGAATAAGGAGACATCGCTCTTTAGAAATTAATGATGGTTACTTTATGTCAGGTTTATATCAATTGGGGTTGGCATAGAAACTCACTGGGCTTTTTAGGACCCGCTTGCCCTGAGCCATATCGCCTTAGGCATCCTTTGTAATGTTAACATGGGCAAGAGCAGTGGTTGCACATCATAACCCCCCAAGGTGCACGAAGGAAAGGAGGGGGACATGCTGGCTCCCACTGCGCAGTTGCGCCCCCTGGAAGTTTTGCACAGGGTGCAGAACAGGAACTTTGCATTCTGGGGTGGGAGAGCGAAAACCCTGGGTTCCAGTTCTGGATTGTCTCCCACAAAGCTGGGAGGGGAGCAGAGGGGAGAGAGTTTTTAGTTTGTTTAGCCCCCCCTACTTGCAGGCAGGACAGGCAGGCACGTATGCTCATTCACACACTTGACCAGAACAGAATTTTAAATGTGGCATATAAGAAAGGTGTCCCTTAAAGGGGATGTGCCCCTCAGCTGGGGTGTGGGGCTCAGCAGGTTCCCTGTCCTACAAACCCAAAATCTCGATTGATCTCCAGAAATTGAGTTTTCTTCAAGAAAGCCTTTTATGATTTTAATGTTTATATAATGGAAACCAAAAAGGTTATACAAGTAGAATTGACCCTTATATATAGTAGGATTACACATATTCTGTCTCAAAGATAGCATTTCCAAGAAAAAGGAGGGATTTTCTCTCTAAATGTCTGTTTGCATTTTCAACTAGGAGGAGGCTGATGGCTCCGTCAGGGTCCTGTCTTTAGAACACGCTGGTTCCAGTGCAAGTGGTTATGAAGAATGCTCAGTTGACTGCACAAAGCAAAAAGAGGCAAGTCTTTTCGTGGCTTTCTGAAATAGAGGTATTCGTTTTTATGGGTTGTAAACATGCTCTTTTTAAATTTCACCATGGAGAATTCAATTAATCTATTAGTTCTGGGCCCTTCAAAATTGGCCCTTGTTAACTTGGCCACTCAGACTCTTTTCAGCTTTCCATGTGTACCTTCCTCCCATATGCATGTGACTCGCCATGCTGGTTACTCAAATTTACCCCATTTGGCTCTGTTGCTTTCACTGCAGCCGTCCTTCGACACAGCACAACTGCTGCTCATTTTTACACACCAGCCCTCCATATCTCCTCTGCTAGGGAGAGTCTTCCTGGAGAGTCTGTCATGGAAGCCATGAAGTCCTGAGCCACCCCAGACAGATCCACCTTGGCATGCATATTGAAGTCCCCCAGGACCAGCATCCTGGGAGTCTTCAACACCAGGTCCGAGACAATCTCTGTCAGCTCAGGCAGGGAGTCTGCTGGGCAGGAGGGTGCACGGTACACCAGCAGAGTCCCTAATCTGTCTCGATTGCCCAACACCAGGTGCAAACACTCAAGACCCAGTCTCAAAGGGACAGGAAGCCCCGCAAGGGAAATACTAGCTCGGTGAACCAGACTGGTCCCCCGTCCCTTCCTCTGGGTGTGACCAATGTTGCACGAGATATACAGGTGGGCACAATTGCGTGAGGGAGACATCTCCCCCTTCTCCCACCCAGGTCTCGGTAATGACATGCCAGGTCGGCCCCCTCATCCTTGATCAAATATGTCTGGCAGATGCCTTATTATGGACCAACCTGGCGTTTATCAGCAATACCGCCGGGCCTGGGACCGGCTGATATTGCTGCCAGGAACCATCTGGCTGGGGGAATAACCAGAAGAAGGGACCGGTATCAAACATCGGTTCCTCCTTCTCCTATTCAGGCCTGTTAGACCCCCAGTGTTATATCTTCCCCTGCCTATCACCACCCCAATGGTGGCGCCCACCTGCTCCCCAGGTAAAATCATCCCAAATTAAAAGCAAATAACACAGTTGCCACAAACAAATAACAGTAACAATCAGACAAAAAAGAAGAAAAAGAAAAGAAGAGGACCAAAACCCCGGCCCAGTCTGGCCCCTCATGGCCCCAAACGGCCTGCCCCTGGCCATGGCCAGCAAGGAAAGGGCTCCGCCTGCCCTGCCCACACACTCCACTCGCGCCGCCCGGCACAGCCGCCACCTGTGTGGAGAGGCGGGGTGGGGGGAGTGTGTGCGGGACCACGGAGGCCTTGCCGGTGTTGGGGAGAGCGACGGTCACAGCATCCTAGCCCAGGTGCATCCTGGGGCGGATCGACATCGGGGCGGCCGTCCAGCAATGTCTCGATCCCCGGGCCGATGTTGGTAAACAGACCCTGATGCCAGCATCTCCATCTCCTCCTTGAGAGGGAGGGGTTGAAAGCCTGCTCTGTTTAAAGAAAAAATGCTACCCAGCAATAAGTGTTCCCTGGACAGTTTACAATAAAAGTTAAATGCAAATAACATGAAGGGGGCAATAAAGCCAGTGCTGTGAGGTGTTAGTGCATTTGAAGCATTTTGCTGCCTTCAGGAGCTGCTGAGGCCTCTGACCCATCCTGGATCTCTGGGATGCCACTGATGTATAATTAAAGCCCTGTGCAAATTTAATAGTCCAGTTAATCAGCCTGAAGCCCAAAACATGAAATGACATACATGCAACTTGAAAAGAGCTATTAAGATTTGAAGACTGGTTTTTATTGCTTGCCCCTCTTTTTGAAAACCTTCAGGGCTATTGGCTTACCATATGAAACGGTCAGTTTGTAGTCTTATTTAGTTGGCCCTATGCTGTGAGTTGTCAAAAGAAGCTTTGCAGAACTTGCAAATACTTCAACTGATCCTTAAATCTGTGGTGACTTTTTTGGACAGAGCGTGGAAACGGAGGAAGTGAAGACACCTGGAGCTGAACCACAGTCAGGTGATCCAGCCGAAGCTTCTCTCGGTGCCACTGGTATCCCTGAGAGTACTTTCAGCGCATCTACCTCAGAGATCTCACCAGTCTCTCAGCCCAGGTGAGACTTCTTGTTCTGTCCATGTTTCTATGATATTATTGGTAGAAATATTTTTTCACAAAACAGTTTATTTTGTAACCATTCTCAAAATGGAGTGGAACTGTGGACTGCAGCACGCGCAGGCTCTGTGCATCTTGCCTTCCGCCCTCTTTCCTGTAGTGGGTCATCGATCACTCGCCTGCCTGACTTGTTCATTCCCGGCAAGTCATCCCAGCTGAAGTTGTCAGATGAGCTTGTTTGAAGTTACCTGAATTGCAAGAGGTGCCCCAGTCCCGCAGTTTGAGTTCCGAAGCAGGCAGTGTGTCTGTTCTACGTATCATAAGAATGGTCAGTTTTCCGCAGGAAATAATTTGCATTCTCTAAAGATGAAAAGAACGCACAGTATATCAGATACAATTTCCTGCAGTGGTGGAGGCAGCTAGAGGTGTAAAGGTCTAAAGTCAACTCTTTCTGTCCCTCCTGTTGATTGGGATACTCCCCGAGTTGCAACAGACAAATGATCAAATCAGCAGGGAGCTAAGAAAGACACCAAAAACATTTTTGCCATCTCTTCCCCCCTTCTGCCAAAGAGGTACACCAGGGTTTGGAAGCCCTGCCCTGTGAGGAGAGACGGGGAGAACTGCGCTTGTTCATCCTTGAGGAGGCTGAGGGGGGACATGAGATCCCCCTGTAAGTGCCTGAAAGGCTGTCACAAAGAGGAAAGTCAAGATCTCTTCTTGCTGCCCCCAGAGTGCAGGACACGAAATAATTAGCTCAAGTTGTGACATCCCAGGTTCAGGCTAGATATCAAGAAAAGATTCCTCACTGTCAGTGACGTATGACAATGACATATGACAGTGGGACCAGCTGCCTGGAGAGGTCATGGGCTCTCCCACACTGGAGACACTCAAGGGGAAACTGGGCAGTCATCTGAGTGGGATGGTGTGACTTGGTGTCCTGCAAGAGCAGGGGGTTGGGCCCAGAGGTCTCCTTAGGCCCTTCCAACTCTACTATTCCTTGATTTCTTGACATAAACCTAAGCTGCACCAGCAGCACTGATTTATTTCCTAAGTTCAGTTTGGCCTTGCAGTCTTTTCATCTCCTTGTTGAAATGGCGGTATTCACTACTCTCTTTATACAATCTCCTTCACAACAGGGGTGTAGAACCTCTGGTCCTCCAAATGTTAGTGAATTCTGCCTTCCATCAGCTCTGGCTAGCGTGGCCATTAGTCCAGACTGCTGGAAGTTCTAGTCCAGTAACATCTAGAGGGCCGAAGTTTCCTTATGTTCACTCTGCATGTTGAGGGAAACTTCAGGGACAGTAACATATTTCTGAACGAATCATGCCTGTGGAATTGCCTTGCCCTGGACAAGCTCGTTCAAGAGAAGGGTCAGTCGTGTGGGGCAAGGCCAAGGGAGGACGCGCTTGCCAGCCCAGCTCCAGCCAGCCCACTGTGGAATGAGCATATTGCCCCGGTGCTCAGGGGACTGGGGTTCAGCCGTGTGTCCCCAGAGCCATGCGCAGCTAGAGCATGTTTGCCACAGCCTCTTGGCCAAATGCCAAAGAAGGATCAGGGCAGGCAGGGGGAGCAGGAGCCAGCTCGATTATCACGCACTGGGTCCTCTTAGATGCCGAACTTTGAAAGATGTTTGCATGAGGGAGACCATCAACCAGGGGAACAGAGAGGGCTGGCGTGCCCTTCCACCAACCCATTCCGCTTTCCCAGCGGCCTATTCAAAAAATCTGACTCTGGGAAGCATGTGACTTGGGCACATTTCTGTTTGCATCATTCAGAGCCTCCGTTTGGGGTGGAATGTGCATCTGAAAGCAGCAGTGGCATGCAAGCCTTGCGGTGCTTCCTGCAGTCTCCCTAGCAGTGCCAGGGGGCGCCTTGTTGGCCTTTGTGGGACCAGTAAGGGATTCGCCATCTCAGAGAGGGAGCGTCACGCTCATGTGTTTCTCCCCAGTGCGACAGAGAATTCCAGCGCTGACGTCCCTGAAGCTGCCGCTGCTGAAAGTGGACCACCAGAGCCCGACTGTGACGTTGGAGGGGTCCTTGAGGCCCTCCCTCCGAGTGGGCCATCCTCTCGCGATACGTCACCCGAAAGGTGGGCGCGGCAGCAGCCGAGTCTCGCTGTTTGTTTGCTGTCCAGGCAGTCCTGCTGTGCTCCTGGCTTTAGTTGCTCATGTGCTCACTTAACATTTAAGAATATTTCAGGCTGCATCTTGAGGAGTTCCTAATGTTGGCGTGTTTTCAGCCTTGTAGGTCAACACATCGAAAATATCTCTTCACATGGAAAGGGAAAGATGACTAAATCAGAATTTGACCCCAAAGTTGCTGCAGCTGAGCAGAAGGCAGATCCCAAATCTGCATTGAATGCCTCTGGCAACGTAAGAGGGGAGGTAGGTGTTTTAAGCCAAAACGTGGTGTGTACATTGCGTAAATAAACAAACAGCACAGTCAGCAACAAACTTCTGTTCCTTGCAGGAATTTAAAAATAACTGAAAATGGAGCTGCAGCTTATTTGTTACAGTAACATAAGTTGTTACTGTTCACATTAGGCACTTAACCTTGTCCCTTCTGTGATAGGGCTGTTCTAGCTGCTAGCAGAAGATGTTCATACTGCAGATCAGAAAGCACCAAAGGCGGTGTTTTGTTCTAACATTTATATCGCGACTCTGGCAAGCACGGGCAAGGCGGCTTCCAGCATAAAGATGCAAGTAACGAAATAGCTTTAGAACAGTCATAATACAGTAACTATATAGCAGTGAAGCACTTTAAAAATATCCCAGTAACTAGAATATAAAGTTCACCAGGTGAGTAGAAATCGCTTGCTGAAATAAAGCGGTAAAAGTTGGCAGAGAGGACCGGATGTAAGAGGGGTACAGCCTGTTGAAAAGGCCTCCCTCTTTCATCTCCACCAGCCATTTTTCATCTGGTGATGGGATAGCAAGGAAGCCCTGAGAAAGCAAATGCTCTTTATAAGCCTTACATTATGTTGATGCGGACTGCATTGCTTACATCTCATGTTAATTTTTGTTGACACCCTTTTGTCACCTTGTGCAGAGAAAAACAGGCGATATTGACCCAACTTCTGTAATAACCCCAAAGGACCCAGGAGATATTCCCACATTTGACGAGTGGAAAAAGCAGGTTATGGAAGTGGAAAAAGAGAAGAGTGAGTTCCATTGTTTTCTGTCACTTTGAACAGTTGTTCTTAAAAATCCAATATTAATTTGCTGTGTTTTCTGGCTTTAGAAAGGGTATTTGTAGTTTCTTTTTGAAGGAGATTTTGCTTTCATTTTGTTTACAGCAGTAATTTGATGCTAATTCAGTTAAGCGAGAGTTCAGTCCTCCCTTGTCCACACCCAGATTTCTCTTGGCGAACACACTGAAGTAGCAACAGTTGCTTTAAAGTCCCAGTGACCAGAGTTGCTCATAGAAGGGTGGCCTTACCTTCAAAGTCAAGATTCTGCTTACATCATACCTGCTCATTCAGAGCCAAGTATTCCAACTCTGTGGAATTCCCTACTTTCCTTGGAGAATGATTGGAAGAACTGGGCATGTTTAGCCTTGAAAAGGGAAGACTGAGGACGCATATGTTAGCAGTCTTCAAGCTTTGAAAGGCTGTCACAGAGAGGAAGGCCAAGGCCTCTTCTTCTCGATCATCCCAGAGGGCAGGACGCAGAGTGACGGGCTCAAGTGGCAGGAAGCCAGATACCCCGTGACATCAGGAAGACCTTGCTGACCGTTAGAGCAGTGCGGCCACAGTGCCAGTGAGCAAAGAGTGGTGGCCTCCCAGGCTGGAGGCCTTCAAGAAGAAAGCAAGAGGCAGCTGGGCAGCCACCGGTCAGGGATGCTTACCTGGCGGTCCTGCATCGAGCAGGGGTTGTGCTCGCTGTCCTTGTTAGGGTTCGCTTGGTGGGCAGGAAGATACATGCCAAGAGGAATTACTTGTCTGTGGCACTCCTGCATGAACCATCAAGGTAAATGCTGTCCTTCCCGTGTGTGCATGTGTGTATCAGTTAGGCAGTCCATCCCTAAGCAGCCACGTAGCAAAGTGGGCTTCTGACCTCTTAATTCTGGCACCTGAGACACTGGCAAGTATCCTGAATGAAGAGCTCTTTCTTGCTAGGGCGAGTTGCTCTCCGGCGTGCTTGTCCAGTTGTCTGCATGCCCACAGAGGAAACCATCCTTCCCCCATGTGTGTCCCCTTTTCTTCTCTGATCTCTGGCACGCGCTGTTCACGCCTGCAGTCTTCACTTTTTTCCTCCAGCTCGGTTCTTTGTTGCCCTTACCAAAATTGGGCGACTTCCTTGCTGCCAGCTCTAAAGGTTATCCTTCTTCTCACTGGCTCTGCTGTATGTGATCCCTAAGGTCCTTTTCTCCTGCTGGATTCCCGTCATGTCCTCGATGCCTGCAATGCTGTCCTCAGGTGGGGCTTCCCCACCTGCTGACAGAGCCCAGCCTTGGTGTCCTGTTGACTCTGCTCTTCCCTTGCGTGGGGTGGAGAAAGTGGAGCGGGAGGCATTTTCCTCCCTCTCCCGTGACATTCAAACCCGGGCTCGTCCCCTGAAGCGGAGGCTTAGGACAGAGAAAGGGAAGGGCTCCTCCACACAGTGTATGGCTCAACTCTGCTGCCTCAGGAAGTGGTGATGGCCATCGATCTGAGTGCCTCTGCAGGGGGACTGGACAGAGCCACGGGGAGAAGGCTGCTAGTCTCGCTGGCCACTTGCTCCCTCCTCACCCAGAGGCGGCGTGCCTGCATGCGCCGGTCGCTGAGGAGCTTGGGCAGGAGGAGGTCCTGCACCCTTCCCGCTGGAGGGATCCTGTGAGCAGCTGGTTTGCACCATGTGTGTGGCGTGCTGGACTAGATGGACCTCTGGTCTGATCCAGCGCGGTAATCCTTTCTTTACTGATTTATACTAATATTATTGCACTAATAGTTTCCAAATACCTTCTCTTGAATGCAGGTCAGTCAATGCATCCATCTTCCAATGGAGTTCCACATCTCACAAAAAAAGTTCAGAAAAATAGAAATAATTATGCTTCGGTAGAGTGTGGTGCCAAAATATTGGCAGCCAACCCGGAAGCAAAGGTAATGATGCCACGTTCAAAACAGTAACGTATCCTATTCTGAACCTGCACCACGTTCTCGTGGTAGGGCAGTCTCTCAGTGGCAGCCAGCTGAGGTGGTTTCGTACATTCTGTGGGTCCAGACTGCTTCCCCCGTGGCGCAGTTTTGGGCACCAGGCCACCCTGACAACTTGTGGCTTGTTGTAGGGTCTGCTGTGGGTTGATGTGTCACCCAGCCGGGGAAGACCGATCCCGCTGTGGGTTCAAGCAGAGTGGCGCGTGAGCAGCCCGCCGGAGCGGCACCCCCTGCCCCTCGTCCCTCTGGCCAGCCCAGCCGTGCCCCCTCCAGTGAGAGTCGGGCAGCCCTGGGAGCGGCCATCACGCGCTCGTTCTCCGTGCTGCAGCTGCAGTCCCCGTTTGGCTGCTCCGCACTCCGTTCAGTCGGCTTTGGCTTTTGTGGCAGGCCCGAGGAGCTGTCACCAGCTCGCCACGTTTAAAATCATACTTTTAAGTTCCAGAAACATGCGCAAATATTTCTGTAACGTTTACTTGGTTGGTGGGTGTTTTGGAGGTGCGCAGCTCTGCATGGCCAGCTAGCTGGCAGCATCTGTCGGCACTGGCAAAGCAAGGCTGCAGATGGCGACTTGCCAAGAGGAACGCTAGGCTGCCGTGGAGTCTTTCTTTCCAAAAACGGGTGGCAGGGAGGTCTCCCCTCTGCAGTGTGCCCTGGTTTTGTTCTGTCAGTATTGCCACAACAGCTCTTCGTGCCCTCCACCTTTTCCAAAATTCCCCGAGCCTCTTTGTCCTCTGAAAAGGCACGGGATAAATGAATGGACAAATGAAGTAACGAGTATTGGCTTTCTGAAGAAGCAGCATCTTGACTTGCCTTGTGTCTTGTTTGACCTTTTAATGTGGCAGCGTTATGATTAGATTTTTGAAAGCAATAGTGGTAAAAGAGCAGCTGCTGCTTCAGGCCTGCCTGATAATGAGTGGCATTCTCATTCTGCTCAGAGTACATCCGCGATACTGATGGAGAACATGGACCTCTACATGCTGAACCCCTGCAGCACCAAGATCTGGTGAGTGCTCTTTCCGTCCCCGGGACTCGGCGTGTCGGCCGAGCTGCCTAGTATTGACAAACTCTGGCAGGCTTTGGTGGCCCAGGGTTGTGTTTCCGCAACTCTCTGTGAAATCTACTTTTGCCATCCTGTCTCAACAGTATAGAAAGTATTTCCGCAGTAGAAGTTGGCTTCATAAGATGGAATGAAGTCATACATTAACTCAAGATGTATATAATTTCATTGAGATACTTAAAAATACTTTAAACGAACAATGGTGGGGGTGGATTTCAGGGCAGGTAATTGCACCACCTTGCTGTTCTGGACAGGGGAGGGGGTTTTCCTACGGGCAAGTTGTGTTTTAAAGAATTCTCTCCTGCTGAAACTACTGAGGGATAATGTCCCTAGAGCAGCTCCAGGCTGGGGTGGGTGATCAGCCTGACCTGGTGAGGAGGGATGGAGGGGCGGGGGCGGGGGGGGATTGGATGCAGCTGGCCCAGGGTTGCCAGGGCCTCCACGCCTTTGAATGGGGATGACTCGCAGCACATAACGGAAAAGCTGCCAGAGCTCCTTGTCTGCAGCACCGTCGCTGCTCCCTGGGGGAGGGAGAGAGGGGCATCACAGTCCTGCCCTTGGGATTTGCTTCTCTAGATCTCTCCTACCTTCTGTATGTGAAAAGCACAGGAAGAATGTACATGCAGAGTATATCTGTGCAGTGCATCCTGCAGTGCAGTGTGTGTGGGACCGGCCTGCGCTTTTCGTTGTTCCTTGCGGAAGGCCTCGCTCGCTCGCTCGCTCTCACGCTGCTCTCTCTCATCAAGGTTCGTGGTCGAGCTGTGTGAACCCATCCAGGTGAAGCAGCTGGACATCGCCAATCACGAGCTGTTCTCCTCCACCCCCAAGGACTTCCTGGTGTCCATCAGTGACAGGTTCGTGTCGTGATACTTGGCCGTGGCAGAGGCAAGGGAAGCCGAGTCCCCCTCACTGCAGTGACGGTATGGCGTGGCTGCCCCGCATCCTCGTTTAGAGGGTTATGATAGGATGCACATGGTCAGGAAATTTCTTGTTTGGAGGAAAACGGAGCATGGCCTGGGGAATTAAGTGCTTTCGTACTACTGGCTTTAAGAGTTGCCACCAGTCACCTTTTTCATAATTGGTTCAGGTGATGGGGCTTTAGCCAGCTTAAGCACGGCCCACTTTAGTAATGCACGGTATGGGATGGGGAATGTCCTACAGCCCAAGGGCTGGATTCAGTTTTGGAGGGGGGAGGCACCCCCGGGCCCGAGGGTTCCTCTGTGAAATGCGCTGCATGACCATTTTGATGAAGAACATGATGGACTAGCTGAATTGTGAGAAATCACGGTGTGTGTGCTCATTCTCCTTTGTGTGACATTCCAGGTATCCAACAAATAAGTGGGTCAAACTAGGGACTTTTCATGCTAGAGATGAGAGAAATGTCCAGAGTTTTCCACTCGATGAACAGATGTATGCCAAATATGTAAAGGTAACTTTCTTGGAGTGACTGTGCGTCTCTCACCTGGATGGGCAGAGAGGTTTCGTGCCGACTGTGCTTGGGCCCATTCATGCACCGACTCAACCCGGCTCCCTTAGGCAGTGCGTGGGCTGTGTGGGTTGCGTGGTGTGTGTGTGTGCATCACTCAATCAGTCCTTCCCCCACAGAAAGGAAAAGGGGTGAACAAGGGCTCTGCCCCACTGCAGGTGTGGCTCGGGGAAGGCAACCGCAGCTGCGTGAGTCAGTAGCGCATAAGACGCACATACCTGAGAGCCACAGGCACTGGCAGCCCCAGCAGGTGCTGGAGGCTCCTGCTCTCCCTGCGCTGGACCTCGTGCGGAGCAGTGATCCTCCTCATCTGGTGCTTGTAATCGGTTCTGCGCAAACCTGGTCGGCACGGCAGCGGTTCTCCCTGCCAGCAGGAACTATGCCGACGGGCCCAGGAACCGTGGCGCTTTGCCGTGCTGACGGGCAGGCCTCGTGAGGGAGGCCGGCTGTGTGTCCCATGGCAGCCCCACCTGCTGCACGGCCCCATCTCAGATGCTGGAGCACTGAACCCCGTCCACCGGCAGCGGGGTGGCTCTCCCGAACTCGGGGTTCCCATCCAGCCCTGTGATTCTGTGCAGACCCCACCCAGCGGAGGTCCACTTTGGCAGTGCTGGCACCACCATCTCGGAAGCCTTCCCACGGCCCCATCTCTGAAGACCCTCGCGTGTGTGTCTCAGGGGACGGGCAGGAGTCCCTCCTGGTGGTGAGACCTGAGGGTTATTCGGAGGGAAATCGTGCACGTTTGCTCTGCATCATGACTCTGAAAAGCAAAGCCCATCCTTTTCAATAGCTGTTAGTAACACATTTTTCTTCAGCTTCCAACCAAAAGCTTTCTGGATGCTTATTTTCTTCTGTACAGTAGGATGTGGTTAGATGAAAGGAAGAATGACAAGAAATAGGCAATAAAGAATCTGTCTCATCAATGGAAGTTTTGAGTGTGTGCATTTTTCCTTTTCCCCGTGTAATTTGTAAATCCTGCCCATGGTCTCGGCCGTGTCACCACAATTTTACTCCGCATGCCCTGTGCCTTAATACGCCGCTCCTCTTTCCCTGCAAGTCTGTCCTTTGCGGCTCTGTTTTTGGGGGGCGGGTAGTGACCGACGCGTGTGGCCCCTGGTTGTGTAGGTAGTCGAGTGTTGCCTGCGGCCTGCATGCAGCCTACTGACAGTTCTCTCTTTTTTTCTCCCCCTTTCTCTTGCTTCAGATGTTCATCAAATACTTAAAGGTTAGCAACGTCTTCATAATACGGGATGCTTAGGGCTTGGGTACCTTCCGGGCTCAGTGCGCTATTTATTGCATGGCGGAAATAATGCCTGACAAGACCCTCTCTGTCACCATTTGACGAAAATTAATTGCGATTTCCTTTTGAACAAAAACTGGACCCCCATGTGCTTTGGTCCTTCATTACGCGATGCTTCGTATTTTCCAGGTGGAGCTGATATCGCATTTTGGATCGGAACATTTCTGTCCTTTAAGCCTTATAAGGTAATCTGAGTGCAGCTGAGCAGTGTTGCTAGTCCCGGTGACGTGACGTTGGTTGTGCACCCTCCCCAGAATCCCGAAATGGACTGACGTTTGCAAAACCCGTTTATACAGCCGACTGGATTTTTCAAGTCCTAACATCTCTCTTGAGAGCTCAGTGACTTCATAGAGGAAATTCTAGTTAGACATGGGGCAATGTGGAAGCTTGCAAGTGAGTCATGGGAGAAATAGCGAAGGGCTGGGGAAACGCCATGTGCCTCAGTTTTGTGCAGGGCGATAGTTTGGTTTGCATTCTGTGCCTTTATTGGCCCCACCTTCATTCAGCTTATTATGGTTTACAGGGTGTTTGGCACTAGCATGGTTGAAGAGTATGAGGAAATAGCTGATTCGCAGTACCATTCTGAAAGGCAGGAGCTCTTCGATGAAGACTATGGTAAGTCGACTCGCGGAATTGCTGCTAAATCTTGATTAACTTTCAATGAGAGTATTTATTTCTAAATAAGAGAGCAAGGCCAGTGGCTACTGGCCAGCGCCTAAAGGAAGTACACAAAGGAAGAAAAATTGGGAAATTGAGGAAGACGGTAGTGAGGGGGCTCTGAGCCAGGATGAAAAAGCAAGGCTGTTTGTTCTGTACTGTTGTTCTGTTTAAGAGCATTGCCCTTCGGGTGCTGAAAGGTAGGTAAGGGTCTCAGAGTTTATTTTTATTTATCAGCTATAATAAATCAGGTTTCTAGCACTTGGAAGATGCTTTAAAAGTACATTTCTGAAACCTGTGAAATTACAATCAGAGGCCAAATAAGACTCCTAGCAATCAAGTGTGTAGCAAGGTACAATTTTAGTGCCTTGAAAAGCTCCCAGCATCCTCGAAGCTTGGCAGGAACAGGAATATATTATGCAGAATAGATTCTGCACTGGAGACACTGGAGATTTTGCACTTGTAGAATGTTGTCATATCCCCCCACAGTCTTCTCTTCTCCAGATTAAACATGCCCAGTTCTTCCATCTCTCCTCACAGGGCTTGTTTCTGCAAATATTAACATCTTATCCAGCATAAAAATAAGGTCTTGGCACTTGCCAGCTGTCCTGGTGCCTCTGCACTCATTGTTCAGTCCACTGGAAGGCCAAAGCAGATTTGCCTTAGTGGGAAGTTGGGCAGAATCAAGTCTGGAGGTTTTTCCCTTCTACTTCAAGTTAAATCACTAAAAATGGAAAGGAAGGGGCCCAGGTCCTGAAATACCTTCGATGACACCAGATACCCTTCAAGTTATGGTCTTTAGGTTGCCTAGAAGACTCATATCTCAGAGGTGTGTCTTCTTTCACTGAAATACTTTTGCAAAAGTCACAGTTAGTAAAAATTCTTCCATCTGGAGCTGAAAACCTCGTTGGGTTGGTGAGGTCTACTAAACTGCACTGGGGAAGGAGAAAGTGACTTGATTTTATGAACAGCACTGAACTCTAGGAATGTGGAAATGAGTCAGATTCTGCGCTGGGGAGCTCCAGAAGGACTGCCAAGAGCCCTGCCGGAGTCGGTTGCTGCAAAGGCATTCAGTAGCTGCTTTCCCTCCGCAGTGGCGGTAGCCTCAAGGCATGCCTGTTCTGCATATTGCGGGTGGCAGCAGGCTGAGAGTTACACTGACCAGCCTTCCCTCCTGCAGGGCCGCAGACCAGAGCGTGGCAGCGGCCTGGGCACCTGCTCCACCTCTGTGCTTTGATGCCCTGGGGATCTCTGTGCTGCCTGGGATGTGTGTGTCCTGAGAGCGGCTTCCGATTTTCACGCAGTGCCTACTGTGCCGGTAGACCCAGGCCAGACTGTTCTGATGTTCCCTGGAGAGAAGGAGGCTGATTATTTACCATTACAAGTGTTTTTTCTTCCATTTTAAATAGATTATCCTTTGGACTACAATGAAGGAGAAGAAAAATCTTCAAAGAATCTTCTTGGTTCTGCCACAAGTGAGTGGCTTTTTGTTGTGGGGGCAGGGGGGTGGCTAAGCTCTGCTTCTTGCAAGCTTACAACGCATCTAGGAAAGAGGCCAAAAATTAACTTCAGACCGAGTGCTCTTGACACACGAGCCTTGGAATTCATACAAGAGTAGCGTGCATTGTTAGTGCTAGCTAAGGGAAGAGCCACTGAAACGAATGGGAGTTAAGTTTTCACTTCTGAGAAACAATGGTAAATTGTGTAGAGAGCAATTTTATTGCTTGGGGTCAGTGATTCACCTGTAGGACCGTCCTGGCCTCACTCCTTGTTAGCAAAATCTGTTTTCATGGTGTGTGCAGAGGCTGTAAGTGCCCAATTTACTGTTGGGAAATACTGGGCCTCCATGCCAAAAGTGCTGGGAAGTAGAATTTGGGGAGGACTGTTTCCTGCTGGCTATCTCAACGTGTGTGTGTGCTTGTTTTTGTGGGGACGTGTTTGGTGCCTTTTAGATGCCATTTTAAATATGGTGAATATTGCTGCTAATATACTGGGAGCAAAAACTGAAGAGGACTCTGCTGAGCAAGGTAATTTTCTGCAATAACGTTTTTAAATGGGTGTTGTTTCTTCGCTCAGGTGGGAAGTTCTTGCTAATGACTGCTGTAAAAACGTTGCATGGGATCCAGGCTTAGTCATGATTAGGAGGAACCCACTGAAATCACCGGGCTTTGAATGAGGCTCTGTTTCAGTGAGTTTGCTCTGAGCACAGCTCTCCTCTCCAAATGCATCATAAGCTGAAATAATTTATGCCGTGCATTTCCTTAAGGCGCCCAAGGCAACTAATACGTTAGAACAGCACGAGCAATCGTAAAACAGTTTTACGCAACGATAAATACAACAACATAAGAGTAACTGAAAAGGCAATGCAAAGAGGTTTCAGAGAATTTAGCCAGAACAAATCACTTCAAAAAGGGAGCAACCATTTGTAGCCCAAAAGCCTTAAAAGAAAAAGAAAAAGAAAAAGAGGGTTTTGGCTATTCTTTCCTGGCCACAAACACGTTAAAAATAGACAGGTAGACTTTTCTCATTGTGTGCTATTTCAGTAGAATTATTACTGAAGGTTGGATATATATTTAGGAGCGGGAGCTGACTTTGGCCTAATCGAAGTGATTAATATTCCAGATGTATGTCTAGGCCAGCTGTAACTGCCAAGGTGCTGCATGACCTCCTGTCCAGGACAGAGACGCAGCAGTCCCTGTGGACAGCATGTCAGCCAGGAGTGATCAGAATTGCAGCAGGCCAAGGCTGTCTGGTTAACAGCAGTGCGGCACCTCGAAGGCGAACAGAATTCTCGCCACATCCATTTCGTGGGCCACAGCCCCTCTGATGGATGCATGCAGCGCAGCCTGAGCGGCAGGGGGACGTGCAGAAGCCCTCCTTCATCTGCCCAAGTCCAGGTGGAGGCAGCTGCCTTGGAGGCAGGCGGCTGAGGAACGGAAAACAAAGCTGCAGCTGCGATGGCACCTCGGCTCATGAACTCAGTCCGTTCCAGGACTCTGGTCGTGACCCAGATGGGTCTTGAGCCAAGTTGAATTTCCCCATAAGGGTCAATGTAAAGAAGGTTCATCCGTTCTGTAATTTTTTTTTAATCAGAAAAAGTGTGAAGCAAAGTGGCAAAGGACAACAAAGACCGCAGCCGCCTCCCTGCCCCCCCAGCATCCTGGCACACGCCGGTCATCCCGGCACACTGGGGGCGGGGAGACGGGCGCAACTGTGCTTTGGGGGAGATGGCAGAGATCGCGTTGCACTCGTGCCGGAAAGACGGGCGCGATCTGGACATCCCCCCCCCGCCCCCAGCACGGCTATAAGAGGGAGCAGCTGCATTTTATCCTGCGTTGGGCATGTCTCATCTGCAGTCCTGAGTCCTGGTTTGGGGGTCACTTTTAGAGGAGGATATAAACAAATTGAACCATTGTAAGCCTCCCCAAGGCTTCGGCGAATGGGGCGGCATAGAAGTTTACTAAATAAATTAAACAAACAAACAAACAAACAAACTAGAAATCCTGGGGTTCAGAGGTGGACAGAGAAGCCGCTCCTTGGTATGGAAACGAGCCATGAGGAGGAGCTGATGTGCCAGGCCGGGCCGTCTTGGAGAACAGTGCCTTGGCTCTCCAGATAACGAAGGGCTCCTGCACAGGAGCAGGGAAAGATCTGTTCTCTGCTGGGCACAGGACTGCATCGAATGGGCCTAAGCGACAGGAGACCGGGCTTTCGGGTTTGCTGTTGGTCGATTCATTTTCCTGCCCTGGTTAGTTGGCTGTCCTTCTGTCTTCCCAAAATAGAAAGCTGTCCTTCCCCAGAACTTCAGGGGAATGTAATGTTTGAATTTCTGGGAAATTCCATTTGTGGAGGTCCTGTGCTGGGGCATTCTTCCCAGCTGGCTTCATACTGGGAACAATAGACGGCAAAAGAAGGAGGGGCCGGCAGAGGGCGAGGTGGCTGGATGGGGTCACTGGGGCGGTCGGTGGGAGCTTGGGTGGACTCCGGGGATGGTGGAGGACAGGAGGGCCTGCAGGAGAGTTGTCCACAGGGTCGCGATTGCTCAGACGCAACTTGGCGACTAGCCATGACAACAGCAACAAATAACAATGTATGGGAACATGGAGCCCGAGTTCTGGGTTGGGATGGCACAAACATGCGGAGTCCAAAGTATATCACACGCCCAGTGAGTCATCCTCATTCTTTCCTGGTTTGCTCAGGGGGTTTCTTTACTGGACAGTGAGCCATGGCGGTTTGTGAGATCTGTGAGTCCCTGCACATGCGCTTGTGCCTGTCTGCAGAGTAGGTTCTTGTGACGGTTGGATACAAAGGGCTTGCTTTCAAACTTAGGATTTATTCCTCCATTTGATGTTATATTCTGCCAACCAACACCCTGGAACTTCTAGGAATGGGAATGTAAAGAAAACTCAGCTCTTCTCTTTAAACATTGTTCCTGGCTGATTTTGCAGGCTATTCTGTTCTGCAGCTGTCAGTGACGGTTCATGGGGTATCCTTAAATCTGTGTGTCTCTTTGACAGGAAATCAGAGTGTGCCTGAAAATGTGACTGCCTCTTCCAGGGCAGCCCCCAAGCTGCCAGAGCCAACCACCATTCCTTCTTTAGAGTAAGTGACTGCGTGGAGGGGGGTAACCTTGCCCAGTCGTGGCTTACCATGAATGCAGCCACACTGGGAACACCGAGGTTAGACAGAGAGTGCGGGTTCCTCATTGTGAATCCCCTTCTGGCATGTTTGTGCTTGAACCTGCGAGTCTTGGTGTGATTGCCCTCGTCTGGCTCCACCCCGAACATCGCAAGCTGCCGCCTCGGCCAGCCTTTCCTGCTCCCCCCAGATCTTGGCGCCAGTGCTGGAGGAACTTAATCCGCATCGCAACCGTTTTGCTAGCTGTTGCTCTGCACAGGAGCACTCGGTCCCTCTTGCTCGCCTTGCCTTTCCCATCCTGACAGTCCAGTTTACAGCCTGGGGGTGGAAGGGCAGAGGCTCTGTCAGCATCTCAGCTGGTCCTTCTCTGAGCCCTCAGAATGAACCGAGTCTTTTGCAGAGTGAGAAGTGTGGCGGGGATCTTTGCCTCCACACTCCTCTAGCCCTCCGTAGAATGCCTGAAACTCTCCAGGACTGAAGGAGCACAGACCTCTCCATTGGACTGCACCCTTCCCTGTGCTGTTGAAAAACAGAATTAAATATTTGAGTATATCACTTTATGTCTGCAGAAATTAATAAAGCCTGCCCCCTTTTTAAACAAGGTATCACACCTCTCCCTGCAACTTTTATGGACTTCTAATGTAAAATCCTAACTTTTCTGATGCAGCCAGGTCCAGCGTGTCCACCAGCCTCTCATTCCAAAAGGTGTTATTTGCCCGCTACATGTTCTTGCGTTTAAAAGTCCTCGCAGTGCCCAAAGTTGCTAATTCTTTATGGTGTTGAATAACAAACCCTTCTGTGATTTCTTAGCATAAATGACCTTGATAGAAACCTGAGGTCACCTGTGAATTTGCAGGACAGGCCTCTAAGCCAAGAAATGTGCTTAAGGGGGAAACTAATTTCCAAGTTGGTATGTGTCGTCCAGGATGTGGACGCGTCACCACCATTCCTTTTTCCATTAAGGTACCCTGAACTACCATTTGGTCACTGACCTTCTACTTCTGTTTATAGGCTTGTCACTGCCGAGATCCCACAAACTGAAAAGGAGCTGTTAGTCTTAGATATAACAAGAGAGAACCCAATCGTCCAGCTTGTCCATGAGTATGAAGAAGAAGCAAGTCCGTCGACGGTGACTCTCTTGCCCAGTGACGAGCAGGAAGAGGAAATGCCCTGGTTCGAGTCCGAAACGCAGACCCACTGCTGTGAGCTGCTGACCGCGTGCTGCGTTTCCACTTTTCCCGAGCATGTGTTCAAGCGGTGCTCAGCGGCAGCGGCTGTTCGTCGCCACCAGGGCAAGGCCGACACCGACTGGGAAAAATTCTACTCTGCTGCTGCTTGGCAGGCCCAGGTGGTTCCGACCGAAACACTGCCTCTTTCGATGCAAGAGCCTCTTCCGCAGAAACTGGAGTCCCTGCTTGCAGAGCCACCTGGAATGGCTGCAGGTGTCTTGAGCAGCATGCTGAACGAGGCTCTGAGTAACCAGACGGAGGGCGCCTTTGACTTGGAGCCCAGCCACCCGCAGGCCGTGTCTCAGTCCCTTCTCTTGGATGTCACAGCAGGAGCCAAGCCGCTGCCTGCGACAGAGGTGTCCTCGGAGCCCGCAAAGCACGAAACCGTGTCCGAGAGCCCGGAGATTCCTTCCCAGGAGGAGATCCCTGTGGACGAGGAGGGTATTACTGGGTCTGTTACGGAGAAGACTTCTGCAGCCAGCGTCACAACCAAGCTCGAGGAGACAAGCACAGAAGAAAAAGTCTCCACTGAAATTATTTCAGAACCAACAGAGACGGTCCCACAGTCCGAATGCACAGTAGCTGTAGAAAACTACAGTGGGGAAGCAAAAGTTAGTCCTTCGGAAATGGAGAGGCAGGTGGAGCCTGTCCTTGCAGAGTCACCGTCTCCGGAAATAAAAGATGATGAGCAGACGGTTGAGGAAACATTTCTTGCTATTCCTGTTTCTGGTGGATTGCCACGGACTGCTACAGACTTTTATGCTGAATTACAAAACTCTACAGACTTGGGTTATGCAAATGGGAATCTGGTTCATGGATCAAACCAAAAGGAGTCTGTGTTCATGAGGCTCAACAATCGAATTAAAGCCCTCGAAGTAAACATGTCTCTCAGCAGCCGCTATTTGGAAGAACTTAGTCAAAGGTATGGATGCCTTATATTTTTCCTTGCTTAAAAGGTGGGTGAGGAAGATCCTAAAACTAAGCTGAACAGCCTCTTCAGTACGAGTGTAAGCAGCTCAGTTCTGGAAGGGAGGAAGGAACAGATCTCTGAGTAGGGAAGGGGAGCATCCATGCCGTGAACGTTGCATCAGCCAAACTTGCTCCATGTTCCAGAAACTCGCGTACCTGGGTTTCGGGGTAACGCCTGCCATATGTCCTGGAAGGCTGCAAAGTGCCACTTTGTTATGGGGGCAAGATTTCTTCTGCTGGTGAATGTTCCTTTGTGGCATGTTCAGAACAGTATTTTAAACTAGGTAATTGTTTGAAAAATGACTTTCCTTTGAGGTGGGGGGAAAGAAGACGACTCTCCTCCCACATCAGTTTTTGTGCAGGGAGTACCAACAACACAGGAAATCTGCCTTGCATGGACAGAGTCTTCTTTCTTGCCCACCCAGTTGATGAGGGAGAAATTAAATTGGTACGAGACATAGAGTGGGCCCTTTCTTAAGATACTTTTAAATTCACTTTATAGATACCGTAAACAAATGGAGGAAATGCAGAAGGCTTTTAATAAAACCATAGTAAAACTGCAGAATACTTCACGCCTAGCTGAGCAACAGGTATGTTCACTCTGTGCTGCCGTGCTTTCCATTGCCATTTTCCCGTGGCCTGAAGTGCATCGTGACTGTCAGCGTTTAAGTTTGCCACCAAGGCAGTTCCTGCTGCACTTCTGCTCTCTGTAGCAGCTGCTTTCCTCTTCTCACTGATCTGGTTGATGTAGTTAAATGCATTGTAGCTTGTTCGACCTATTAACCTGACCAGAAGCTGTCAGGAGCCGAGTTCTTCCTTTTCTTGTTGACAACAGTCAGTTCTTTGGCAAAAGCACTTTATTTCCAGCATACAGCCAGCAAGCTAATATCCAACCGAGGAGGAGTCTTTGAGCATGCCGAGAGTGGGTTGTTGAACCCAAACGAGAGACTCTTTGGGGAGCTCGCTTTTTCAGCAGCCCCGGCCCCCACCCCTCTGGGTGTGCTCCTCTGCAGAGCTGAGCTGGCCGGCCCGTCGCCCCGGAGCCCATCTCACGGGGGCGAGGAATGGGCCGGCCTGGTCTGTCTCTTCTCCCACCACTTCCAGGCCCGGCTGGGTCCCGGGGTCTGTCCGAACACCCGGAGACGGCAGCCTTGAGATGAGCTCCCCCTCCGTGCCCACCGACCTCGCCTCCCAGGCCGCTCCCTCCCCGTGTGTTGGTGCCGCCCAGCCCCGGAAGGCAGACCGAACACAAGCGGGACATGGAGTCATAAACATTTATTTTAAACTGCAGAATGTGGTGGGCATTCTAAGTCACCCTTGGTCCTCTCCTTTTAGCTTAGAAAAAGCGTCTCACCATTTCCAGGTTAGGTGGGAGAGCTTTTCTTCACACCGAATAAGGTCCTCGGCCGTGGCTTCCTCTTTATGGCGGTTGAGCTGCGAGGCTGCGCTCCTTGGCTCCCCGCGGCTCCAGAAAGGATCAGCAGCCCTCCCGCGAAGCTGGGCTTCTGGGAGGTGCGGGAGCCTGCTTTTTCCGGGAGGGGGCAGTGCCGAGGTCCTTAATTCTGCACTAGTTGGAAGTGCACCCCAAGCATGTGCTCTGCCAAGCAAAGCCCGTGCACAGGCTCGTAGAAGCCACCCCGGAAGGGGCCCGAGGCCGTCCACCCGCACTCTTCGCGGCCTGCTTCGCTCCAGGGAGAGGCAGCCTTTGTGAGCACGGTCGGAGCGTCTTTCCAGGTCTAAGGGCACACAGATCATTTTTGCCCATTTTTCAGGATTTTCGGCCCCCAGCCCCCGTGTAGTCCCCGTCTTTCCTGCCCCGTGGGTTGCCTTCCTCACGCCGCTGCCGCACCCCCTGCCCGCTCCGAGAAGAGCCCCGTCGCCCCGCCGCACCCTCCCTGCCGCCTGCCCCCTCCCTGCCGCCCCGGCCTGCTTGTGCCTGCCTGCCCACCGTCTGGGTGCTGCCTCCCGCTTGCACGGCCGCCTCCGGAGCGCTGCTGGGCTGAGCATGGCGCCTTGGGCAGGTCCAGGCCCCCCACGGAGCCTGTGCGTGCCGCTCGCTGCCCCCTGCTTGGGTCCCTCGGCCCTCACCTTGAGCCTGGGGGGCTGCGTCGCCATTCGCCCGGTGCACGGAACCGGGAGTGCCGGTTCTGCCGTGCAGGCAGGCTGCTTCAGCCCCTTCTCTCCACTTAGGACCTGAAGCAGACGGAGGCCATCCAGCTTCTGCAGGCCCAGCTGGCCAACGTGACACAGCTCGTCTCCAACCTGTCCTCAGCTGTGACCGAACTTAAAAGAGAGGTAAAGGGTCGTGCAAAGAGGGTTCTGAACGGACACGCCTGCCGTGCAGGTGCTTGTGTGCTTGAGAATAGCAGGATCAGAATATTTTAATGTTCGAAAAGCATTACGTGCAGGCCCTGGACTGCAGACATCCGTGTTTACGAATGAACTGCCACAAAGGCTTCTAATTGAAACGTTTGAGCTAAAGACCTGAACGGCTTGTTGTAAAGAGCACGGGATGCTTGGAGTTTTGTGGCCTCCTGCAGAAAATTGCCATCTCCATAGAGAGAGGGGAAGCGAAAGGGAGGGGCCCTCCAAAGTTGCTTTCTTGCCCCCACCCATTCAGAGAGGGAAGGCTCAGCCATGTCCTTGCTGGCGCAAAGAGGAGGTGCTGGTGCGTGAGAGAGGGAAGGGGGTCAGACCAAGGCCTGCGGGGTGCGGGGAGAAGCAGCCTGGGGCACGTGTGGTCGGCAGTCGAGGCTTGCGGGGAAGGCTAGAGAAACTTGCCGTTTTTCCCCTTTCGTGGGCATCCTCTGCCCAAAGCCCTGCAGATGTGGAGAGCGCTTCCTAAGTATTTTATATGCACAGAAAGGTAAACCATATGCCTATACTAAAACATTTGACTTGCTTGTGCTAAATTTGACCTGTACATATGTGCCCTGACTTACATCCAAATTTGACCTGGAGGCATTCTCGGAAGCGGGGACTCGTTTGGTACCTGGGCACTGCCTGCATTCCCCTCGTCTCCAAATCCAGCCCCGTTGTCTGGAGCCTTTACCTAAGGGCCAGGCTAGCTGGGGATTGGCGTCAGCCGTCGGACTTTTTCCTGTTTAAACCTTTCAGGATTGCACCCTGAGCTGCTCTGCTTGCCTGCTGGAGCAGGAGGCATGGCTTAAATGCCTCCCAGGGCATGTGTGGCGAGAGAAGTGGGTGCTCTGAGGAATAGACCCGAGTGGGGCTGCTGGCAGGGCCACTGCCTGGCACCCTGCCTCCCTGTGATGGCTCTGGCAGTCACCTGGCTTGGGGGACTTCATGTTTTTTATAGAAACATAGAAATAGAGCGGGTCAGAAGGGGCCGGCTGGGCCATCTAGTCTGACCCCCGGCTCCTGCCAGCTCCACTCACAACACGCCCACCATGTGCACATCCAGCCTGTCCTTGAACACCCGCACCAATGGGGCCTCAGCCACCTCCCGGGGAAGCCCATTCCACACCCTCAGGGTCCCGACTGTCAGGAAGTGCTTCCTGGCATCCAACTGGAACCCTGGTTCCCTGAGCTTGGCTCTGTTGGAGCACGTCCTGCCTTCCTCTGCAGGGGGGAACAGGCCTCTCTCCACCTCTGTGTGACTGTTTTTTATAGGTTCTGTTCTGTTTTGTTTTGTTTATACACACTTGTGCTTCCTTTGGCTCAAAGTGGCTCAAACCCTGTCAGGGACCAGCTTTGGGTATCAGCCGACTGAACAGTCAGACAGCTCATGTAGCAGCCTAGCTAGTTTTTGACTTTGGAGGAGCTAAGTGTTTCCATGCTAAGCAATTAAAGCATTTAGAACTGAAGGGGTATTTTGATGCTGCCTCTGCAGAACTGCTATTCTTAAATTATTTTAATGCTCTGCTGATGAAAGGTGGCCCCAGGCATTGCCCCACGAGGCTGCGTGCGCAGCAAAACAGGGACTGGGGGTGCCGGGCCCCCCTCTGCGGCAGGCATCCTGCCTCATCGAGCCACGAGGGAGTCCCACAGCCGCCGGTGACCGCCAGGAGCACCTAACGTCTGTACTCGTTGCATGCTCAGCATGTTATTGTAAGCTGTCCCGACCATATGTCTGCAGGCAGGACAGGCGTCTCTGTGATCAACAGAACAGTGGTCCCCATTGTTATTCTGCGTGGAGGGTGTATGCGCTGCCTCGGCTGGTGCAGCCGCATGTTTAACCAGAAGTGTGCCTGGTTCTTGCAGGTTTCCTATCGCCAAACCTACCTGGTGGTGACCCTGCTGCTCTGTGCCATCCTGGGCTTGATGGTTTTTGTGCAGTGGTGCAAAAACAAGTCAGAGCTGAATGATGATTTCTTCTCAAAAGTTCCCAAAAGTAATCACTATGCCAGTCCCAAAAGGTAACTCATTCACAGCTACTTTTGCTTCTAATTATGTTGTTTTCTAGAATTTTCCGGAGGGATCTGCGGCAGTTTTTCTTAAGTTTTCCGTGTTTGTGTCATGGCCCAACCCCGCAGGCACACGCTCCAGCTTCCTGGCACAGGACACCCCAGAGCAGTGGCATTCGCCGTGGCAGATCCCACGGCAAGAGCTTGATGGCGATGCTCTTTGGAAGACACTAGCTGCTAAAACTAGCTCTCGGCTCCATGAATAATGTCAGAGCACAACCCAAAGCTAATAGTGTGTAGCTGCGTCAGAGGGCGCTGCAAAGACGTGTCCCCACCACAGTCGCTGTGGCTCAGAAGGGCGCTGAGCAGCGGGTCGGCCTCAGCGGCCCTCTGGGCCCCTTCCAGCCCGTCTGGCAGCAGTCATTCCGTGAGTCCAGCACAGAGGTTGCCTGTCAGATACTCTCAGCTCCCAGGAACCCCAGCCAGCATGTCCCCTGCTAAGGTGCTGGATGTATATGAATGTTGCCAGCCACCCGCCCACGCACTGGTAGCCTGAAAAAACGTGAAAATGACAGATTTCCAAGCATTCCTCCCATGTGGAAGAGAAAAGATGCCTCTTACATTTGAGAAAAGAGGTTTATTCCCCAAGTGCAGATTGAAATACTGTGCATGTTTTTCCTACAGATGTGTTTCTTCCTATGACGATATGAATTTGAAAAGAAGAACCTCCTTTCCCCTCACCAGGTCTCAGTCTTTTCAGCTGAACAGCAAAGAAGGTAGGAGCAGCGCTGGCTCTGCCACTCGCTTTTCCCGGCATTGCTCTGGGAATCTGTACGGATGCAGCCTCCATTTTGCAATAGTCGAAGGCTACGCTGCTCTGTTTGACTAGAAGGAAATTTAGCCAACGGTCAGGCAATGAACTATTCCAAGAAGATGGCCAAGTTTTCCCAGAGAGCAGGATGAGAGCAGTGGGCTCAAACTGGAGCAGCCCCAAGTCACCAGAAAGAGTTTAAACGACCTTCCGGAGCTTGGGGGCATCCAATTCCTGACCAGCCTTGTCAAGACCTTTTTGTTTTTCTAGTATTTTAACTTTTAAATGTGATTACTAGATTTTACACGAGTCTTTATTCATATTGTCAGTGATATTCTGTGGATTAGCTGTTGTTTTGAATTTCTCTATTAATATCTGTCAACTGTTGCTTATGATTTTGAACCTTGAGGGTTGTTGTTGATATCCTATTGACTTCAAAGCCATTTTTATGATGCCATGTTTTCATATAGGTTTTATCATTGTACACTGCTCCAAGAGCTTTTTTGCAGAATGAACGGTATAGAAAAGCTATACAGAAATACATAAAATCAAGTTTCTCTTGCCCCATGGATGGATGCCTTTCCAAGTGTCCTCTCCTTGGCAGACTGCTCAGCTCTTGTCAACTCAGGGCTGTGGCTTCCAGTCCATCCATCTCGTAGTTGGTCTTTCTCTTCCAATTCGTCGTCGTCAACTTCTGCCTTCAGCTTCCCCTGGCGTGATTGTCTTCTCTCATGAGTCTTGCCTTCTCACAATTTGCCTGAAGTCTGACAGCCTGTTTGATCCTTCCAGAAAATGTTCTGGCTCAGTTTGCTCATTTTTTGTCAGCCCCGGGGTTTCGCAGAGCGCTTCTCCGGCACTGCATTTCAAATGCATCCATTTCCCCCTTCAACTTTCTTCACTGTCCAGCTCTCACACATATATAAGGTGTTTGGGAGTACAGTCATGCGGATGATCTTGGCCCCAGTCATCAGTGAAACATCCCTCCAGCTGATGTTTCCAAGGTCCTTCATTGCTGCCCCGCTAAGTGTCAGTCTTCTCATTTCTTGGCTGCAGTTCCTAGTTGAATTTATGGTTCTACCAAGGTGTGCCAAACCATTTACAGTTTCAGCTTCTGCATTGTTGACAGTCCTGCATGTAATTCTGGCGCAGTCAAGGACTCCTCTTTTCTTCTCACTCAGCTGCGGTCCTGCTTTGGCACTTTCTCCCCCGCGTCCATCGGGAGTCATTTCCACTCCCTGCTGCTTTCTGCCAGTCGTGCAGTGTCGCCCGCACATCTTAAATCAGCGATGTATCTTCTGCACATTTTCATTCCCCCTCCTCCCAATCCCAATCTGTGTGTTCTGCGTACAGACTGAACAGGATGTGCTTTGGGGCTGAATGGATCTACTGGACTCATGCACATGAAGAGCAAGGGCGGCCCCGCAATGTGGCACCATCAGCACTTCTGTTGGGGCTGAGTAAATCGGATTCCCCCCCCGGTCTCAACAGCAGGGGGCTTGCAGTGAGCCACCCCGAGAGGGGCTGCCGGCTGCTCCCTCGCGCCTGCAGCACTCGCAGGCAAAATTGCTATGCTGGGAAGGGTGCGCAGTCCAACCTAAGAGTGTGTGTAGTGCTGAGCTGTAGACCTGCTAGCTTGCAACACAACCTTGTGCTAATAAAGACAGAATAGAAGAGCTGCGTAGACTAGAAATGTGTTTGCTTAACCCGAGCAATTATTGTTTCCCTTTAGTGGACCCAGATGACTTCTACATTGTCGAGCCATTGAAGTTTTCCCCAGAGAAAAAGGTATTTTGTTATACAGAAGAAGCTTGTGTGCACGCCCTGGCTTCTCCCCCTCCCTCCCTCCCTCCCTCCGTGCATGCATGTTTCCAGACGTGCCCCTCGCATTGGACTGATGCAGCTGCTGCTCTGCATTAGAGAATCGCAGGCAGTGACGAGGGCGTGCATGCAGAATCCTGCCTGTGCACCTTGAAGGGCTCGTTGCTCACAGTTCCATTTTTCCTTTTTAGAAGAAGCGGTGCAAATACAAAAGTGAGAAAATTGAAACTGTCAAGCCAGTAGCTGAGCCAGTGCATCGAGTAGCTAATGGAGAAATAAAAAGCAGGAAGCCATTCACCAATCAGAGAGACTTCTCCAACATTGGTGAGGTGTATCACTCTTCATACAAAGGCCCCCCATCGGAAGGAAGCTCAGAAACCTCGTCGCAGTCGGAAGAGTCTTACTTCTGTGGCATTTCAGCCTGCACAGGTTTGTGCAACGGACAGGTCCAAAAGACAAAAACTGAGAAGAGGGCTTTGAAACGAAGACGATCAAAAGCCCCAGAGCAGGAGAAGCTCGTAAAAACTTTGATGCAGACGAAGGCAGGGTCCTTGCCCAGCCTGCACGATATCATCAAAGGAAACAAGGATTTAACTGTGGGAACACTCGGTGTCACAGCTGTTTCTGGGCACCTTTAAAATCGATTGAACTCTTCATAATGGGAACTTTTTATATGACAAATCTTGTAGTATTTGGGGAGGAAAAGATTGGTTTATTGGGAAGCATCTAAACATTACGTGGTTCTTTAAAACTAGATAAGGTTGTTTTAGCAGCCATCCTCGATGAATAAGCTTCAGCTTTGTCCAGGCTGACTTTGTCGATGGGCAACTTTGGAACGGCTGGCGGGGGCACGGCGGGGGCTCGTTCGCAGCATTCTTCACAATTGCCGGAGCATTTAACCTTTTGAAACCCGATGTCAGTGGTACAGAGTTAAAGCTTAACTGTTTCCCTTTTTGTTACGGTCCTCTTTCTAGCACCTTCTCATATTTATGTGCCTTTTGTCTATTTATCCTACCACTGGAGGGGGAATTTTTTTGTATTTGGAGTCTCCTAGAAGTACAACACTAAACTGCTGTGGGACGGAGTGTTTGTGACTTGGGTGCTGTGGACACTTGGCATGCATGCTCTCCCGATACTCGTTCTGCAGTTCACCCATAAATGGTATGCGCCATTTGCCACAGACATCCGATGCCACAATTCATATCCCTGTTCGAGGGTGCAGTACATCTGCAGGATGCAATAGAAGCAGCCTTGCCTAGTTGTCGAGACTGATTTGATTAACAGCGATAACATTGTGACCCTTGGTTCTCTATCTGTACTAAAAAACTGGAGGAAGTAACGTTTGCCCCAGTTCGGGATGAACTTTGCCTTCGACCGAAATTCAGCCACGCACCGTCTACAGCTTGTTCCAGAAGGGATGTCCATGATGTCGGCTTTTGTCTGGGTAACACGTGTGCCGTGTGCGAGTGTGTGTGCGTGTGCTCTCTGGCATGAGTTAATTTTTATTGCATTACTGGAATGTGCGTGAATGTGACGGAAGGTCTTTTTGCACGTTTCAAGGCTGTCCCCATAAGTTAAGTTATTGAGCACTTTCAGTAGCATCTTCTTGTTACCTTGTCATAAGAGTTAATGCCTTTCCTGAATTTCATTTATAATGTGACTTATTTAAAGTCTTTGTTCTTCACCTTCCATGTTAGAAGTGTTTGGTTTTTTTTAATCACCAGTGATGTACTTGGTCTGCCCAGCTCGCCAGTCGAAGCCACGCGTCTGGTTTTTTTAAGAGTATGGGTAGAAATGGGGGCCCAAGCCAGGATGGAAATGGAGAAGGCTGTACTGTTTGCGTGAACTAATAAATTGTGGCACTGGGACCTGTAATAAACTACAGATTTATAGTGCCAGTAGAAACTGTGAATTTCCAAATAAAACTCAGCCCTTGTCTTTAAAATGTGTTGTGCGTTCTGATTTCCCCAAATGATTCTGGACTCCATCTGCTTCACGGGGAGGGGCAGTGTCGGCCTCAACCGGTGCTCCCAGCCACTCTGCTTGGTGGCCACGTGCTCCGTTTGCCCCTGACGGGGCAGCGGCAGCGGCTGCCTTTGCTTCCGCGGAGCTTTACCTCTTCAGGCAACTCCAGCAGCCCCACGGCTGCCGACCCGCTGAACATGGGGGTGTGGGACCAGCAGAAAAGGAGCTGGAAACGCTAAGCCTGCCCTTTCGAAGGCCTCCTAGCAGCTACTGGTATTTGTTGGGAAGCCCCCAATTTTGTTTTTGTGGGGGGCATCAGTGATACTGCCACGAATGGTGGCAAGGACCCCACAAAGGCGCACCGTGGCCATCCATGCTGCATTTCCCTCTTCAGGCAAAGGAAGTGGCGCAATCCGAAGGCTGCGTGTCTGGCGGCAAGCTGGTTGGCCAACCGGGCAGCCAGTCGGTGAACTGGCAAGCTTTGTTTTGCCATCTGGGATGCGGCAGCGGCAAAGACAGGGTGCCACAGGGAGCTGGCAGCGCGCCTGCACACCGCGCCGGCAAGCTGCGCTCCAGCAGTCGAAGGCCAGCCGCCCCCTGCAGGGGTCAGCACAGTGCGCTTCCACCAGCGCCATTCAGTGTGAAGGCGCTGGGGCTGCGGGAAATGCTGCAGAACGCAGGTGGTTCCAGCAGGAGGCCTCGTGCTCGGCCGGGGGAAACCGTTCTGGGTGGCCGCTGCCTGCGTGCAGCCCGGTGCTCCTCGCCCTTCGCCGGGAGGGTGTCTCCCAGCAGCGCTTTTCCCTCTGGTTTGGTTTGGTTTGGTTTTTTCCCTGCAGTTTTTCCTCCGTGTTCCTGTATGTTCCTTTTCACAGCCCGAGATGGTGCCATGGTATATAGCCAAATTGTGAAAAGAACACCAGGCTTTTGTAGCAAGTCATGATATCGTCTAGGAAAATACCAGACTTTCCTTGCTCTTGAGAGAGAGAGAGTGAGTGGCTGAAAATCTTGGGATGGACACTGGGAAGATGACGACTTTATTCTATTTATCCTTTTGTCCTATTTATATCCCACCTTCTTTCCTCCGAAGGAACTCAAGGCAAACTCACCCTGAAGCCCCAGGGGCAATCTGCATGTGTCTGAGGAATTCTGGGAAGTGAGGTGGGCACCGTGAGCAGCAGCCAAGTCAGGTCTACCAGCTCAAGACCACAGGGGTGGCATTTCAGAGACTCCTAGAACAGCAGAGCTGGGAGAGGCCGAGAGCCACTGGGTGTCCCCCCCGCACTCCGTGCCGCTCTCCCAGTCAAACCATCCCTCCCGGGTGGCCGTCCAGCTGCCTCTCGCATGCCTCCAGTGCGGGGCACCACGTGCTCCCAGGTGACCGGTCCCCTCGTTGCACCTCTGCACCCAGGAGAGTGCTCTTGATGTCTAGCCAGCATCTGGCTTCCTGTAACCTCCTCCGGGTTAACCCAGAGGAGGTCCTGGGCTTGGCAGCCCCTAGGAGCTTGCAGGGCGCGGTCATCCCTCCCCTCAGGTCTTCCCTTCCCTGGCCCAAACGCGCTCAGCTCTTTCCATCTCCCAGGTCCCCCAGTCAGTGTTGCAGAATCTCCAGCTTCAGTCCTCTCAGTCTGAAATCCATTTCTGCTGGGGGATTCATAGACGCGCTTTTTGGAAAAGAATTCACCAGAGTAGGCATTGATGAAATGCCTTGGTCTTTTCTTTGTCACCTGTTACCCATTTGCCCTCCTCCTCACTGAGAAGTAAAACCACCATTGTTTTTTCCTGTTTTTACTGTGAACATAGCTGAAAAAGGCTTTTCTTTGTTCTTTCCGGCATCCCTTGCTAGCCTCATGCTTGTGCTCGGCTTCAGCCTTCCTGGTGTTCTTCCTGTACTTCTCTGCCTGCCTGCCTGTACGTTGCTTTTGCCGCCGGCCTTCCTTCCACTTTCTTTTCATGGCCTTTCAAAAAAACAGCTCAGCTCGATTTTTTTTTTTTTTTTTGGTGGAGCCACATTGGTTTCTTCTGCTGTCTTCTATCTTTTATTTTGAATTGTTTGCTATGATGCCTTTAACATTTCCCTTTTTAAAAAACTCCCACCCATCCAGGAGTCCTTTTCCTTAGGGTCACTTGCCATGGGAGTTTACTTAGCATTGTCCCATGTTTCCCAAAATCCAGAGTATGTTTCTGGCTATGCTCAATTTTTGCTTCCTTTAAAATCAGGAACTTAAGTATGTTGTGCTCACTTTCCCCCAAGTTCCCAGAACTTCCACTTTATCCGCTTAGTCACCCCTATTAGTCAGCATTAAATCGGGGAAGGCTGACTCTCTAGTTCTGTTCTCCACTTTCCGGAGGGGAAAGCTATCCGCCGCACATGGCAAGAGTTCCTGGAAGGGGCCACTTCTGGCAGAATTTGCCTCCCAACTGAGCCGGGGGCGACTGACAGCCCCGCTCCCCCCACGCCACACGTCCTTGAAGCATGGGCGGCTTGCCTGGCAAAAGCCTCGCCCTCCGCTGCCCCTTGCTGGGGTGGTCGCTGGCAGGCCCGGCTGTCCGGCCCCTGAGCTCCTTGGCACGTTGATTTTGGACCTCAAGAAAACCTTCCCGACTATTAGAGCAAGGCAGCAATGGCACCGGTGGCCGAGGGAGGAGGTGGGCTCTCCCGCAATGGAGGCATTCAAGAGTGCAGGACATGGCATGATCCGTTCAAGTTGTGACAAACCACATTCAGACTAGAGATCAGGAAGAGCTTCTTCACTGTCAGACAAATTTGACGGTGGGACCAGCTGCCCAGAGGGGTGGGGGGCTCCCCCACACTGGAGGCATTCAAGGCGAAACTGGGCAGCCCTCTGAGTGGGGTGGTGTGACTTGGTGTCCTGCACCAGCAGAGGCTTGGCCCCTTCCAGCTCCGTTATTCTAGGACCCTAAGGCAGCAAACAAACTTCTCTCCCTCATGTCAGTCTTATCCTTACAACAGCTTCCTCTGGGCTGGCTGGGAGCCCGACTGCCCGAAGTCCCCCTGAGCGCCATAGCTGAGTGGGGACGAGAGCCCCAGTCCCCGAGCCCCAGCCCCACACCACGCTGGCTCGCAGAGTGAGGAGGACCCGCACAGGTCCTTGCGTGGCGGGTTGCGAGTCCCCAGCAGTGGCCCCCTCCGAGTCCCCGGGATCCGGGCCCGGGGCCACGGGCAGAGCACCGGATTCCATCCCAGCCCTGAGTCGGGCGAGGGCCGTGGGCTCCTGCCATCCTCCGCCCCCCGCCCTCTGCCCAGATGCAGCTGGAGGCTGTCCCGGTCGGGGTCGCCGTTGCTCCCCTGCCCCGTTAACCCTCGTGCAGCTGATGGGCGAGGAAACACCACCCAGACCGGCTGGGTGGGATGTCCTGTGCGGGCAGCGCTTGTCAGTGAGCTCCGTGGGGGCGCCTCTCTCTTCTCCTTTAATTTATGGGGTTCTTGCCGTTGCCAGGGGCGCAGAAGAGGCGAGTGCACCCGATGACGCAGGAGGGCGGCTGCTGCTGCTGGCAGAAGGCCTTTTCTGAGCCATTGCGGTTCCACACAAGGGCCAAGTGCCGAGGCGTCCGTTCCCTCCCGGGGCCCCGGGGCATTTACCTGGCCGAGGGCCCTGGGGCAGCGGCTCCCTCCGTGAATCGCCCACATTCCGCACTGGGGGCTGTTGGCCAAGGGGCCACAAGCAAAGCAGCGGGGGTGTCACGTGGGCACGTCTCCGATAGTGGGCGCGACTCGGGTTTTCCCATCTGGAAAAGCACTGAAAATCCGGGAAAGGGGCAGGCGAAGGACTACAAGAGAAGGCCCGCGGCGACGCGCCCCCCAGGCGTACGCGGCCGCCCCGGTCCAGCTCTTGGCTTCCGCGCCTCGCGCTGCCCCGCGCCCCCGCCCCGCAGCTCTCCGCCTCGCGTCGGCGACCGGGAAGCCGGGCGCCGGGCAGATGGCGGTGGGGCGGGCGGTGGCAGCGCGCCCCCGGCAGAGCGGGCTGCCTGGGGAGGCGCGCGCTCCCGCAGCGCCCTGAAGCGCGGGCAGCTGGGCGGGGGCGCGCAGGGCGCCGGCGCCCCGAGCCGCAGAGACCGGGCGGAGTCGTCCCCGGGCGCTGCCAGGACTCCCGAGGGCGCCCTCGAGCCCGTCCCTGCTGCGGGGAGGCCGGTGCGGCCCCGAAGGGCGAGCGGGGAAGGGGAGCTGCCTGCCCGCCGTGGCCCGGAGCCCGCGGGGAGAGTCCTGCGCCGGCAGGCGAACCGCGCGCCGCGGGGGGCTCTTGGCTCGTTCCCTTTCTCGAAATTGCAAGCCCAAGCGAAGCGTCGCACCGAGTGCGATGTGAAATATCATTTTTTCTGTTTGCTCGGCGATGGCCGCGAGTTGTGGAGTAAACAGAAGGCGCCAGAGCGCAGCGCATGGAACAAGTTAGCAGCCATCGGCGGCCGCTTGTTCCGCGCCTGGCGGAACGCCTGAGGCACCGGCCCAGACCGCAGCTGCTGTGGGCAGGCGAGACTCACTCTTTCCAGGGGCCGCGGGCGGGCTGCTCCTGACGCAGCGGCGGCGCGCCCCCCGCGGTGCGCGGCCCGAGGAGCCGCTGCGCCCCCACGCGGCCCCGCCGGGACCGGGCTGCCGAGCTGCCCGCGCTCTGCGCCGGGGCGGCCCCTGCAGCCGGAGGAGCGCTCGGCCCAGGAGGGAGGGCGCGGAGCTGCGCGCAACGCTGCCAGGAACCCGGCCGCGCTGCGCTCAGATCCGATGCACAGGAGGAAGCCTGCCAAGGAGGCCGCGTGAGCAACTCTTGACCTCAAAAGCGGAAGCTTCTCAAAAACGCAGGAACTGGTGAAGAAGCAGCTGACATGGAGAATCAGGGCGTTTAGCTCGCTCTCGCAGCGCCTCGAGATTTCTCAAAAAGCGACAGTGGACGCGCGGATGGCGAGCCTCCTGCCCGAGGGAAAGGCAGTGCCAAGTCCAGGAAGGCACCGCTCGGTTGGCTCAGGCTCTTTGGGGGAAGGAAGCCCCCAGCCCCCCGCCCCACCTGAGGGCTCGCCCAAATGAGACGAACGGCCGCGAGCTTGCGCAGCCTGAGAAGCACGAAACAGTCCGAGGGGCAGGTCACTGGCAATATGAAGGCCGTTTTAAAGATCCTGAGAGAAAGACAGTGGCTAAGGAGGCAGCTGGGCCACCGGATGCTAATGGAAATCCCAGAGTGCTGAGCGGGTGGCAGAGCAGCTGGAGGAGTTCTTTTTGTCAGTCTCCGCAGCAGAGGATCAAGTCCTCCAGCTTTTGTATTCTGGAAGGGAGACCCAGGAATTGGGGCCGATAGCAGTGACAAAAGATGGAATTCTCAACCTTATTGACAACCTAAAAGTCAGCAAGGCACCTGGTCCAGGTGGTAGAACCCCCTCCTAGAGTTTTCCAAAAACTCAACTGTGAAAGCACTGTCCTTCTTACCAAAATATGTAATGCCCCTAAAATCAGCCTTTGTAGCAGAGGCCTGGAGAATGGCCAGTGCAGCAGCAATTTTTAAGAAGGGGGCCGGGGAGGCTCTGGGAATTTGCAGGTCGGTCAGCTTAACATCTATTCTGGCTTGAAAGCTTCATTAAAGACCACCATGGCTTCTCCAAGGGGAAGGCTTGGCTCCAAGCCTATTGGAGTTCTTTGAGAGTGTCCATCAACATGCAGGCAGGGGCAGTCCAGTGAGCCCCCGGCCCCGGCTGTGGCGAGTGCTGGTCTAGGTGTCCTCCGCAGGGTTGTTGCGACCTTTTTGCTCTTGTTGGACTTCCAAGCGGGTGAGGCAGAACTGGGCAGCAAGTAAGGCCGGGCTTGGCCTCAAGGGCGACAGAGAGCAGCCGGGGCTTTCCAGCTTTGCTGCTGGGAATACAGAAGATCATGGCTTCGCCGCTCCTCAAAGGTCACCGGGACGGCTCTGCCCATTTATTAGTCCTCTGACAACAACAAGAAAATAATTTTTAATGGATGTGGCCAATCAAGGGGTGGGGGGAGCAGAATGTAAGCGGGAACCTTGTATGGCCCCACATACTGGTATGATTTCTTTATTAAATATTTGAATATATTAAAAAGGAAGAGGAAAAGGCAAATATGAATTAATGGAGCTTCTAGAAGTAAGTGCAGGAAGAAGCCCAATTAATTAGAGAACCACATTCCAGTTCTATTCTGTGGAGCATGAAACTGAAGGAAGGGGAGGACAAATGGAAAAAGCAGAGCAGATAGAAGGATTGCGACCTCATCTTTAAAAAAATTAAGCGGGGAAGGAAATAAACTGTGACAACAAAAAGCACAAGGCTCGGATGTTTGAAACAGAAGAAACATCCAAGTTTTAGAGTAGGGGACCAAGAAGAACAAGAGACGTGGCTGCTCCGTCGAAGGAGATCACCGGGACCAAATACCGGCCAGGAGCGAACCTGAGCCACTTCTCGGCTCGCTAGGGCAGACCTCGCCAGCAGCCACTGGCTGGAGTCGCGGAGGGGCCCTCCGTGCAGGCAGGGCCAAGTTCTCTTGCATCAGAGCAGTGGGTGGCGGCTCTGAGGTTTTCTGCTGTGAGCCAGGCGGCTTGCTCAGTGGTCGGGCAGGTGCTGCACAGGACGCAGCACAGGAAGAAGCAAGGCGTCCCCGCAGTGCAGTCTCTGGGCTCGGCGAAGAAGCGCAGCTCTCTGCCCGCGCGCCTTCCTGACATGCAGCAGAACCGGCATGTTGTCTATCCCCAGGTCTTCTGGACAAGCAGCAGTGCCGTGCCTAGCTCCGATCGTGTCCCAGCGGGATTGTGCCCCGGCGGGATCGTGCCCCGGCAGGACGTGTGCCTGCCCGCGCCAGACAGGAAAAAGCAGAGGCCGTGCAGCCGAGAGGGCGCCTGCCTGGGCTTCCTGCCGGTGGTGGCGCTGAGCCTCCTCGCGCTCACGGGGACCGGGCTGGCGCTGTTCCAGAACTACCAGCAGCAGCAGGATCTGGATGCCCTGAGGAAGGTAAGCCCAATCCGCGTTGCACCAGTGGAGAAAGCCAGCCGCAAACCGCCGGCAGGGCTCCCGCAGCTGAGCGGGGGACTGTGTGCCACCGAGGGCCGCTTGAGCACGAGGACCTCCGCTTAAAGTGGTCCGGGGTCATTTTCCTTCCCAAGTTTGAATGTCTGCCTCTTCCCTTGACAGCCTTCCAGCTCGGCACACGTGTCTCAGCCACCAGAGCCACTCAAAGGTGAGAACTCCTTCTTGAGGGGTGAGGGGAAGCAGCAGCAGCAGCAGCGACGTCTGAGCCCCCCTCCCCCCGCCACACCTGCCCTTCCCGGCCTGGAACAGGAATTGTGTTTTACTGGGACGCGCAGCTCTTGTCTCTGACAGAAGCAAACCTGGGCGGCTTGGGGCATCAGCCACTGCTCCTCATTTGAGCAAATCATGCAGGAAACCGCCAGAGCTGCCTGTCGGACCAAGTTTGGCTCCCGAGTCATCTCTTCCGAAGCCCTGGGCTCGGTGCTGCCCTGCGGGGAGGGGACGCCTGCGGGGGTCCACCTTCTCTGCTGCCTTCTGGGATCTGTGGGCCCCAGGACGGGCGCACGGAGGATGGCACAGCCCGGCGAGGCCGAGAGCTCGTGGGGCCTGCTGTGGTGTCAGGAGCCGCCCACACGGAGCAGCCAGCAGCTGTGAGTGAGGGCAATCCCTCCCGCTCTGTGTCACTCCTTCCTCCTGAGGAATCCGTAGGTCGGGCCCCATGCTTCCTCTTAGTCAGAGAATTCGGAGGGCATCCGTGCCCTGGGGCAACGCCGTCTTGGTGCTGGGCTCAGCCACTCGGGCCTCTGCCCTGCTTGGGCGGGGGGGGGGGAGGCGGGAGGCCTCTGGGTCTCTCCTGCCTGGCCTGCCAGGGAGCCCCTTGCGCCTCCCGCTGGGCCAGCTGGCAGCCAGAGTGGCTCTCACATCCAGCCTTGGGGCCTGCCCTGCCCTGTGGCCCAGGAGCGGCCCCTGCCTCTTCATCAGCCCCGTTCAGTGACTCTCGATGGCAGGGCCAGCCGGACTCCCGCTCAGTGCGCTTGCCAGCCCCCCCCCCCCCCACTGACCCTGCGTCAGCGCCGCACATGTTGTGTGGTGTGGAGCTGGCTGCGCCGCCCGGCCTCACCCTGTTCTTCTCCACTGTGATGCAGGTTTCCTGAATGGGCGCCCAGAAAAGAAGGTCAGGCGGAGAGCGCACCTGACAGGTAGGCACCAGGCACGCCCCCCCTTCCCCCAATCTCAGCCAGCAAAGCCACGAACAGCTGCCCAGCCAGGCCAAGCAACAGGCCGGCCACCTCCACCCAAGCCCGAAAGCTCAGCTCAGGATTCGGACAGCGGGAGCACCAGGGCAAGCCGAGGCCGTCTGTCCAGGCCACGTGCTGTGGCGGGGTGCTACGGCAAGGCGGACAGGGAGTCCTGGCTCGCATGCCGGATCAGACACCCCGTGCTCCAGGCTCCACTCCGCGCTCAGCCATGGTGCGCCTCATGTCGCCGTGGGCCCGCCTCACGCACCCCGCAGGGCTGTTGTGGTGGTGAGAACGCGACAGGAGGCAACCCTGGCAAACTGTCCCGGGCTCAAGCAAGAGACGAACCGTGGGGCAGGCGGAGCTGCGCGGCCCCGCATCCGTGTGCAGCAGGCACATGGGCAGGCACGGCCGCTCCGGGGCCCAGGCTAGGCCACTGGTGGCCCAGGAGGCACAGCAGGCCCCCAGGGAATCGGGGCGGGGGCAGGGGAGGGCTCGCCAGCCCCCAAGGCTCAGTTACTCTGTGTGCCGGCACGGGAATAGATGGGGCCCGGGGCAGCCCGTCCCTCCCGAGCTCTGCCGCTTCGACAGAGCATGGTGCCCGGGAGCCTGGGGCCACGTGGCCGTTTTGGGGACCAGGGTGGGTGCTGAGGAACGCGATTTTGCGCCGTCTTTCATTTTCACATGGACGCCTGACATTCCAGGCAAGCCGAACCAACAGTCGCTTCCACTAGACTGGGAGAGTTCCTACGGACATGCCTTCATCTCGGGAGTTCGCTACGAAAACCGGGCTCTGGTGATTGAGGAGCCTGGCCTCTACTTTGTGTACTCCAAAGTCCTCTTCCGGGGCCAGACCTGCCAGCCCAAGCCCCTCGCCCACGTGGTCTTCAAGAGAAACCCGGCGTACCCCAGCGACCAGGTGCTGATGGAGGACAAGGAGATGAACTACTGCATGGCCAAGAACATGTGGGCCAGGAGCAACTACCTGGGCGCCCTGTTCCACCTCTCCAGGGAGGACCGTGTGTCCGTGAATGCTTCGGAAGCCGGGCTGGTGAGCCCCGAGGAGGCAAAGACCTTCTTCGGCCTGTACATGCTTTAGAAAGACGTTCAGCGCATGGGCGACGGGAGAATCTGAGCCACGAGAGTGCTAACCGGGACCGCTCAGCGTGGAGTGTGGCGGGCTGCAGACGAGGCTTCCGCAACACGCACCTTGCATTAATTTTTGTCACTGAGAAGATCAAAGTGGGCCTGAAACGGTTCTCTGAGATTCAGGCTGAACACTGACTTCCCCTGGGATCGTTCTGGAGACAGTCCAGCTGGCGGCACACGGAGCTTGCTGTGCGGAACCTGCCAGGAAACGCTTGGCCTGACCGGGTATGGATTTTCTGCCACCCTTGCAAAATGGGACAGCCACGTGGGCCCGTGCACCAAGACGGGTACGGCAGCGCCTTCGCCGTGTTTTGGGCGCGGACCCTCCAAGGGCAGCCCGGCCAGGCAAGAGAGAGGTGGTGGCGGCCTGCACTCCTCTCCCTCCCACGCCTGCCTCAGCGGCCACCCTCGGCCACCCAGCCGTGGGGCCTCAAAGCAGGGAAGGAGGCAGCTGGGCCGGGGTCCCTCCCCTGCTGGCCCCTCCAGGCTCCTCGCCTCACCGCCCCCACATGCCCCTTGCCCTCATCCCTCCTGGCCGGGGAGCAGCGGGCAGGAGTCTCCCTGGGCTGGCCCTGTGGTGCGAGGGGCCAAGGCTCCTGGGGGGGGGGGGGGGGCGGCAGGCCCTCGGGGAGGGGGGTCCACCAGATCCTCCCCTCAGGATGTGCATTGGTGTGAGGGCTGTGCTAACTCTTCTGCAAGTTGCCTTGAATATCCCCTTCGGGCAGAAGGGCGGGTGCGCGTCAAATAAACGATGGCAGAAAGAAATTGGCAGAAAGAAATTAGCGTGGGTTGTGTGGCAGCTCATGCCTGCAGGCAGCGGCAGCGGCTGGGGGGGCTTCCCGCACGCCGGTGGTTGATTGTCGCTGTCGGTTGCCTTTCGAAAGGGCTGGCTGTCCTTCACGCAGGGGTGGCAGTTTTCAATCTTGGTGGGCACCATGACTGTAAATTACAAGGGTTGAAATACCTCCTGCGCCTCCAGTTTGAAGCCCAGTGCGCAGCCTGCGCCAGCAAGGAGAGGCTCGGCTTTTCCAGCCCCCACCCCCCCGCCCCCCGCCCCGGGGTGCGCACCGAGGCCAAGGGGCTCCCGGACAGACTCTCCGGGTGCTCCTGGCCAAAGCCCACTGTGGCCGTTCCACGGCTTCCTCCAGAACAGACGTATTTTGGTAAGAAGGAAGATGGAAGAAGCCGTGGGGCAATGTGGGGGGAGGGGCATGGGTGGAAGGTGCTTTCCAGGCCCCATCAAATCAGTGGGAGCCTGTGGCACAGCCCCCGAGCTGGCACCGACGTGCCCGGCGCATTTGGGAACTGGATGTGATGGGAAGCACTGGCGAGGTGGCCACCCACGAGGCAACCCTGGGGTGGGCGAGTTGCTAGACGTCCCCGGCCTTCCAAGGGACTCGGGATGATGGTGATCCCCCAGGGCTGATGGGGGCCTGCGCTGCCAGACCGTGGGTATTCTCAGGGCAGCCGCAGGCGGGGCCTTGTCCACGACCACATGCGGAGCGGGGCTGAGGGAAGGTCCTGCTCCTCTGCTTGGCTGGCGCGCTCTGGGGCAGCAGCCCCCCGGGGCTGGAGCCGGCGTTCCGTGGGGCCGGGCCGGGGGCGGGCCGGGCTGCCTGCATGAAGGGCGGGTGCGGACGTGAGGCCCCGGCGCCTGGCGCACGCGGAGTGAGGCAGCCAGCCAGCCCTCCACTGCTTTCTCGGAAATGCGGTTCTCCGAAAAGCAGCACTGATGCGCCAGTTTGTGGCCACAGGCGACACTGGGTCACAGCGCTTTATCACGGGATGGAAAACCCACACTCGCTTTCTCAACAAACAGGCCCCCTTTCCAGAGCCCTCGCCTTCTGTGGGGCGCTCTTGGCCCATTTCAGTGCGCCACCCCCCACCCCCAGCGCAGTCACGGTGCTTCCTGCCGCTGCTGGAAACCCCACCGGTGGAGCTCTCTGAACTGCAAGCAGGAACGGCAAAGATGTCGGAAGCGCGATGCGCGGCCTCAGCCAGGGGCCAAGCTGCAGGCCACAGCCCCGTCTGACGCCCCAGGAGACCCCACGAGCCACGGCCCCTTCCCACCGCTGCTGGCAGTTTCCCGGCTTCTGGGTGCGTCTTCTTCCTTCCCCGTGACACTGCCATGCCTCGCGCAAAGCTCGATGAGCGGCAGGAAGAGGCTGCAAGAGCAGAGTTTGTGAGATAAGATGTGCCGGCATGTTTCTGGGACCCCATCCCACTGCCTTCAGCGATGCCACGGCGGGAGCTGTGCTGAAACCAGCCAGGCCCAGCCACCCGCTGGAGGCGCTTCCACACGCCGGGGGAGGCCAGGCGGGGCTCCTCCGAGCCGGCCATCCCGGCACACGACAGCCTCACAGCACAAGCCTTTTAGCCCCGATTCGGCTCTGGAATCGGCCAAGAGTCAACCTCTGTCAAGAGCCAGCCTCAGGCCAACCTTGTGTTACTCGGGGGAAGCCTTTGGGAGGGGAAAATGCCTTTCACACCGAAGACTGAGAACGCAAGTTTTCTGATGTGGCGTCTTTTGATGTGGCAGAATGACTCGACCTAACGTTCCTGTTGAGCAGAATTTGCAGGGAGGCTTCCTTCCAGCAAGGCCCGGCTCCGGGAGCCCCCTGGGGACAGCAAGAGGCACTGCCCTGGGGGCAGCACAGCCGCCCCCCCCCCCGGGGAATCGGCTGGGCGTGGGCCTGTGGGGCATCACATGCGGCCAGGGCTGCCTGTGCTGCACCTGCAGCCCCGTCCACGCAGGGCCTGAGTGGGCCGGGGGGCCGGAGCCCCCTTCTCTCCCACATGCTCCCCTCGTGCGACTGCAGGGAGCTGGGCCCTTCCCCACCCAGCCGAGTCTGAGCGGACAGGACTGCACTACCGTTAGCAGACGCGGGGGCCAAAGCCAGTGCGACCACGTTCACACAATCAGCAGTTCTGAGAATGGCATCCCAGTCACGCTGGGGAGATCTGAACTGGAAGCCAAGAAGGGGAGGGGGCCTCCCGCCCCACAGCGGCCCTGGCCAGCCCGGGGCACCCCAAGGCAAGCGCTTCGGTCTGGGCCTCGGCTGCGGCCACGAGCAGGGGGAAGCCAGCGGCCCTCGTGCCTGGGCCGAGGTCCCTCCAGCAGAGGGGGGCACCGAGTGGTGGGCAAGGGCAGGGGGGCCCGCGGCCCCAGGCGGGGAGGCCACAACCCGAGTGGCATGGAAGGCAGAGGGAGCCTCGCGGTTTGTGATGAGCTTCATGCGCAGCAGTCAGAAACGCGCCACATCAAACGGGCCGGCTGGGCTCGGCAGAAGGGGAAGCGCTCTCGCTTTCATGCCTGTGGGCTGGCAGCTCACCCAGGCGCTTGCCAGGCGGCTCTGCACGAGTGCCGCGGGGCCCTGCCACGGCCTCGGGGGCGCAGTGGGGCTTGGCGGCCTGACAAGGATGCTCAGCGGCCAGGCCCCAAATGCTTCTGACTGGGGGGAGGCAAAGCCCCCAGAACCTCCCAGGCGAGTACCGGCCTCACCCCACAGCCCACTCAGTCCACGGCACTTGGGCAGCTCAGAATCCCACCGGCTGAACGAACCGTCTGCGCAGGCGGGACTGAGGCCAGCTTGCTCCCCCTCGGGGGGGGGCGGGTGACCAGAGGCGAGCCCCCTGTGGCGTTCAGAGGGAGGGGCTGCTCGAAAGACCCTATTCCTCAACATCAGCTTCAAACTGTTGGCTCCCCACACTGCAGTCGCCGCTGTCAGACGCACCCTGGCTGCCCAGTCCTGCCAAATCTGAAAATCACAGGGCATGTGCAGCATCGATGGCCACCTAGCGCACGGTGCCCGCAGCCAAGGCCTGCCCGAGGCACAGGCCCTGGGCAGCGCCTTCCATCCAGGAGCCCATGAAACCCTGCGAGGCCGCTCACAGCTGGCGAGTCCCAGCAGGACTTTCCGAACCTGAATTTCCGTTCCGCAGATTACCCATTACCAGGCACAGATGCAACTGGCACTCTGCCACGAGTGTGAACACCGCAATCGCTCCGGGCTGACGTGGCTTCCCCGGCCACGCTCTTTGCTGCTCATGCAGGTGCGTCACAGAGCCGCAACTAGAACCGAGCGATGGCACCCATGGGCACACCCCTCGCCAGGCACCCGGCGACCCACCTTCCCCCTCGCCAGGCAGCCTCCTCCGCACCTGCCTTCAGCGGGTGGCGTGCATGCGCTACTCACGCTCATCCTGGGCTGGACGTGGACGCCGAGGAGGAGGCGGGGATGTCCCAGCTCTGCCCACCAGGCACGTCGTTGAACAAGCACCCCGGCCTTGCATGGGCCGGGTGACGTGCCACCCCCACCCCTCTGGCCCCCGGCCGAGACAGCCCACGGGAGGACGCGGGTCGCGGGGCCCCGGCTTCCCTGTGGAGGCCGCCGTCCCTGGGGCAGCTCAGGGCCCCCTTGGCAACCGTGGCCGTCCCGGCGGGTCACTGGCCCACCCTGCGGGGCACAGCACCGCCTCCGTCGGGTCCGTGCCTTGGGGCACAAGGGGGGGTGTGGACGGGTGAGGAAATCCCCCGGCAGGCCTTCCTTCCCTGGCGGTTGGGACCTGTTAAGCCGCTCTGCCCTGCAGGAGTCCTTCATGCGCGGGGTTGCCAGGAGCTGCTGCCGGCGAGCAGGCCGAGGCCGGCGGGGCGATGGACGCGCCCGGGGCCCCTCGCAGGCCCAGGCGCCAAGAGCCCTTGGCTGCCCCCCCGGGCGACGGGCCCCAACCCCGCCCGCCTCCCTTCCTCCCCGCGCAAGCCTTCGCCGCCTGCTCGTGCTCCTCTCGGCAGGGCCTCCCTCCCACTTCCTGTGCGCGCTCCGTTTAGCTTTCAGGTTTGGCTTTAGGTTCCGACACAAGAAACGTGGAGGAGTCCGTGCGGCGAGCAGCTCGGCGGGAGGCCCGGCGAGTCCTGCAGCCCATTCAGCCCTCGCGGGGCTGCGCGAGAGCGTGCAGGGCGCCCCCCCTCCTCCCGCCCTGCAGCGCCGCACTGGCGAGCCGCAGGGCTCCCGGAGCAGGCTGAGCCTCTCCAGCCGGCGGGGCCCCCGCCGCTCCTGGCGCGGAAGCGGCGTGCAGCCACGGCAGCGGCTTCCTTTCCCTCTCCGGCCCCGGCGCTGGCCGGGCCCGGGCTGCTCCGCAGGGGCGCCCTGCTGGGCAGCGGCGCCTCCCCCGCGAGGGGCGGCGTGGGTGCGCCGCGCGACCTGTGCCCGCAGGCTCCGCGTGCAACGGGGCTCGCCAGGAGGCTGCTGGCCGCACGGACCCGCAGAAGCCCCGCCGAGAGTAAGAGGCCGCCGCGGGGGGCTGCCCGGGCGCGCACGCGGGTCGCTGGCTCCCCGGCTAGCGGGTGGCTGCAAGGGCAGGCGGGAGATGCACGTGCGCCTCCGGCCCGGAGCGCGCCCGCTGGGGGCCTTTTGCCGCGCGGCGAGGTGGGAGGAGCGACGGGCGGGGAGGCCGCGCCACGGCAGGGGCCGCCCGCGATCCGTCTGGCGTGGGCCCGCCCGGGGCGGCGCTGCGGCGGCTGCCTGCGGGCGACGGCGAGGGCCCCGCGGGCTTGCTGTGCCGAGCGCCCCCTGGTGGCCGCGCGGTGCAAGCTGCGGAGGGCGGAAAGCGCGCGGGGAAGGGAGGCGCGGGCAGTCCCGGGCGGGCATCCCAGGGCCGGCCGCTTCCGCGGCGCCCCGCTCCGGCTCCTGGCCCCTGCCTCGGCCGTGGAAGGGCGCTGCAGCCTCCGGTCCCTGCCCCGCGCGGCGCCCTCGCCGCCGTCCCGGAAGAAACGCGCTCCGCGAGGGGCGCATCTGCAGAGGGGCTGCCGAGGGCGCCCCTGTCGGTGGGAAGGGGCGGGCGGGCGCGCAAGCTGCTGGCGGTTTCCGCGCCGCGCCCCTCGTTTGTTCCCCGGGGGCACGTGCAGCGGCGGGGCTGGCGCGGCCGCTTCCCGGGGAGCCTTCGCGCTCGACCGCGCCGGTGTACCAGGCCGACGGCCGCGCGTTTCCCCTGCGGTTGGGGGGGGGGGGCGAGAGCGCGTGTTGCGTTGCTGTTGCTGCAGTTGCGCGTTCTGCGGTTTCCGAATCCTGAGATAATGGGAGAAGAAGCAGGGCGTTTTTCCCATATATTGATTCGTTTTATTTATGCCCACCTTTCCCACTAGGAACGAATCCTCTCCCTCTCCTTTTATCCTTCCAACAACCCTGTGAGGTAGGTCGGGCTGAGTCAGCCATGGCCCGAAGGCACCCACGGCGCCTCGCAGCCCGGCGGGACTGGTATCTGCCCCCAGGCCCAGTCCGGCACGCCAACCATGGCCGCGCCCCGCAACAAAGCCTGGGGCGGGGGATGCACGTGCTGGCTTCAGGAGACGCGGGGGTGAGAAAGGGCACGAGGGCTGCGGAGCCCCGCCCATAGTTGAAGAGCACGCCCCCCGCCAGCCGGCATGGGGCGGGGCGGCTGGGCCGGCCGGGACCCCCACCGGCGTCCCCGCGCGCGCCTGCTCGGTGGCGGAGTTGCAGCGCCGAGCCGCTGGAGGGTAGCAGCGCGACGCCTGGGAGTCGAGCGCCGGCCCGGGCTGCGAGGCGCGCGGAGCCGCTGACGAGGAGCGCGCTGCCCGGCAGGCGCCCCTGGGGCGGCGCCGCTGGCTCGGGGTCCGCCCTCCCGCGCCCGGGCCGCGGCTCCCCTCGCCTCTCCCCGCGCCTGCAGCGCCAGCCACGGCGGAGCCACGGGGACGCGCGCCCGGGCGCCCTCGCAGCGGCAGAGCAGGACGCGGGCAGGAGGGGCGGCCGCACTGCAGGCCGGCTTGCGTGTTCGTGGGCAGTGAGGTGGCCGCGGGGCGCACAGAAAGCCGGGCGAGACGGAACCCCGGCCTGTTCCAGCGGGCCCCTTCTTGTGTTCCTATGCCTCTGAGCATGCGCCGAGTGCCTTTCTCCCACTGAAATTGGAGTGCAGGCAAAGAAGTCAGCAAAAGGGCTGGGCTGAAAGCTGGCCAGGTCCGTGGAGTGGAACGGAGAGGGCAGCTCTGAGGCCTGCCGCCATCGCTCCTGAGCGGCGGGTCAGCTGCCCTCCTCAGAGGCATCTTGGGCCACCGTCCTGGGTGTAGGCCCCACGGAACATAAAGGGTTCTGCAGGAGCGGGCAGCCCTCGTTGCCAGCCCCACGGGCGCGACGGCCCTGCTTCTGTCACGGCTGGCCCTTGCGTGGCTGGGTGGTGGCGAGGGACTTCCCAGTGGGGCCCAGGCCCCGTCCCTGCAGCCCACTGCTCAGGCAGCTGGATGCGTGGGAGGGGAGCCTGCCCTGGCGAGGGGCTCAGAATGCCTCGTCCCCTTTTCAGAATCCCAGCACTTGCTCTGGGAGGAATTAAGAAGAGGAGAAGGCCAGAGGCAGGGAGCAGCGGCGGGGGGGAAGGTGGTCTCCTTCAGAGGGGTCTGGTGAGGGACAGCAGCATGTGCCTGAGAGCCCCAAGGCAGCCGAGGGCGGGCAAGGAGGGAAAGTCGGGCACCTGCCTGCAACTCCCTCCACATCCAAGGAGGGAAAGTCGGGCACCTGCCTGCGACTCCCTCCACGTCCAAGGAGGGAAAGTCGGGCACCTGCCTGCGACTCCCTCCACGTCCAAGGAGGGAAAGTCGGGCCCTGCCTGCGACTCCCTCCACGTCCAAGGAGGGAAAGTCGGGCACCTGCCTGCGACTCGGGGGGCTGCCGCCGGCCAGCAGGGGCGGTGCTGGGCTGGTGGAGCACTGGCCTGATGCGGAAGCCACATCCTGCGCGCAGCTTCCCTAGCACTTCCTGGAATGGGACCTCGCATTGAGCTGAGCCTCCCGCTGGTACACTCGGCACCTGTGCCCGTGTGGCAGGAAGTTCAGGGGAACGTGGAAGTTGGCCGGAGCTGGAGGGGCTGCAGAGTTCCGGTTTGGGGCAGCGAAATCGAATGACTGGAATACCCGCATCTCCCTCGGAGCGCCTTTGCCCTGCCCTGCCCTGCCCGGCCTCTTCAGGCGTTTATTGCTAGCAGATTCCTGGCTCAGAAGAGTTCGGACGCAGCACGCGTGCCCCAGTGAGCTGTGAGCGAACGGTGCCCATGGCGCGCGAAAGCACAGCTCCAGCCGCTTGCAGTGTCACCTCGTGACTCTAAAGATAATTAACAAGCAGTGGTGAACCAAACTGCGTTCTAACCCTGACCTTTCTTGCCTCTGAGCGAGTCACTTTCTTTGCAAGTAAACATACAAGAGCTACTCTCAGCAAAAAGCCTCACCAAATGAGAAAAGGATGGGGATTTTTCCCTTTTAAAAAGGGAATTCATAGAATCAGAGAAGAGCAGAGTCAGAAGGGGCCAGAAGGTCTTCGGGTCCACCCCGCTGCTGTTCCAGGACACCAAGCCACACCATCCCACTCAGGTGGCTGCCCAGTTTCTTTTTGAGTGTCGCCAGTGTGGGAGAGCCCCCCACCTCTCCGGGCAGCTGGTTCCACTGCCCTATTGCTCTGACCGTGAGGAAGCTTTTCCTGATGTCCAGCCTGAATCTGGGCTGCCGCAGCTTGAACTGATTATTCCGTGTCCTGCACTCTGGCAGCGGCGAGGAGGACCCTGGCCTTCCCCTCTGTGACAGCCTTTGAGGGACTTATGGAGGGATCTCATGTCCCCCCTCAGCTTTCCCTTCTCAAGGCTGACCATGCCCTCAGTCTCTCCTCACAGGGCAGCGTTTCCAAACCCTGGATCATTTTTGTTGCCCTCTGCTGGACCCTTTCTAATTTACCGGCATCTTTTTAAAATCTTGGTACCCAGAACTGGACACAGTATTCCAGGTGAGGTCTTGACTAGTGAGAACTCCTACTTCTTGTGATTTGGAAGTAATACTTCTGTTAATGCATCCCAAAATAGCATGTGCCCTTTGCCAGCTGCATCACATTGTTGGTTCATGTTTAGCCTGTTGTCCACAATGACTCCAAGATCTTTTTCAGCTCTGTTGAGTCACATATTCCCCATCTTGTATCAACGCCTTTTGGTTTCTTTTTCCTTAACATGAAAATTACCATTCCAGCAAGGGACAAGGGTAGAAAGCAACACAAGAAGCCCAAGTGGCTTCACAAAAAGCTTAGATACTGCCTGAAAACAAAAGGGCATGTCGAAGAAGTAGAAGGAGGACCAGGCCACGGAGGAGGAGCACGGCAGGTAGCGCATAATTGCGGGGAAGGCATCAGGGAGGCTAATGCTAGGCGTTAACGGAAGCCAGCAAGGAATGCCAACAGCAGCAGCAGCGGTGGCAGCAGGAGCCTTCTACGGATACGTCCAAATTAAAGTCAAAGGAAAGAAACTGTTCAGCTGCTCAGTGTGGATTGCAAAGTGAAAGCAGATGTGTCCAGTTCCACCTTTGGCTCAGTCTTCTCCCAGAAGAAGACCTGTTCCCTTCCTGGTTACCTTCCTGGTACAAGCTGAAGGAGCAGGAAGGCAGCTTGAAATTGAAAGGCAAATGCTCGAGAGTCACCTGATTAGGCTGAATGAATTCAACTCTCCAGGGCCCAATAAATTCCCTCCTAGAGTCGTACAGGAGCTGGTAGAAGACCTCTGAGACATCATGGAGGACGGGGAAGGGTCAGTAGACTGGAGAAGGGCTGATGTTGTCCCCATCTTCAGGAAAGGAAATAAAAGAACCAGGGAACTCCAGACCAGTCGGTCTGACATCCGCCCCTGGGAAAGTGCTGGAGGAGATCATAAAGCAGTCGTTTGTCAAACGCCTTGAAAGCAATGCAGTCATTACTGGAAGCCAGCACAGCTCCCTCAAGAGTAAATCCTGCCAGAATAATCTGACTTCCCTTTTACACTGAGTGATCTCCCTGCAGGACGGTGGGAATGCTGTGGACATGATCCATATCGGCTTTTGACAAAGCGCCCCATGATGTACAGATGACACAGAACTGGGTGGGGTAGCGAATACCTGGGAGACAGAAATAAGATTCAAGGTGATCCTGTTAAGTTGGAGAGCTGGACTGAAAACAACAGAATGAAATTCAGTAGGGACAAATGCCAAGTTCCACTCCTAGGAAAAAGAAACCAGACGCATCATTACAGGATAGGGAATGCTTGGCCCAAGAAGGCTGCAAGTGAGGCGGGTCCTGTCCTGTCTAGCTCACAAGCTGAATATGAGTCGACGATGTGATACGTCTGCAAAACGGGCAAATGCTGTTTTGGGCTGTGTTAATAGAAGTTTCACTTCCAAATCACACGAGGTGCTTGTTCCCTTTTACTTAGCACTGGTTAGGCCACAACTGGAGTCCTGCATTCAGTTCTGGGAACCAGCAGTGAAGACAAATTCAGCCAAGCAGGGAAGGGTTCCGAGGAGGGCGACCAGGACGGTCCGGGAACAGGGAACTAAGCCCTGTGAGGAGAGACGGAAGGAATGGCGTGTTCAGGCTCGAGAAGGCCGAGCGGAGACGTGGCGGCGTGCCACAAGCGCGTGGAAGGTTGTCACCGTGGGGAAGGCCAGGATCTCGTCTCGATGGCCGCAGGGTGCAGGGCACGGCATAACGGGCTCCAGTTACAGGAAGCCAGCTTCCGGCCGAATATCAGGGAAAATTCCCAGACCGTTGGAGCTACATGGCAATGAAATCCACATTTGGGGTAGCCAAGATGCCTAGGAAAGCCCAGTGGGAGGCAGACTGAGTGGGCGGGCAGCTGCCTCCTCTTCGTTGTGCTTCTCCGTAGCCCCCGGTCCCAGGGGCAGAAGCCTGGGAGGAAGAGGCGGAGCAAGAGACGGGCAGCGTGACGGGCAGCCGCTCGTCTGCACCAGCACCGGTGCCTCAACGCCTGCTGGGGACGTGCTGCTCGGGCCATGGGGCCGGGGCGGAAACACCTCGGGGGAGGGCAGGGGATTTTGGCAGACGGTGCCTGAATCAGGCTGGCAGGCCGTTCCAGAATGGGGCCATTCCAGGCCTCGTGGGATTGCTCGCAGGGGCCTGTTCGGAGGCATGGCGGGGAGCACACGGTCTGGCTTGGCATCCCCGGCCCCGGTCCTGCGTGTGAGGGGGATCTTTGGGCGCTTCCCACCAGCAGCCTAGCCTGAGGAGAAACGGCTGGGGGTAACTGGAAGCAGGTCTCCTGGCTGCGGGTGGGGGGGGGGCTGCAGGGGCCTCCATCGCCTCGGCTAAGGGGCTGCCCTGCCTCGTGCTCCCCCCCCCATGTTTCTGTTCAAGCTGGTGATTCAAAAAGCTTTGTAAGACTAAAGTCTGGCGCTCAAGCCAGCTGGCCCCCCTTTGGGGGTTTCCCTTTTAGAGGGGAAACCTGGGGGGGGGGGGGGTGGCATAGATCTCCTGCGAGCTGCTTGGGTGGGGCACTTGGCTGACAAGGGGGGCAGCCGCTCCAAAGAAATGCCCTTCTTGGAAGCCCCGCGAGTGACCGGCCCCCAGGGACCTGCTCCACCACACGTGCTGGGTTCTGAGCACCTCTGCAAGGTCGGGGGTCCCACGGGGTCCGCGTCGCTGGAGCGCCAGAGTGCTTCAGCTTCTCAGTTCCTCATTGAAAGGCGTGGTGTTCCTGCAAGAAGAGCAGGAGACTCAGCTGCACAATTTGCCCTGCTTGGCTGCGGCGTTTGAGGAGCCCTTTAGAAAGAGAAGCATAGAGACAGAGCGAGTCAGAAGGGGTCTCCCGGGCCATCTAGTCTGACCCCGGCTCCAACCGGCTCCGCTCACGACATGCCCACCATGTGCACGTCCAGCCTGTCCTTGAACACCCTCTCCGATGGGGCCTCAACCACCTCCCGGGGAAGCCCATTCCACACCCTCGGGGTCCTGACTGTCAGAAAGTGCTTCCTGGCGTCCAAATGGAAGCTTGTGGGTTGTGCTTTCACGCAGAACTGATGCTCTGGCTGCAGCGTGTCATCGCAGCAGTGCCAGGCCCTCTCTGTGGCATCTGGGTGGCCGGCAGACCTGCATGCAGCAGAGAGCAACTTCCGTGAATGAAGCAGGGAACTGCTCGCTCACTCACTCACTCACTCACTCATTTATTTATTTATTTATTTATGGCATTTCTATCCCATCCAATACAGAAGTCTCGGGACAGCGATACCATGGCAGCACACAAAACTAGAATATAAATATCTAATAAAACCAACATTAAAACAATGCTAATCCTTAAAATACTGGTGCCAAAATGAATAGAGTCTCACACCAGGAGCAACTCCCAAAGCCGGGGCACTGCAGACCAGGAGGCCCAACCTCGATCCCTGGGAAAATTCTACAGCAGATGATAAAACAGACAGTCTGCAAATGCCCGAAAGACACTGCAGTAATTGCAAGAAGCCAGCATGGATTTCTCCAGAACAAACCCTGCCCGACTAATCTAATTTCATTCATCTGGGTAAGTTCCCAAATGGAACGTGGGAATGCTGTGGACAAAATCCACCTGAATTTTTGCAAAGCCTTTGACAAAGTGCCCACGACACCCCGACTGCCAGGCTAGCAAAAAGCAGGCCAGATGGCGCTGCCCTTGGGAGGACTGGCTGCAAAGCCGGGCTCCAGAGAGCCCATCGGCGGCTCCTTCTCAAACAGGGAGGGGTGGCACGAGGGGTCCCACAAGGTCCTTCCCTGGCACTGGGACTCTTCCACATTCTTATAAATTATGTAGAGAAGGACGTGCAAGAAAAGGAAATCAGAGCTGCAGATGACACAAAGCTGGGTAGCATAGCAAATCGCTTGGAATGCGGAGAAAGGACGCGGGAGACCTTAATAGGTTAGAAAGCCGGGCAGAGGACAGCAGAATTGCGGGAGAAGGAAGACGACTGTTTCTAAGCAGGAAGGCGATACCTGGGGCCGGGATGCACCAACAGGAGTGAAACAAGTAACCATGTAAAGTAAAGAGCTGCGCTGAGGACACGGAGACCTTTACAAGGCCAAAGGGCCGAGGACAACCACGGAAAGAGCTGCAAGAAGGAAATGGAAGAAGGTGGGCAGGTTCAAATTGGTTGCCGGTGTAAACAAAGAAGGGGAAGCTCATAGTATGGTAAAAACAATAGTGCTTCTTACATCAAAGTCTTGAAGAACACAAGGGGGGGGTGAGGTTGGGGGCACCTTTTGTGGAAGCATAATTGGTTGCCTCTTACAACTGGCCATAATGAGCTTGGAGGAAGGGCCGTTCTCCTGTCTCTTCCTCCCACCAGTTTTGGGAGATAAGTGGTCATCAGGCGAGAGGCTACAAGGCCAAGACGACCTACTGAACTCTTAGGAAGTAGTGCGCAGGCTTAATAGGCTCGTGGATGATCCCTGGCACCCCTCTCGTGGAGCCCGAGCGTGGGCTGCATGAGCGGGAGGGGGAGGGAGGAGCGTGGTGCAGGCGGACGGACGGACGGACGGAGGAGCCTGCGGCCTCTTAGTGACCCAGCCAGTGGGAGAAGAGAGGCAGGGTCTGCGAGCCGGAAGCGGGAATGCAAGGCAAGGCCTTGGGTGGGAACGGCGCGCTGCCTGTGTGGGGGGCGCCCGCTCTTGCAGGAACGAAGTGAACTATCACTGCTCGGTACTTTGCCTCCCGTATCGTCACTGCCTGGGATGTCACTCCTAACAGAATGAAGTCCAGTAGGGCCAATTGTTCACTCCTCCGCTTAGGAACACATAGGGAAAATAAGCCACGTGCATCGCTACAAGACAGGGAACATTTAGCTCAACAAGACTCAACAAATGTGAAGCATCTCGAGGTTCTTGTATATCACGAGCTAAATACGTAGAAGCCAACAAGGTGATACAGCTGCAAAAAGGGTCCGTGCTCTTCTGAGCTGGACTCGCAGAAGCATCGCTTCCACAACAGGTGAAGTGCTAGTTTCCCTGTACTCGGTGCTAGTTGGACCTCGCCTGGAGTCCCGTGTCCAGTTCTGGGCACCGAAGCTTGAAAAAGATGCAGAAAACCTAGAAAGGGTTCAGAGGAGGGCAACAAGGATGATTCAGGGCCTGGAGGCAAAGCCCTAAGAGGAAAGACTGCGAACCAGGCACGTTTCCCCAGAGAAGACTGAGGGGAGGGGACACACCCTACAAGTACCGGAGAGCCCGTCACCGAGGAGGGTCGGATCTCTTCTCGTTCACTCCAGAGTGAGGGACGTGGCATAATGGGCCGAAGTTAAAGAATCCAGGTTTAGACGAGGTGCCAGGAAGAATTCTCTCCCTGTCAGAGCAGTGCGACAGTGGAACGCCTCACCTGGGGACATAGTGAGCTCTGCCTTGCTGGAGATACTCAGGAACATCTGGACAGTCATTGGGGTGGGGTGAGTCAGTGCTCGGTCTTGGCCGGGGGTCGGACCTGATGGCCTTCCGGGCCCTTCCAACTCTAGAAGCTGCAAAGCGACGGGGGGCTTTTGAGGCAAGGGTGCAGACGTGGAAGAGGTCCATGTCTGCTTGGCAGCAAACCCCATTCCATTCTGTAGCACTTTCTTCCTGTGCAGGGTTGTAGCTGGGGACCACTTCATATTCAAACCCTCTTTCTGAAGGGTTCCCTCTCCACATTTCTGAGCCCCGCGTTCTCCATGGTTCGGACTGTGGGGAAGGGCTGCTGTTGGAGTGCGTGCGTGAGGAAGAGCCAACGTGCAGGAGAAGGGGGCAGCAGGAGTGCCTAGATGTGTGGGGAGCCGCTTGAGACAGGAAGCCGCCCGGGCTGTGGGACAGCAGCGCCTCGAAGCCTTCTAGGGGAAAGGAAACTGTTCCGGGCATCTTCTTCCACGTACAGCAGAGCACTGGGGAGAAACTGAGCCGAAACAGCCTGGGGGAGAGGCTGCCTGTAAGAAGGCAGAGGGCTTCCACCCTCCCTTTGCATCAGAGGGTCTTATCTGATGATCTTCAGTCTGCGCCTGTGTTTCTCGAAGGGCTGCTGAATGCCTCGTTCCTGACAGAGGAAGTAGCGAGCTGTGATGTGGTTTTGTGGTTTCGTGGGACTCTGTGCTGCTGGTGACATTTTCAAATGCTAACTCTGTTTACAGCAAAAGCCAGAAAGCCCATGGGACGCAGCTGCTCCCACCAGAATGACTGCAGGGCAGAGGCTCCTCAGGACAAAACTCATGCAGCCTCCATGCTTCTGCCCGCTTTTGCCCAAGCGCCGGCAGACTCAACACGAGTTGCGACTCAGCGAGAGGTCAGCGCAGTCTGCGTCCCCTCCACACGGCAGAGGGTCCACTGACAGGGTGTGCAGAAGCGCGTGCCCAGGTCACCTGGAAAGGGGCACGCACCCTGACTGAGGAGCAGGCCCGTGAGCAGCCAGGCGCCCGCGGAGACAGCTGGCCCACTCCTTTCCCCCCTCCGCAGCGGCTGCCCCCCCTTTCCCTCTCCCCCCCCCCCCCAGGGCCCCAGCAACAACCCTGTCAAAGGCCGGTGCCTGCCCAAGGCCACCCAGGGAGTTCGGTGGCCAAGGGGTGCTGGCCTTCGCGGGAGCAGCAGCAGGAAGCAGCTCTTGGCCTGGGGAGCCTGGAGGCATCCAGAGAGCGGCTGGACAGCCATCCGGGCCGGGCAGCATGAGCTGGTGCCTGCCCCCGCAGGGAGTTGGACCCCGCGGCCGCCTTGCCCCCTGCCGCTCTGCGATTCCGTGATGCCGTGGTTCTCTGGATTCCAGCATCGCTTCCAGGCCCAGCCCGGGTGGGTGACGGCACGCAAGTGGAGCCCCATCGGGATCCGGTGCATCTGCACATCGTCTGCGTGCTTGCGGTCCTCTCCCACTGGGCAGGAGTCCCACTGCCCGGATGCGCTTGCCCGAGCTGGCAGGCAGCGGGAGGCCACGGCGGGGCGCTTCCAGAAGGGCGAGGCTGCGGTGCCTGCTGCCCGGGGGTGCGCAGGGTCACTGCCTATGCCCGAGTGGAAGGGGGAGCCCTCTGGCTGCCGGAGCAGCGCTGGACGGGGGGTGTGGGGTGCCGCACATGCAGTTCTGCGTGTTGGCATGCCAGCAGGCAACATGGGAGCGGGGCCTGGAGCGGTTGCCGCCCTCTGCAGGGCCAGCTGCCCAGGCCGGGCGGGCACCTAGCCCCTGCAACAACAGCTGGGCCTGCCCAGCTGCTCGGGTGCCCGCAGCCCACACAGAACCGGGCCGCCGAGCCTCGGCTCGCTCACGGAGAAGCAGCTGGCCTGACCTCAGCCCCCGGCCGCCGGGGCCCCGGTGGCTTTGGCGCAGGGAGCACCTGTGGTGCGGTCTGGGGCCAGAGGAGCCCACCTGGGGCAGCGTTGGTGCATCAGGCGCGCGGAGCTCCAGGAGGAGCGGCACCTTGCACCCTCGGCAAGCTCCGAGCACTGCTGCCCCGGCGGATTCCTGAGCTCCCCGACTGCCTTCTGGCAGCTCTCTTGCACGAAACGAGCCCTCCCTTGCCAGAATTTCAGTGAGTAATAACCAGAACTCTGCTTGGGTTTCTAAAACAATAAAGTGAGGGCCCGGATGGAAACCACACAGCAGCCCTTGCTCTGGTAGAAGAGGCACCGAGAGAAGGAATTCCCCTCCCACAGCTGCTCGCACTGCTCCAGGCCTGCAGGAGACAGAACCGTATCTGAAATCAAGTGGGAGGGCAATCTCGACTGTGATCGTCATTACCATGCTCCCAGGGCAATGTGTTGTTTAATGCATGGGCTGTGCCAGCAGCCACACAGGCCAGCTCCCAGAGAATTGCATCACCAGCTCTCGGCCCGGGAGGTCTGAGCGCCTCGAGTGCCGGCCTCCGTGCCCTGGGCCTCAGCGAGCTGCCTTTCGAATGAAGGGAACTTCCTGGCTCCTTTGGAGGTGGCACAGGGGTTGCTGCTCAGACAAGGTGCGGCAGACCCACAATAGACTTCTGGACTTTTGACTGTGAAAGGAAAGGAAAAGGGAAGGCCAGCCGGCATCCGAGCCCATGGCCACATGCTCATCCCTGTCGGTTTGTCTCAGCTGCATATTTGTATCATTTGACCGCTTCCTTTCTCTCAATTCAAAATACTTGTAAGAGCCTGATCAGAGATGAGGAGGAGACTGGGAAGCGCTTTGCTCTGCCCTCCTTGCTGTTGGAACACAGAAATAAATAACGGCAATGTCCCACAAGACCCATGAGCTATTCTGGAGGCTCAGAGATGCGATTATAGCAGTCATTCCGCGTGAGGGCCTCTGCTGGACCGCAGACAAGAGCTTTTCTACAGCAGACCATCCTCGGTACCTGTGCTTCGTTACCCTCCAGGGCCTTTCCCATCCGTTGCAACTTTTCGGCGTTCCCCCCACCCGCTTTCTGAGGAAAATCCGGTCTATCTGCAGATGGTGGCATGACTCTCCGGCGCCTGCACGCTCTTCCACTACAGCACGATGCCACCTCGTGCTTTTTAATGGGATATGTAGAAGAGCGGAGAAAGCCCTGCCAGGAGAGTCTTAATCCCGAAAAGAGCTGGGAAGCAGGTCAGGCGGTGGTTCCAAAGCCTCCGCAGAAAAGCCTTCGGCAAAGACCCTCCTCAGCAGGAAGGCTTGAAACTCCAGCGGGTTTGCCGTTGGAGCCCATGCGCTCGCGCACACCCAGCACAACGTCCTCTAGAGCAGCGCAGCGCCTTCGCGATGGCAGGCGGCCTTACCATATTAGGGGCAGCTGCGGCTTTGTCTCCCGGCGGTGCTGCTGGACTCAGTGGGGTAAATCGTCCCTCAGCCTCGGGCGGAGCTGACCTCTGCAATGCAGGCACTGAATGGCAGGAGACGGGAAACCCCCTTGGGAGCGCCGAGGGCGCTCAGTGCGGCAGGGCTGAGACTGCACCTGCGGCAGAGGAGTCGGCTCCGCGCCCGCCCCGGCCGAAATGCAGCCACGCTCTCAAAGCGCCTGCAACACCACAGGTGCTCCTCTTGGGAAACCTGGGCTGCATTTCGGGGACTTGGCTTTGAACTGGTTCCAGATCTGGAGTTAGTTTTAACTTAGATTGTAAGGGTGGTTTGCCCACGGTTCAGGGCTTGTTGGCCAGAGAGTTCTGTGTCAGGCAAATACCCTGAGCATTTCTTCCCCCTCATCTGCTGCATCCTGAAAGTGTCACTCCAGTGCAACAGTTGGGCCGCTCAGTTGTGCCACACTCGCTGTTGTACGTGGGAAGATGAGTTTCTGCCGAAAACAACAGCTGTGCTCACAACACGGCAAGCCTTGCAAAAGTTTTCCAAAGCTGATAACACGAGCCTGAAGCCAGCCCGTGTGTGGGAGCACGCGATCGTTATCAGCCACCCAAAGCAACGCTGAAAGTTTCCTCTTGCCAAGAGGTGAAGAGAAGGTGCCGTCCTTCCAGCTCAAATGGCGCTGCTCACAGCGAACAGGAAGCACAGGACAAGATCAGACCCTCGCACAGCACCCTCGGGAGCCCCCCAGAAGGGCAGCTCTGGGCGCAGCATGCAAGTGCGCAGATGCCCTGCCCGTGGGCTCTTGGGCCTGCTCCGGCGGGCCAGCCTGCGCACCCCTGGCCATTTCCCGGTGTCGGGGCTGCCGCGTGCCTCTCCCTGCCTCAGGAAGCCCCTCCTCTCCCGGTGAAGCACTGCCTCGCCTGCTGTCGGCCCCCCAGTGGACCCCCCAGTCGCTTTGGTGCTGGGTGCCTCCCAGCACCTGAGCAGACACCTGCTGGATTTCTGTTAGAAATGAAGGGGAAGCACCGCGGGAGAGGGATTCCCGGCACATCCACTGGCAGCGCAGTTGCGTTATGCTGACATGCGGGGCTTTTACGAGGCTGAGAGGCGTCGTTTACCCCCCGCAACTGCCACGGCTCCCTGCTGGAGACGGAACAGCCAGCCTTCCGCACGCTCCCAGCTGCATGGATCTGGGGCACGTGGCCAGGGAGCGACGGGCGCCTCCTGCACACAAGCCAGGCTGCCGGCGGCTGGAGGCAGCACGCGGTCCGCTCATCTCCAAGTGGAACTGATAACGTGCTACCTAAGAGAGCTGAGGGTGCTCCAGAACTGCGGGCGGCAAGGAAGGTGGCCCACTATTCAAGGCAATGTTGTCTAACTGCATAAAGGTGACTAAGGGTCCTAGAAGTCTTTGGTTTGGTGTTTTTGTATCGCACTGTTTCAAAGAACTCAAAGCCACTTACATCTTCCCCCTCCTGCTCTTGGGCTCATTTCCCACGACAGCAACCCTGTGAGGGAGGCTGGGCCGAGAGGCTGTGGCTGGCCCAGAGTCACCCAGTGGGCTCCATGGCTGCGCGGGGCTGGAACATGGACCTCTGAGTCCCAGGCCCACGCCGCGCTCTTAGCCACTGGCTCTCTTATTCTTTGCTTTAGATGGTGCGGATCTTGGCAAATTTTGTCACTTTAAGCTGCCTCCTATCAGGGATGCAAGGGGACTCCACTGGGCAGGTGGGAGTCGGTCCAAACCGCCTGGTGGCGCCCGGACGCCGCTGGCTCCCGCCCCCCCCCCCCCCCCCGCCGGGCGCCCAGGCCGGCTCAACTCGGCTCCGCTCGCTTCCGGGCCCGGGACAGCCACTCGGCGAGCGCGAGAGGGCGGGATTCGCACCCGCGATTCGCGTTTGTAACGTCGCAAAGCGCCGAGGAACGAACGCAGGCGCTCGGGCGCCCCGGCCTCCGTGCGGCTGGCGCTCCGCCGACCGGCGGCCAGGCGCGGGGCGGGGCGGGGCCCTTCTCGCCTGCCTCCGGGGGAGGAGGCGAGGAAAGAGGCCGCTGCCTGCCCGCCCAGGGACCGCAAGGGCGGCGGGGCGGCGGGTGTTTGCCCACAGCCGTCCCGGGCGGGCGGGGGGCGAGGAGGCGGAGGCGCCCCTTCCCTGCTCCGCCGCGCCGCGCCGCGCCGCGCCGCCTCGGCCAGTGGGCCACCGGCTCTTCCCGCCCCGCCTCCCCCGGCGCTCCCACGGAGCCGGGCGCCCGGGCAGCCGCTCCCCCGGCGTCGGCCGGGGGGGGGGGGGGGGGCCGCTCTGGCCGGCCGGCCCCTGCTCCCTCCCGTGCGCCAGCAGCGCCCCCGGCCCCGGCCGGGGGAGAGGGAGGCGGTGCGGGGAGAAGCCTGGGCGGCCCCGCCGGCCTGCTCAGCCCCAGCGCCGAGCTCCAGCCTCGCCGCCCGCCCCGCACGGCCGCAGCCCTCGCGCAGCCGCCTTCGGAGGGCCCCCGCCAGCAACCCGAGCCAGGGGGCGGCCGGGCGGGCTGCGCTGGGGCAGGCGCCGCGAGCGGCCTCGGTGGTCTCGCCACGCCCCCCGAGGTGTTCGGCATGGCGCGTTGCAGGGAGCCGGCCTTGCTCCCGGGCAGCGTCCCGGTGCCAGAGCCGCCCCACAGCGGGCCCCCGCTCCCCCTGGAGCCCTGCAGGGCCGGGCCCCCTACCGCCGGGCCAGCGCCAGCTCCGGGAAGGAGCCCCACGCGAGAAGTGCACGGGGCTGCCGGGCCCTGCCTGGGCGGAGCTGCCCCGCGTCGCAGTCGTTTTGCTCTGAAAAGGCTTTGGCGCTGCTCTGCTCCCACTTCTGTTCCTGGGGGCAGTGGCAAAGCGGGGCTCCTCCGTCGGGGATCCTGCCGCCAGGTGAGCCTCCAGATGCGCTTCCGACTCGCTCGCCCCTTCTGGCAGAGTCCTGAGCAAAGAAACATGTGCAGCTTATTCCCTACTTGGGGGCTGAAGAACACGGTTGGTTTATTTTACACCTTTCCTGCTGCAGAATATAGAGATGGGAAGGCGCTTGCGGCTCCGGAGAACTTTCTGCACTGAACGTAAATGCAGTAGCCACTCAGCATGAATCAAGGTGTGGGGACCTTCTCTGCAGTCTGTAGCTGCTTGGAGGGGCTTTCTGGGTTCGCATATTAGAGGCGAGTGGGTCAGAGAGGGGCCAGCTGCGAAGCTCTGGGCCTAGATGCACGCCTGCCTCTTGCAAGGGGGCTTCCCCGGAGAGAGCTGCCACCTGGGGTGGTGCCCGGGGCTGCATTTGGCAACTGAGCGGCTCTCCGAGGAAGCGCCACACAGCGGCCGGGCTGCCACGGGAGAGCCGCTGCCTGCCCACGAGGCCGAGCGCAAGGCAGAGGTGGGGAGGAGGCCCAAGGCACCGCACGTACAACCCACACCTCCCAGCACACGCAGGAACGTGCTTCACTGAAGACAAACCAGCCAGGCCAGGATGATTTTTCCACATCATTAGGCAGCTTCGGAAGAACAGGTAGACAAAAAATGTGTTTTAGTTCCCATACCCACAACCATGATTCATGAGAAAACAGCGACATGCTGAAAGCGAGTGGGGGCTGCGAAGCTCCGCGAAGGGCACGCCTCTGTTGCCACCACTGCCACCTGCCCCACGCAGATCCCGGCCAAAAGAGAGCTGGGGATGCTTCACCAGGAAGAGCTTCTGTCAGTCACCGAGCTGCTCTGGAGGCTGAAAAGATGCCCGGGCCGATTCGTCGGGAAGGACCTGGCAGGGCAGATGAACATTCCACATGGAGGATGCACATCGGGAGTAATGATGCAGTAATTTTCCTGGGAAGCATCAGCCCTAGAAGTTGCGAGCATGGCTGCTGCCTGCTCCCCCCTTCCTGGCACTCAGCGTGGTCACATTTGAACAGTCCACGGAGGAGGCAGCGCCTGTCCACACAGAGCGAGGCGAGGAACCAGAGCAAGAGAGCGCGGAGGCCCTTCTGGAGCAGGCGCTGAGGCTGCGCTGTGTCATCCACCAGTCTAGGAAGGTCTTCTATGGTCGACTGGTTGGCTAAAAGCAGACAGACTGACCACTTCCCCCTCAGTTTTCTGACTGGGGGCAGCCGGAGCCAGGCAGCAGGCCATCCGCCAGTGAGCACACAAGCCCCAACCCAGGAGTTGGGGGGGGGGGGGCTGGAGACCGGCAGCACCTCCCCAGGAGAGGGCGATTGCGCGAGCAGGGCCCGTGGCGGTGCCCCGATTTTAACCTCCACCCGCAGACCGTTCCTGCTCCGGGCCATGCAGAAAGCCTGGTCCGGCCTGGCCACGCGCAGCAGGGCCACGCGCTGGAACAGGCCGGATGACCGCCGAGGCCCGGACACGAGGCCCGCCCGGACCGGGCCAGCCGGCAGAGCGATGCGCAGCCAGCCCTCGCTGCCTCTCCGCCTCCGGCGCCCGCTCCGGCGCCGAGCCTCTTCCTCCGCCCGCCCGGAGAGCTCCAGCACCGCGCGGGGCGCCCTTCGGACTCTGCCGGTCGCTGTACGGGGCGCTGGGCCCGGAGAGGCGCGGGCGCGCCTCGTCGCCCGAAACGGGACGGGGGCGCTGACGAGGTCCCGGCGTGCGAGGACGGGGGCGCGCCCGCCCCTGCCCTGCCCTCCTTGGGCGCCGCCGCGCAACGGCCCCGGGCGGCCGCGGGCCGGAGATGCCGGAG